>NC_139646.1:15079978-15194950 GCF_964638095.1 Poromitra crassiceps
CTCTCTCTCTCTCTCTCTCTCTTTCTGTCTGTCTCTCTCTCTCTCTCTCTCTCTCTCTCTTTATCTTTTCTGAGACCCTGAAAGCTTAACACACCCACTTGTTTGTCTGAGCAGAAAGCAGAGGAGTGACATATCAATCTTACATCACTCAACAGTCAGCCTCAGACTTTTTCCATATAGGCAGTGAATGAGCATCAACACTGTATGACGCACGCCAACTGTCAAGCTGTTTGTGTGTGTGTGTGTTTGTACATGCATGCATGCTTGTGTGTGTGCATGTGCATAAAAATAATGCAAATACAGTATAATTATGCTATGCAAATGTATTAGTGCATACACATGGTAAATCTTTGTGCATAAAATATTTAATATATTGAGAGAAAGTAGTTCCATTGAATCATGTAGAATCCTCAAAAGAAATTGCGTTATTCTCCATTCATTTTTCTCTCCTACTTTTTAAGGGTTAACATACTAATAATGGACAAAGTAAATACAATTGCCAATCCACACCTACTCAACATAGGTGTGCATGCTGCTTCCAAAGCTATACATCCCATATCGTGCACAATGTCAGCATCCAAATTACTAGCTATTTTGCACTGATTAATAAGTGCTGATGACATGTTTTGATGATGGCAAAGAACAATTTCTGACACACAGTTCCACACAATACATAATACAATACAATACATCTGCTTTGTGCTTTCATTTCACCCGCCTCATAAATGTCTGCCGCTGAGTAAACCCTTCAAGCTTTTCTGGGGAAAAGTGTGAATGCTTCCGGTGCAAACTAGAAAGGCAGATAATGGCATAATCCTACTGAAATCAAAAGAAGAAACATGAGAACAACACGAGACTGCAGTGCAGCACTGAGGGTCTCATCACAATTTACTAGACAGTAGTATATTGTAGTTTGGAATGCTGCTGATATCAATTGTATATGCAATTTATATCAGCAGCATGCTGTCAAATTCTTGTGTTACTTCCTGCATTTTAGACACAAAATGGCTGATTTGGATATAATGTGAAATAGGTGTATAGTCCCATAGAAATTGAACAATGATGGAGTCAAGTTTCAAGAACTTTTTACTGTAGATAGGAAGATTGGAATATTTTGAAATAAGTAAAGATTTTTTTGGGGGGGAGATGCATTCTTATTTCATTGACTCTTAAAGAGTCAATGCAATAAGAATTTTTTTTTTTATCACTCTTTACACACATCCAAAACGGAATATTATTTTTGCAACTTCGCCACTAGAGGGGGGACGTTTGCTTTCAAAGTGACTGGAACTCTTTAGTTATGTGAATTTGTTGTGCATGATCTTGAAGGGAAAGTCTTGCAGTGCTGAGAGGTCACAGAGTTTGTTTGCCATTAGGTCACTCTTAGACCAGTTAATTCTATAGCATGAAAACATTCCAAAATGAGACATGGTGTATGGCCGGGATAGTAGTGTGGTTTGGTCCTATACAGCAGGATATCATCAGCGTATAGTGCAATTATATTTTATATCATATTATTGTACTTTTATTTCTAGTATGGCCACATTCTTTTCTTTTCATTGGACAAGGTGCTGAAAGCTGGCTGCATCCTGGATTGAGCTCATTCTGTCCTCCTGGTCCATTCCACAGTGCAACGTGTTCAGTGTTTTCCAAATGGCGTTTCAAGGCGTATGCTGGCATTTACACAATTGGATAGTGACTGTAATCAAACCTGGAGGCCATCCTCTGAATGTGCCTGCTCCGATGTCCTTGATTTGTCTGGCAATTACATTGAATTTGATATGTGGAAGTTATTCCCAAGCCATAAATGCTTGAGATAATCACAAATCTTGTATTTTCAATGACAACAAAGTCCTTTCTCATACCAGTGGCCATTGTCCTTTTATATTTATGTCTCCGCTGAAACTTATTGCTGGTTTGACAGTAGCCATGACAATGCCACCAAGAAGGATGCAGTGAGAAGACTGATCTTATGGCTTACTCCACTTGCTGTAAATGAATAGAGAAGAAAAATAAACATGTATTTTAAAAAGTGTGGTAAGTTTTTGCACTTTTTGATCAAGTATTAATCAATATTGCTTTTACCCATGATAGAGTTGACGTCAATGTTGAAAGCTGTAATGTTTGAAGCTCCATTGATCAAAACATTTTCAATCTGCGTAGCATTAGGAACAGATGCGCCGGCGAAATTAACGGTCGCGTCAGTGATGATTGATCCATTTCTGCAAATGGAATTACAGGGAAAAAAGATTCAATCATAATGACTTTCTGGCCTTTTTTCGTTCATTCTAGCAAACCTGAACATAACAAATTACCTGAATGACACCACTGTGATGGAGTTGAAGGAGGAGAACGATCTTCTGTAAAAAGGCTCAAGCTGCAGGGGTAAAAGCAGGTTGTAAACATATTTATGTTGGTTATATTCTTAATGGGTTTTTTCTTTTTAAGTTAAAACTTTTTAAGTATTTTTAATTATACTATTTCATTTTCACATTGTTTTAATTACTGTACACTTCTTTTCATTTTATTTTTTTATCAGTCCTTTATTGACTACCACAGTCAAATTACAGAAGGGGAAATCCACTGAGAGTGCATGTTTGTCCTTTTATATATACTGTAGTGATGTTGTGTGTCGATTTATGATGTAGTATACTGTGATGATGCTATGACATTATATTGACACACTCAAGATAAAGACTGAAAAAAGCATCTCAAAGAGTACAAACGATAAAGTAAAACTGAATTAAGATGAGAGTCCTAAAAGTGGTAACTTGTTTAAAGTTTAAATGGACTGTCTAGCCTAAAGTATGAAGGAGCAGTTAGAGATTAAAGAGGGCATGGTTTCACCATGAACTGCTGTTTAAAATGAACAGCAGTTGCCCTGGAAGATCTGTTGAAGCCGTTTGTTTACCAACAATGATCCCTTGTATAAACCTAACTGAACTGAACAGTGATGGAGGGATGACTTTTTTTATTCTTTTTTCTCTCTTTTTTTTGCCCCAGCAGCTGGAATCGAATGTCCTCCGATAAGATAAACAGGTATTCTACTGTGTGATCCAGCATGAGGCAAAAAACAACTGATCCTCCATTAAGATGTAGTAAAAGGTATGACTCCTAGCCAGAATGGTAAAAGTGGAATTAGGCTTGGGGGGAATGCAATAATGAAACCTCAATAGGAGATTGAAAATGTCATGCTAATAGTTTTTGCCAGTGAAACGATAGCCCAAACTGAATAGAGAGGGTGAATGCTATTGCAAACTAGATTGACATTTTCTATCAAATTGTATACGGTCACATGCATTTCTTAGATTTCCACTCCATTTAGATTGGTGTATTTAACACCAAAATACCAAGTAGATGTATTTTGACACTGACAAAATGATTGTTGGAGGATGAGTACATCATGAATGAAATTAAGGGAAGACAATTGTGGAATATTAGTAGTTAGATATCATAAGACATCTGTGCCGTAAAAGAACAATGATTTGAATGCAGCAATCTATATTTTCAGTCATTTGAGCAATGAATGACCTGATCTCTCTGATATCAGAATACAATAGATGCTAGCACAGGCTTAATTCAAATGGGAGACTTACCACTGCTCTTGTCAGTGTGGCTCGAATTCGAAAAGCTGGAGATGATGAATCATTCAGGCCACTTGTAAATGTCTCATCAGTTGAGAAAGTGAGCCCTATTGAAGTGAGTGGTCCTGTAGGTGTAGTTGGAGCAGTTGTAGTAGTAGCAGCAGGTGGGGTAGCAGCAGGTGTAGTAGTAGCGGGAGGTGCGGTAGCAGCAGGTGTAGTAGTAGCAGGAGGTGGGGTAGCAGCAGGTGTATTAACACCAGGTGTAGTAACAGCAGGTGTAGTAGCAGCAGGTGTAGTAGCACCAGGTGTAGTAACAGCAGGTGTAGTAGCAGCAGGTGTAGTAGCAGCAGGTGTAGTAGCAGTTGGTGTAGTAGTAGCAGCAGGTGTAGCAGTAGCAGCAGGTGTAGTAGTAGCAGCAGGTGTAGTAGTAGCAGCAGGTGTAGTAGTAGCAGCAGCAGGTGTAGTAGTAGTAGTTTGAGCAGCTGTCATGGCAGCAGCTGTTTGTATTTGTAAGCAAGGAATAGAAGGAATAGAAAGTGAATAAGATTAAAATAATAATGTTGCTTTATAGGTCAATAGTCTTTCACTTTATGTCACATAGATCAACTTACCCACAAGAATGAACAAAGTGGATATGATTGGTCCAAAGCCCATCCTGTCTTCTTTTGATCCTAAAATTAAACACCAGTGATCAACATGCAGTTGTTTGTCTGTCCCACTGGGATTGTCCCTGTCCCACTGTGATTGTCCCACTGTGATGTCATAAATCCCACTGTGCCATCATCCATGATGTCATAAATTCCACTGTGACATCATCAGTGATGTCATAAATCCCACTGTGCCATCATCCATGATGTCATAAATTCCACTGTGACATCATCAGTGATGTCATAAATCCCACTGTGACATCATCAGTGATGTCATAAATCCCTGATGCCACTGTGACATCATCAGTGATGTCATGCATCCTGCTGATGACATCATCAGTGATGTGATAAATCTGACATCATCAGTGATGCTGGTCTCATTGGCCACACAGCAGCCGAGTTGCGGGCAAGGCCGCGCAGCACCCGAGCTGCGAATGCCAGCTACAGGGCCAGCTTGGCGAGCTGCAGGGGCAGCTCAGCGAGCTGCAGGACGGGTGAGGCCGCAGAGCGGGCGAGCCTAGGAATCGAGCGCGCGTAGCCATATCAAAAGCCAACATGTTGGAGTCAACATTTACTTTATAGCCTAACGATAGTATGGAATTTATGTCACTCACAGCATTGTATCATACAGTGTATGCTGTGATATCATGCTGTCATATCCTACAATATTAAATGCATAAGCTAAAGTTGGCCTGATCATATTTCATCTATAATTCCGCGAGCATCAGTCTCAAGTATTCGACCTTCCAACTTCCAACTTGGCCGGGGGACCCGATGGAATGCACTGCAGTGCTGAATTTCGTGCGATTTGACTGATCTGAACGCGGTTTTGTGGCAGACCATGGCTTTGTGGCATTTTGCGGCAGGACTACTACCCGACAGGTGAATGGGCAGTGCACCTCTACCCTGCTCCAGGACACTACCCACAAGCCCTAAAGGTCCAATACACAGTGAGTGAGTGAACGTACACTGTACTAATGGGTTGTCGGGTTGTGTATTTGTCCTTTGCGGCACTTTGCGGCAGGACTACTATCCGACGAGTGAACGCGTACTGCACTATCCCCTGCCAGGCCCGGCACCACGGGGGGGCTTGTGGGGGCTTTGCCCCTTGAGTTGTATTTTCTGGCCCTCCAGTTGAATTCCTCTTCTACTTCTCACGCGGCGACATTGCTGTGTTTCAAAGGCTGTAGCAGGCTCATTTTTAAAGCTAGAGTGAAGGGCTCATATGAAACTAGAAAACCTATGGAATCCAATGGTACCAGCTATATCATGCTAGCTTGTCGGGAAGGGGGTGCAATAAGGCGCCGAAGTTAGGCAAATTTTTGATGAGGGATTTCTTTTTTGCCATGGCCATTTTCAAATTGCCCCCACACAATTTTGAACTGCCCCCTCAGTCACTTCATCCTCGACCCAGGCTTGCCCCCTGACACTACCCACAACTCTATAAAAGTCCAACACAGTGACTGTGAACGGGCATTGCACTATAGCCTATTAGTAACCCAATAACTCTCCTTACAGTATCAAAAATTGCAATACCATAGCAAACATCTGGTTCATCAAAAGTAGTTTGTTTTGATCAACAGCACCTAAACACTAACCCACTGCACTGCCACATTTTCCTTGCTTTTTCAGTTATCATTTAGTGCATAATGAGTCTCTCTGGTTGAAGAATTACAGTTAATTATGTATTTGTCACAACCATATGGGAATAGCTGCTGACAAGCCAATTATGTGTGATATGATGTGAAAGTAATAACGTGTTATACCAACTTACCTACAGTATGGGTTTAAACTTGGACTGAAAGAAAAACAGATTTTTTTTATGAAACAGCATAATAATGAATAATAATAATGAAATGACAATAAGTACATTTTATTTTGGCACCAGATAATATACAGTAGGCCTTGCACAGTAGCTAAACAAAGAGGTGCTTCATGAATATGTTCATTATGGTTATTTTACATCTGCTTCTATTTGACTCATCCACCCCACACACCTCCATTGTAAGCCTATCACATTTCTTTTTATTTGTGATATTGATTACTTTCCGCCTTCACAGCAATGTTGGTCTGGCAACTAGGGGATGTTAGAAGTAACTTGAGTACTTTGTGTATAGCCTATGCCTTGTGCTTCCAAGTGAGTTGATCTTTGCAAGTCTATCCGCCTTGTTCACCTCAACCATTTTGTGTCGAATAGGCAGGAAGTAACACAGGTGCTAGTAAAACATTAACCCCCTACTGTAAAATCACATAGCTTCATAGGCCCAGACCATGACTGACATATTTAAAGCTGCCTTGATGCTCATGGAGAAAATGTGATACCCAAAATGTTTGCATCCATATAAAACCACCTATGTCAAATAGTATAACATTATTGATTAACCACCCCACTTAGTTATTTTGGTGTAACTATGTATACCATAATGCTGTAAATCACACTTGAAGATTAGATCGATGGTTCATGAATGACGTTTATTTGTGGGATATCGCCAATAAAAGCTTGATAGCTTGAGATTGGTGCCAATTTTTATCCAATCAGTCTCTACGAGTTACGGTTGCGGAGATACATCCGCCCTGCCTGCAGGACTACAGGAGAGAGATAGAGGACAGCGGGGGGTTGCGGGTTTCAAGTCACTGACAAAACACACTATTTCAGTGATTGCTGTCAGAATATAGAGCCATTTAACACTTGTTTTAACACAAAAACATCGCTGAATGTACCTTTAAAGGAGAATTCTGTTTTTTTACACCCCGGACCTTCCAGCTTAAAATATGATGCTTTACTCACCCAGAGAACTTTGGTTAGAAGATATTCAGGTCCGAGTATAGTCCAAACTGGCCAAAACGGGCCAAAACGGGGCATAAGTAGTACACACTGTAAATAACATATTTTCTGTACCGGTTCATATCCTCATAATATCTCATTCATAAATGAACGTGAATCCGTCTAGTCTAGGCTGAAGTCTTGTGAGTTTCCTGTTGACTCATTTGTCTACCTGGGCCATTTTCCTGTGACTATCGACTTGTTTACAACAACGGATGAAGAGCTAATCGAAATTGAAGAGCGGACGAGGAGAGAGAGAGGAACAACAGGCCAGGGACGAACAAGCGCTGCACGGCGGAGAACAGAGGAGGAATCTGCCTCTGTTGGATTCACAGACCCCGGAAACCGAAGCTGCCCGAGGCAGCCCAGAGGAGACTAGACAGATTCACGTTCATTTATGGGCGAGATATTATGAGGATACGAACAGCTACGTTGCAGAAAATACGTTATTTACAGTGTGTACTACGTATGCCCCGTTTTCGCCCGTTTTGGCCAGTTCAGACTCTACTCAGACCTGAATATCTTCTATGGCGATCACAATGAAGCCAAAGTTCTCTGGGTGAGTAAAACATAATATTTTAAGCTGGAAATAAGGTCAGGGGTGTAAAAAACCGGAATTCTCCTTTAAAGGGATAGTTCAGTTTGTTTGATGTGGGGTTGTATGAGGTACTTGCAGACAGTCAGTGTAGTAGAATGCAGCCGGCGCAGTCCCAGTCTACGCAAGTAGAGCTGTTTGCTGAGGGTGAAGGGGGCCATGAGCAAGAACGTTAAAAAAAACAGGAAAAATACATAAAATGTATCTATACTGCTCACATGGCATAATCAAAGTCTCCTCAAGCCGTGAGATGCCAAGTTGATATGAATAAACATCATTTACACCATGTTTTTAGCTGAAATATTCAATGTAGCCAGGTGGTGCAGCAGCCCCACGTCTTGCCCCACCTGGCTACAGTGAAGATTTCAGTTAAAAACAGGGTGTAAATGACATCTTTCCAAGTCAACTTGGCATCTCAGGGCTTGTGGAGACTTGGATTATGCCAGGTGAGCAGTACGGAAGCATTTTATGTATTTTTTCTGTTGTTTTTTTTACGTTTTTGCTCATGGCCCCCTTCACACTCAGCAAACAGCTCTACTTGTCTGACGCAGCCGGTCTCAATTTCTCCAAACTGGGACCGCGCCGGCTGCATTATACTGCATGTTACGTAGTACACTGACTGTCTGCAAGTACCTCATACAACCCCACATCAAAAAAACTGAACTATCCCTTTAACATATAATCTGAAATATATTATAATTATAATGAGGCATTATTTACAATTAAGATTTGTAAAGTAAAAAGATATGTTGCTCTTGACTTCCAGCTATGGGAGAAAATGTTGACACCTAAGAATTGCCATCTGATTGATCTGTTAACCCATTGTGATGCGGTTCGCGGTCTTAAAGGGATACACACACAAATGAGGGATATACACGCAAATGCTGCATCAGGTATCAATGGGTTAATAAAATAAAATAAAATAAAATAAAATAAAATAAAATAAAATAAAATAAAGTTTAAAAATGTAGAATATTGACAAAAAGATGTACTTACTCAATAAGAAAGAGTCACGTTTTATAAATTCTGCTAATGTATTTCAGAGTATGATTCTTATTCCTGATATACCGATTTAATCAATTTTACATCTGTGGTGCACACCTGTGGCAGGCCACAGTCAAGCCCTATATATTGGCAGGGAACGGGAAGTGATGTGACGTGACAGACACAGACAGGTGATGCATTCCATTACGTGCCCTAACCAGATGTGTTCTTTCCTGTCACATACGCTCGAGGAAGTTCCACCAATGGGAATGGTGACATTATGGGTGCCAATCAAATTAATAAAAATGTAACAAAATATTTGTTTTAAGTAAGAGGGGGGGAAAGGTGTCTAATGTGATCTCTATAGACAAAGAGTAAACCATGACGCTAACCATAAACCAACACAGGATCATTCGGTCGTTAAATAAAAGTACAGAATTTTGAAAGTTGACTAATGCACCATGTGGGGACTAAATTGAAGATTATCAATGTACATATACACAGAAAACGAAAGCAAAACCATGGAAAAGGCAATTTGCTGATTATATAAAGCCAATTTGAATACAAATTATTTTAAATACTCAAACTCAACTGTTCTTTTCCATAGAAATGACATAAGAAGTATAATTCCAATTTAGCTTTTATTCTTTGCATGAAAGCTGACTTTGTCCTCTACATGCAGAGTGTGACCCTGTAACCAAAGCAGCCTATTGAATATGCTAAAATGTGTCCAGTATTTTATTTTTGTATTTTAAAGTGGTGAATCCTCAAGATCTTTATTCTTTTTACGTTGATGTCATCTTTGATAGATCACTTGTCAATCAAACAGTGTGTCCAGTACTGTGACGACTTCCTTGGATTTTCTGATGAAGTTTGAGTTTCTGTGCAGCAGTGTGCTCTTTTCCTCATCGGTTCATGCTAAAACGTTCTTCTGTTTATTCCAAACAAACTGCTGTTGCTGCACTGCAGAAAACAAACAACGCATCACTTCAAGTGCGTCAGAGGATCTTTCCTGGGAAAGACCTACGTGACCCAAACAGCCAAACATATGAAGTGCACATATATAAGTTGAATCATTCGGCGTCAAATGGACATTTATTTCTTTGGAAATGTCACTGAATATTAACTCATTTTGTTTTCCAATAAATGTACAGAATTTGATAGAAAACAATAATTAATGTGAGATGGGTGTAACTAGTCTTTCCCATTTGAAGGTCATTGCAAGTCATACATTTTAGGTTGGTGATCATATCAGTCTTGATAAAAAAAAGTGAAATACTGATAGTAAGTGAAGGCAACATTGTCACATCGTTTTCAGTCCAACAACATTGTTCCTTCGCAGTGTGACCTGAGTACCAGGATATACTGTATTTTTATTCTGTGAAGGAAGTAATGACGGGGGGTTTCAAAACAACACCAGCACTCACAGAACAATAGTCTTCTTATTGAATGTGGTTAGACGCAAATGGCAAACACATCCTCCTTTGTTCTCACCTGATGGAATCTTGAGATATGGCTCTGAATCCCACTAAAGATTTGCTGTGAGAAATGATATAAAATGCCCCATGCTTTTCATGAATATTAACACAGTAAATGGGAAACTTAAGTATTCTATAAGTAGAGGTGGAAAGAGTAGCCTACTGACAAATCCTCAAGTATAGACCATTTCAAACTCGACAACATAAAGATTCTAAATTGGCGCTATAGCCCTACTTCCTGTTGCAGTGTTGCTAATACAATAACTGACAGGAAATTAACTTGAGTCCAAACTGTTCCTGAGCAACATAATTCCCATCAAACAGTTATAGACCCTTTTCACAGCAGCCATTTTGACATCTCAAAGCAGGCTGTAACCAATAAGATTAACGAGGGCCCTAGCACTGGAAGACCTACATGTTGTTGTTTATTTGCACAAAGAAAAAATGAATAACAACAGATAGTACAAGTATCTTAATACAAAGAAAATTGTGCAGGTGAGGGAAGAAACCCGGAGGGGCTTATAGAGTCTCACCTTATTTAAAAGAAAATCTAAACAAATTAAAGACTATGGTGGAAGACTATGGTGGAATGGAACCATCATCAATGTTATTGGTTACGGCTGTGTTTATCCTGCCTTGACACTCAAAATGGATGTTGTGAAAAGGGTATATGGACTTAGTGAAAATTAACTCAAGTACAAGTAAAATTACTAGTCCACTTTTATTTCCATGTGAATGTTAAGAATATTTTCTATACACGGCTATTTGTGATCAGGATGTGAAGATACATAATGGATCCTGCTTAACACGACCTTAACATGAATATGATTTAATAATACTGCTCGTAAATGTTAATACACTCACTGGGGTCAAAGACAGTATTCATTTCCTTGGTGGAGTAGTTCTCAAACGGGGTCCGGGGAACCCCAGGGTTTCTTGAGGGGGTTCCAGGGGGTCCCCAGCAAAAATGGGAATAATTTATTTTCACTATAATTCCATCCATAAGTAACGCAATTACAGAATGTATCTATTTTGGTCAACATCTAAAAACTAAAATCTTATCAGATGGGGACCAAATCTGCTCTAATTTGTCAGCTTCGGGGTCCTTGATGTGAAAAGGTTTGAGAACCGCTGCCTTAGTGCACCTATACTGTACATTGTAGTGTACATTAAGCCTCGCACTCAGGATCAACTGACTGCCAAGTTGGGCGGTCTTCATGCAAATCCTGTTTTCATTTATTCTACGTTTTAAGGCAATACATTCTCTTGTTCGTGATACACAAGGCAAACTGTTGAGTATGGAAGGACTGCAATAAACAAAGGTGAGGAAGTCAGCTGTGTGAATATGACAGGGGGAGGTAACCGTGTAACATGGAGGGCTGAGAGAATGCAGGTTTCCATTTCAACCTAACGCTACATCAGCTCACGGGCAAGGCTTCCGAGAACAGATGATGAAGTCAGACAGGAAAAAAAAAAACCCCAAAACATTTTGTTTCCTTCTTGGCAAGGTGTTTTGCTGAGGCTCCCTGGGCCCTGTTCAAAAAACATCTAACAATCACTAAGTGTAGCTGTTTTCAAAGCAGCCACACTTAGTGATTGTTGCTTTGACTGGTGATGAGTCCTGAGGCCTCATGCCGCGTGTCTGTGGCTGCTTTGACTGGTGATGATGAGTCCTGAGGCCTCATGCGTGATTGCTTGTCAATATTAATCAACCTGTCCTGACTCCCATGGCGACAAATTGCGACTGATACAAACAAGTTTGTGAAATCCAAAATGCATTTTCAAAATTGGTTCAAGCGTCTTCTTGTGTCTCCAGCCTATACTGTAAGAGACTGCAGGATTGTTGAACTGCTTCAACAATCTTGTTGAATTGGTTGTGGTGGTGAGCTGAACTGGGTAGCGTGGGATCAGAGGAGTTCATCTGAGCATGTGTATTTCAATATGTGCATGTTGTGTGTGTGTGTGTGTGTGTGTGTGTGTGTGTGTGTGTGTGTGTGTGTGTGTGTGTGTGTGTGTGTGTGTGTGTGTGTGTGTGTGTGTGTGTGTGCGCGTGGTATGTCGGACTAAAAAAGTATTCTGTAAAGTTACTCGGAGTAACTTTACAGAATACTTTTAACTTACTCCATATTTCATACATCACTAATATAGACCTATAGCTGTTTCAATGCATACAGTATGCACCCAAGTCTTCTTTAAACTCTTTCAGGCTGTCTGACAGTTTTTCACTCATTCAAAAATGAGAATCTTTCTTTCTTACTTGCGTTGTCATCCGTTCTGCTGAAGTCCACGTGTAAGGAATCACCTTCTTATCTAGGTAAAATAATAATAATGATATGGTGACATAAATACCCAACACGTTCTCACTGCCATGGCATTGATTTGTCACATATTTGGCATCGGATGTTGGTGGGCATGGTGCCCGTGGGCACTGTATTTGGACACATACGGTTGGGCTGAGGCACCCTGATGCCCTGGGGTAGGGGTTAGGAAAAGATCAGTGGGTTTAGGGTTGGTGGGTTTAGGGTTAGGCACTGGTAGCCACTTGGTTTGGGTTAGGGTTTGGATATGGGTCAAGGTTAGGAGCTCCACGAGCTCCACGGCCAGCTTGACGACCAGCTCACTCAGTGCCCGCCGCCTTCCCCTGGTGGCGGAGCTGCATTGCCGGTGCAGGTACAGTGTGCGTGTCCGTGTGCGGCTGTGCGCCAACATCCCACGCCAAAGCTACGTGACAAAGTGGCGGAAATCGAAAAGTATGCTGCCATATGATACGACTAGTCTGTCTCACTGGTATTTATTTCCTCCATAGCTTAGTTTTGATTCACTATAATTTCTGCATTTTCAAATGTTTGTGCCAAGATTGTGCAACTGGACAAACCTGATTCAGTGACACAGCGTAGTGGGAAAAGACAGACATTTCCATTTGGTAGACAAATGTGGTCTAGAGTTACACAAAAAGTCATTGGACCACGATAACTATAAGATAAACTAAATACAATCAAAAAGTCACTGGACCACGATAAGCCATAAGATCAACTAAATACAACCAAAAAGTCACTGGACCACGATAACTATAAGATAAACTAAATACAATCAAAAAGTCACTGGACCACGATAAGCCATAAGATCAACTAAATACAACCAAAAAGTCACTGGACCACGATAACTATAAGATAAACTAAATACAATCAAAAAGTCACTGGACCACGATAAGCCATAAGATCAACTAAATACAACCAAAAAGTCACTGGACCACGATAACTATAAGATAAACTAAATACAATCAAAAAGTCACTGGACCACGATAACCATAAGATCAACTAAATACAATCAAAAAGTCACTGGACCACGATAACCATAAGATCAACTAAATACAATCAAAAAGTCACTGGACCACGATAACTATAAGATCAACTAAATACAATCAAAAAGTCACTGGACCACAATAACTATAAGATAAACTAAATACACTCAAAAAGTCACTGGACCACGATAACTATAAGATCAACTAAATACACTCAACAAGTCACTGGACCACGATAACTATAAGATAAACTAAATACACTCAAAAAGTCACTGGACCACGATAACTTTAAGATAAACTAAATACAAGCAAAAAGTCACTGGACCACGATAACTATAAGATAAACTAAATACAATCAAAAAGTCACTGGACCACGATAACTATAAGATAAACTAAATACAATCAAAAAGTCGCTGGACCACGATAACTATAAGATAAACTAAATACAATCAAAAAGTCACTGGACCACGATAACTATAAGATAAACTAAATACAATCAAAAAGTCACTGGACCACGATAACCATAAGATCAACTAAATACAATCAAAAAGTCACTGGACCACGATAACCATAAGATCAACTAAATACAATCAAAAAGTCACTGGACCACGATAACTATAAGATCAACTAAATACAATCAAAAAGTCACTGGACCACAATAACTATAAGATAAACTAAATACACTCAAAAAGTCACTGGACCACGATAACTATAAGATCAACTAAATACACTCAACAAGTCACTGGACCACGATAACTATAAGATAAACTAAATACACTCAAAAAGTCACTGGACCACGATAACTTTAAGATAAACTAAATACAAGCAAAAAGTCACTGGACCACGATAACTATAAGATAAACTAAATACAATCAAAAAGTCACTGGACCACGATAACTATAAGATAAACTAAATACAATCAAAAAGTCGCTGGACCACGATAACTATAAGATAAACTAAATACAATCAAAAAGTCACTGGACCACGATAACTATAAGATAAACTAAATACAATCAAAAAGTCACTGGACCACGATAACTATAAGATCAACTAAATACAATCAAAAAGTCACTGGACCACGATAACTATAAGATCAACTAAAACTCAAAAAGTCACTGGACCACGATAACTATAAGATAAACTAAAACTCAAAAAGTCACTGGACCATGATAACTATAAGATAAACTAAATACACTCAAAAGGTCACTGGACCACGATAACTTTAAGATAAACTAAATACAAGCAAAAAGTCACTGGACCACGATAACTATAAGATAAACTAAATGCACTCAAAAATTCACTGGACCACGATAACTATAAGATAAACTAAATACAATCAAAAAGTCACTGGACCACGATAACTATAAGATAAACTAAATACAATCAAAAAGTCACTGGACCACGATAACTTTAAGATAAACTAAATACAAGCAAAAAGTCACTGGACCACGATAAGCCATAAGATCAACTAAATACAATCAAAAAGTCACTGGACCACGATAACTATAAGATAAACTAAATACAAGCTAAAAGTCACTGGACCACGATAACTATAAGATAAACTAAATACAAGCAAAAAGTCACTGGACCACGATAACTTTAAGATAAACTAAATACAATCAAAAAGTCACTGGACCACGATAACTTTAAGATAAACTAAAACTCAAAAAGTCACTGGACCACGATAACTATAAGATAAACTAAATACAATCAAAAAGTCACTGGACCACGATAACTATAAAATAAACTAAATACAAGCAAATAGTAGTGTGTTGTCCCCCTCCAGTGATGGAGTCCCCATTGTCAATGGTGCCCCCTAACCTCATAAAGTCAACGTTACAGTGTGACTAACCAACTAATGAATGAACTAACTAACTAACACACTAACTAATAACTAACTAACTAACACACTAACTAATAACTAACTAACTAACACACTAACTAATAACTAACTAACACACTAATGGCCCATTTCCACCGCTGGTATTACCGCAGCCCCGCCCAGCCCGACTCGCTTTTTTGTCTCATTCCACTGAAAACCTGGACAGCCCGGGTTGAGTTGGGGTTGAGTCGTGCTAGTTTTTGTCCCTGCTTTGTCGGGGTTCCAGGGCTGTGGACCCGGTACCGTACGGTGAGTGACGTGAAACACTGCAGACGACTGATTAGTCAGGCAGAATCGTGTCTCCTGTGTCTGGATACTGTCTGTCAATGGTGGATACCAGTTTAGTGGGGCTTACCTTCTCTTCTTTTATTTCCATCAGTCTTTTGTGTTGCTGCGGCTCTGGTGAAATAAAATCGATCTCCTTGCTCAGCCTTAACATGACGGTGGTTTTCAATTGTTTTGAGAGAGAAAAAGTCCGCTGCTCGGGAAGCCCTTGTAGTTGTGTGTCACGTCGGCTCCGCTAGGCCGGAGGCGGGGGTTTTAGCGTAGCGTAACCCCCGTCCCCCGCACAGCCCAGGCATGTAAATAACAACAAATTGATATCCATTCTCCTGGCTGATGGTCTCATTTGCCCATGTAGGTCATATAGAGGCACCAGTATTTCATAACCAGTTTAAAAGTTCCGTGTATGGATTTCATTTTAACGTTATACGTTATAGCCTACTTGCTATGGGCGGAGGGCAGATATGTGGTCGATGTGTGGGCATGTGTACGTGTCTTATTTCTCTGTTTTCTCTCTCTCTCTTCTCTCTCCACTCATTGATACTGCGCCCCGAGGAGTCATTAAGCTCTTATAAGATATCCCATAATGCCATGCGGGTGAGACAGTCCCAATTCACAGAGTGACATCACAGGCAGGGCTGGAGGTAAGGGAGTTGTGGAGGTTGTGTGTTTGTGTGTGTGTGTGTGTGTGTGTGTGTGTGTGTGTGTGTGTGTGCGTGCGTGCGTGCATGCGTGCGTGCATGCGTGCGTGCGTGCGTGTGTGTGCCTCCTTCTGTGCGTCTACTCATGCGTGTGTGTTGGGTTGCATTGTACATGCACGTGTGTGCATGTTTGGGAGCCTGTGCGTGTGTGTGCGTGTGTGTGTGTGTGCGTGTGTGTGTGTATGTGTGCGTGTGCGTGTGTGTGTCAGTCTGACGTCAATACTCCTCCAATCCATATTTAGCTGGAAAGTGAGGGAAGGCACCCAGCAGCACCTTGTAGGTGTCTTGTCTCAATGTATTTATAGACTGAATTAAACTGTGTCATGTCAGTGCGGACTTTCTCCTTCTCTCTCATTGGAAGGCAGACAGAGCGGCAGGGGTGAATTAAAAGTATATTTCTGGACGAATCACATACATGTACTGTAGGAATATAATGATCTCTGTAATGGTAACCCGCCCCCATTTCAGAGCGTGATATGGGAAGGGGGGAGATGAAGAAAGTGATGAATTGTTACTAATTGTCATCATAGGATGAGATCGAATCAGCGTGACGTCACTGCCACCTAAAAATGCGTAACCCTGCGGCAGTTAACTACCATAGTAGCCTATGAGTTGTGCCAAACAAACGTTAATATCTCAAAAAGTATACATCACATCGCTTATATTTTCTGATATTCTGAGTGAGAGCAGAATTAGCTTAAGAGTTTGATGTATAATATATGCATGTTGTGTTAAAGTTGTGTGAACTGTCCAGTTTTTTAATTGTAAACACGGTCAGCCGGCTAGAGTCAGACGCTCAAACTCAGGCTCCATACGGTTCCATTGCCATTGCCACCCCCCAGTGACGCGGTTTGTTTACCAAAATGCTGCTCGGCTGATCCCTCGTATTACACACTTAATTGTAAACTGTTAAATAAAAAAATCTGTATAATGAAGTTGAAGTTGTCTGTGTGTCTAAAGTTGAAGTTGTGTGTCTGTCTGTATGTATGTTCAAGATTCAAGATTCAAGATTTTTATTGTCACTCCATGGTACAAGTATCACGTGTGAAATTCTTGTGCTGTGGACTCCGTTTACAACGTAGGACAGGTCAGAGACAGTGCGCATAGGTGCACATAGGTGCACATGTCATGTGCATACTTTAGACGTGCTTCTACATCTTAAATTTGACGTATTTGACATACAGGTGCAAATAGCTTATTAAACATACAATTAAACATTAGACATACGTAATGGTAGCAGCTAGTGTACGGTACAGTACGGCTACTACACTATTTGTGTATGTTAAGGAGTCTCGTGGCCTGCGGGAAGAAACTGTTCCTCAAGCAATTTGTGCGTGCTTTTGGAACCCTGTATCTCCTCCCTGAGGGTAACAGGGAGAACAGGCTGTTGTGGGGATGGTTTGTGTCTTTGATGATCTTCAGGGACCTCCTGAGGCTCCTGTATTTATGTATGTACCGGTATGTATGTATGTATGTACTGTATGTATGTATGTATGTGTGTTAGAGATGCGCGGATGATCTTTTATGCCATCCTAATCCGCGTGTATGCATGAACCGTCCGCCCGCCATAAATCCGCGCAAATTATTTCATACTATTTATAGATCCGCGCCCGCCATGCACCCGACACTATAAACGCTATAAAAGGAGCGAACTTACGGTTTCTGCTGCCGTTGGTGCGATCGCTGCAGTCCAAGACTCCAAATAAACTTCCATGCTGTATTATGTCCAGTGCACCACTTGCCCTCATGTAGTTTACTCGGCTAACGCTATAGCTTTAAGTTTAGTTTACTTGATTGCCTCATTGTATGGGAAAATACGAACGCGTCTTCTCTTCAAACACGTCTTCAGCGGAGATTCCTTTTTGAGGGTGACATCATTGACCATATATGGATGAAAAGTGGAGAGCACATGGCTGAATTGTTTGGTTTAAGAATGTGCCTGATGAAAAATGTAGCTTAAAATACGTTCATAGACTAGAGAACGTAATTAATATTATTTTTCCTCATTAATGCTACATCGTTTCAACCACCCGCAACCCATCCGCTATTAATCAGAATGTTTATTTTTATGATCTGGCCTGCCCGCGGGGAGGGATATCCGCGGTCAGCGCGGTTATAACTGCGGCCCGCGCATCACTAATGTGTGTGTATGTATGTATGTATGTGACTGTTGATGTCACAATTTGCATCATAAATCAATGATGATGTCACTGATGATGTCTAACGCTGCCCGACCACACAACTGGATGTTCATGGCGCGCGATTGCTCAACCTCCATTGTCATAAAATCCCTCTCTACCATGCATTGTGACATCATCTGTGATGTCATAAATCAATAGTTACTTCATCAGTGATGTCTAACACTCTACTATTATCTCTACTATGATTGGAGAGCCGATTGCTGAACTGCATGCGCATATTTACTACTAATTTAGAGGGCCCATGGAGCACAATTGTTCAACTTCTATTGTGACATCATCAGTGATGTCATAAATCCCTCTCCATGCATTGTGACATCATCTGTGATGTCATACATCTTGGCATCATCAGTCATAACTCTTTCTCTACTATAATTTTTCTGCTATAATTGGTGGGCCGATTGCTCAACTGCGAGCTGCAGGTGAGGTCACGGATTTGGGTCACGTTTTGTGTCACGAAAGTGACATCGGGCCTGACTGATGATGTCATACCCACTAATGATGTCATAGACATTGTGACATCATCAGCCCTCCAGAGTCTCCACCCTACACCCTTGCTAGTGTGTACTATAAAACACTTTAAAACTGTTAAAGAAAAACAGCTGGTACATTTGGGTTTTTCTAGCATGACATTGCTCTTTCAGACAGTCAACTCAGTTCAATTTCGATTTCCAGGAGGCCTTATCAACAGGCACAGACCAAAATGCATCTGGATGCAGATAGACCTACAACCAATCAGAGCAACACAACCTGTGACATAGCTCCTCTCTGTCAGTCATCGTTTCAAACACCCCATATTAGATAAATGGTTGTGATTGGCCCAGCCGTTTTCAGGTCAGATGGAAATTAAATTGTGGCCATTCACTTTGCAGCTGTAGAGCCAGTCTAGAGCGTATACGGAAATGCTCTGCAGATACGGAAACGGTTTGTGCTCCAATAAACAATTCCGCACTGACAACAGGTATTTACTGTATAGCGGTAGTGCCTAAACCAATGGCTCTCCATAGAATCTGTTGAGAACCTGATGATGTGAGAGCTGGAAATCTGGACGGGGGCCAGACGCATCTGCCAGAGCAAATAAAACATGAGCTGGCAGATTGGTCAGGTTCCCCGGGTGGATTGTTCTTAATCCTGCTTGACAACTGGCCAAACGTAGACAACATGATGTCACACAGATCTTTCCAGCTTCAGACTATAATGTTTAATTCTATAGGTACGAAAAACACAACAATTCTTATTTCCAGGCGATTATACACTAATTGAAACATTACGAATATTACATTCCATTTCTGCCAAGTCCATTCGCTAGATGCCACTAAATTATCCACACTCACTGATCCTTAAGTCAGGAGCACTTTTTCTCCACTGGAGAATCCTTATTATTCTGTACATATACAGCTGTTCTCTCCACCTGCACCTAGAACAGTGGTGCCCATTGGTGTGTTATAACATTGGTGTTTAAAATGAGATATTCCACTAAATATGGCAAAAACAGATTCAAACATGCAAAAAAGGCACGCAAAAAAATCGCCGCGGCCTTAATTAAAAACATTTTTTTTGGGGATGGGGGGCCCCCCTAAGAGCTTCGCTTTATATTGAAATGTTATTTTAGATTTAGAATGTTAATTTTCTAT
The DNA here is from genome assembly GCF_964638095.1 of Poromitra crassiceps. Taxonomy (NCBI): domain Eukaryota; kingdom Metazoa; phylum Chordata; class Actinopteri; order Beryciformes; family Melamphaidae; genus Poromitra; species Poromitra crassiceps. Next base: position 15,100,089 of record NC_139646.1, read on the forward strand.
AAAACACAATACATTTTAATGTAATTCCACAACATTTATTTTTGGCCCTCGGCCCTCCACCCAGATTGAGTTTTGGCCCTTCATGGGAAAGAATTTGGGCACCCCTGACCTAGAAGAACCCACAGCTGTTCTCTCCACCTGCACCTAGAAGAACCCACAGCTGTTCTCTCCACCTGCACCTAGAACCCACAGCTGACATTCAATATATTCAGCACTGTTTTCTGGGTTTTCTGTTTCGAAAGGCATCCTGGGAAATGTAGGAAAGTCAGTATGCTGACTGACAAATGGAAGCAGCGGGTTGAGGGGTAAAAAAAAAGGCTACAACACAAAAGATGCAAAAGAATAATGGATTACACAGAACATCATAATGTAAAAGTATCAGAAGGTAGAATTTTGCTTTATTTATGACCATACTGTACGTTGCATGTTGTTATTGTGTATATCTCATTTTTGTCAAACTGCTTGGTCTGTTTTTTCTCCCTTTCTTATTGGATCATCTTATCATTGATGACAACAGTGCTGATTGTTATCATTATTATTATTATTATTAGTAGTAGTAGTAGTAGTAGTAGTAGTAGTATGTTGTACCGTACTTGGACAGAAAGAGTATGCTGGACAGATAATAAAGGAAGACTAATTAGAGATGATAGTCTGACGTTATTACTGTAACCACTGAATCACCTCTGACAGTATATCCAAATCCTCATTTCCGGTCTAACATTGTTTATGTTTACCGATAGTGATAGTTTTTCCGTTTACTGCACTTGCCTCTTAATGGATAGGAATAGGAAGCGCTCTGTGTTTAAAAGCTCTGTTCTGTAAAGGTCTAGTCATTACTGACATCACTGAAGAGCCATATGGACCAATCACAAGGCAAGGGGATTCTGCACTTTAAATAATGTAATGCATGCGGGTTGCCTTTGTGAATATTTGATGTGCGTTACTCGAGTGAGAATTGCATAATTTATTGACACTGTTCTATTAAAAAGTTTGAAAGGCAGAAAGTGGCAGCATTAGAGCGGAAGCTATTCCTGCACTGATGTCTGCAGACCACATGGTGCTTCAGCACATGAAGGTCAGTGTTTCCCCTACCATTCTACAGGCCTGGTGGGCCCGCCAGGCCAACAGCGCCCCGCCAGGCCAGAAAAGAAAAAAAAATCCTGCTCTCCCCAAAATCTCAATAAACTTTTATGGCATTTTATTACAATACAACAATACTGGTGTTGATAGTAATAGAATATGTTAAATAATTCAAAACAATAAGCATTTTGCTTTTAGGAGCACTGTGCCAGCGTGCAGCGCTGTTCCAAAACGTGTCAACATGTGTCGTTGCCTGGGAAGCGCACATCCCATAATACAACTGTTCGCATCGCATCCCATAATAGTATGATGAAACTTGGGATGCCATTGCGAACATAGGTGCAAACAGGTTGGCTAAAAGTTTAGCGTCGCCAGCGATGGCCCCCACCGTTGTGGTCGGGGTACGTTTCGAAATCCCTCCAGGCCTGAAAATGTTTCTAGGGGAAACACTGAGGCATTCATCATACAAAGTTCCAAACCTTAATCTGCTGTTTGAAACAAACACACTGTGCTTTCAGTGGATTCTCAATGTTGATCCAATATGTTTCCCTTCTGTGCAAATCAAATCTGTCCTGCACTAGGAATTAAGCTGAGCGAGTTGAATAGAAATCACAAACTGTTTTAAGGTGGAGCCTATCTTACCTAACAACAAAGCCACTGAACTGGTTGATTTTATATTCATATAAAGCACCAAATCACAACAAGAGTTATCCCAAGGCGCTTTACAAATAGAGCAGGTAGAAGACCAGGGTCTTTATTTTAGACCCGACAATTAAAACAATTCTCACTGGTGATTATACTGCCAGGTCATGTAGCAATTAAAACAATTACCCAACAAGAGCAGCAAGTGCGTGCGTGCGTGCGTGCATGCGTGTGTGTGTTTGCACCTGTGTGTGTCACCTGCTGGCTACTGTGGGTACTGATTAATTGGCAGTTTTTGGCCATTTAATCGACCATAATTACCTAATTATAGAATCTGGCCCTGTGTCACCATCTGCGTGGGACCTCTGCTGGTAGCTACCCGTGCCAAATATGAATGCCGTCAGGTCGACGGTGTCCGAGGAAAAAGAAACAGAGATGATACATCCATGACACATTATGTAGGTTTGCCCTTTTATGTGTTAGACGTGTGAGTGAAGAACCAGTCACTTCAAATGGAGCAGGATGAGAGAGCGTTTATTGGTGGTCAGGGTTGATGTGGCGTGAGGATCTGAGTACAGTGAACAGGAGAGAGAGCGCAGTGGACCACCAACCTCACATCTCTGTCCTCTCTCAGATCCCCCGCCACACAAAAACACACAAACTCACAATGGGTGCCACACCCAAAACCAGTCTGCTAATGAGCTGCCTGAGGGGGTGAAGAGAGGCAGGGGATGAGGCGTTGAAGACAGGCAGGGGATGAGGCATTGAAGACAGGCAGGGGATGAGGGGTTGAAGAGAGGCAGGGGATGAGGGGTTAAAGAGAGGCAGGGGATGAGGGGTTAAAGAGAGGCAGGGGATGAGGGGTTGAAGAGAGGCAGGGGATGAGGGGTTGAAGAGAGGCAGGGGATGAGGGGTTGAAGAGAGGCAGGGGATGAGGGGTTGAAGAGAGGCAGGGGATGAGGGGTTAAAGAGAGGCAGGGGATGAGGGGTTAAAGAGAGGCAGGGGATGAGGGGTTAAAGAGAGGCAGGGGATGAGGGGTTGAAGACAGGCAGGGGATGAGGGGTTAAAGAGAGGCAGGGGATGAGGGGTTGAAGAGAGGCAGGGGATGAGGGGTTAAAGAGAGGCAGGGGATGAGGGGTTAAAGAGAGGCAGGGGATGAGGGGTTGAAGAGAGGCAGGGGATGAGGGGTTGAAGAAGAAAAAATGTGTGAGGGGGAGAAAAGGACGGAGAGGCAGATGGGGGGTGGGGGGCTGGGACAAACAGAGACGTTGAAAAAGTGAGATAAAATTGGAGAGAGAGAACATTTCTTATCATCAGGCCCAGTCTCGACAGTCTGTCAGTCGTTTCCTATTCTTTTAATAATAACCTTCGGGTCGCCGTCTTCCGATCATCACTAGATTACAATGTGTCGACAACTAGAGGCCGTTGAAAAAAAAAAAAATTTTAGAAAAATATCTTCCCCTCCATCCCGCGCTCGAACCGGCACGACATTTCGGGATAGAGGGGGGAAATGAGCTACACCCTCTCCCTCCTCCTCTCCTTCTTCGCCCTCACTCCTCCGTCTCTCTGCCCGCCCCCGCCCTCCCCCTCTACGCCGCTCCCTCTCTTCCTCGCCCTCGCCGGATTTCACTTGGAGGACGTGGTGTAGCAGCCGTGGGGATGCCACTGCATGTCGCGGATGCGCCTGATGGACTGCATCTGGGGGCAGCGGGCGCCGTACTCGTTGAAATGCCTGTACTCGCCCTTCTCCAGCAGGTACTGGCTGCCGCGGTAGCCAGGGAACTGGTAACCCACCCAACTGGAGAGGGACAGAGAGAGAGAAGGAAGGAAGGGGGGAGAAGAGAATTGACATTTTGAGAGAAAGTGAGAATGAATGGAGTGATTACAGAAAAGGGGAAACGGTGATTGAACAGACACCAACGTAATCATAAGGTGAGCTTGGGCAGAATGAAAGAGCAGCAGGAGGGAGAGAGAAACAAAGATGAGGCTGGGGGGGGAGAGATGGACACATTAAGGAATCCATCTGCTTGCAGGCCGCCAAACCGCAGGGCGGCAGACCCTGCGCTCTGCTCTCGGCTTGTTTGTTTCAGCTCTTTCCTCCCGAGCACAGGGGAGAGTTGCAAATGAAGGTATCACAGTGTCTGCTGCTGCCACTCCTCTGAACGCGCAGACACGGATATACCACCGAGCTGCTGACGTTCGTCACACCCGTGGCTAGCTGCCGATGAGGGGGGGGGGGAAGGGCTCTATTCTTAAACACAGCCTGCTGACGACACTGCTGTTTTTCTGAGTCTGAGAAGGATGTCTGACCCTTTTGAAAAAATGGTCGTGTGTGTATTGCCTATCAGAAATGACATAAGCAATGATTAGAGCAGTATAGGCTATAATAATTGAGGTCCTGCTCCATAGGTGGCTACAGGAAAGCCATGGGCGTTTCTTTTGATCTGTTGCCTGTCGATCTGCTGCCAGTTGCCACCCATCTCGAAAGCTCTCTGTAGGCAAATATTCCCATTAAGCGCTTCCTATGTGTCAGTCTGAGCTGTCTTCCGGCGCTGTGACAGCGCTGTGGCGTGGGCGTGTGTGTTTTGCGGCCGGCTGCCACTCACGTTCCGCAGCTGACCATGATGCTGCCCACTCTGTCGGTGAAGCCGTAGGAGAACAGGCTGGGGACGTCGTCGTCCATGATCTCCATCTTACGGCCCTTGAACTCTCCCACCTCGTACAGGCAGATCTTGTGCTTCTCGGGATCCTGGACGACAGAGGAGAAAGAAAACATGATTATGTTCCTGGGGGGGGGAAGGCGTTCACACACTGGGGCGATTTTTGCAAACCCGCGTGATGAGATTACATACAAAGTCAATGCAAACGCACAAGTGGCTATGTAGATTTTCGTGGTGCAAATGGCGCTGTTTTCGCTTCGTCGCCCCTTCGCTCGAGTTGAGATTTTTCAACTTGGCAGAATAATTGTGAAGTGAAAGGTGTGAAAAGTGAAGATTTCTTTCGCCTGGGTGTGAACCCACGGCTACTTGTGTCGATTTTTACACCAGTAGTTTTACCTCTAGTTAAGTAAATGTTTAGCAAGGGAACAGTACTCGAGTACGATGTTTTACTACTCTTTCTACCCCTGGGATGATAGAAGATGAAGAAAGAGAGCTCCCCACTGTGGGGAATGTTTTAACTACATGGATGACTGATAGATGGCTGGATGGATAAAAGCCACCAAAGCCTGTTTTTTTTCTCCATTTGCTGTCAGACAGCCAGCCAGAGGATTTACCATGCGGACGGGCCTGAAGGACAGCAGGTAGTCGTTCTTCTGGCAGTTGCTCCAGGAGTCCCAGCGGGGATACTCGCCCTTCTCCAGGATAAACATCTCACCACAGAAGTTCATCTGCTCATAGCCCACAAAGCTGGGGAGGGGGAGAGGTCAGGAGGAGCGGGGAGGGGGGAGGAAGAGAAGGAGGACATAATGGAGAGAGGAAAAGTAGGCTTTAGGGAACGAGAATTTCACAGGGGCTTCTTTTACATGCAGTGTGGTAACACATGGCCTTTGCCTTATCTCATGTCTTTATTCTCCTTCTTTCTTTCTGCTCTCATTTGCTCTTAATTTAAAAAAAAAACGGTCTCCATTTCTCCTTCGTTCTTATATTTATTTATTTCCCTTGTGCCTCTCTTATATGATCATTAAGAGAGAGGTGTTCTTCACGGGAATATTGTCATGGCAACTCTGTTCATCACAGTCCTTGCTGCTGGTTGCTCGCTATGTTGGTGTTCTAGCAATTTAATTTGCACTCATTGTTAGTCACTCTGGATTAAAGCATCAGCGAAATCGTTAAAAAGTGTGAAATTTAAAATGTAACTCAAAGCAAATGAGTGTGTGTGTGTGTGTGTGTGTGTGTGTGTGTGTGTGTGTGTGTGTGTGTGTGTGTGTGTGTGTGTGTGTGTGTGTGTGTGTGTGTGTGTGTGTGTGTGTGTGTGTGTGTGCGCGCGTCAGGCCTGTATCTAGGGTGAGGTTACTGGGTGGGCAATTGAACATTTTGGGGGGCAATGAAAATAGCCATACCAAAAAAAAAATCGCCAAAAATGTGCCTAACTTTGGAACATTATTGCCGACAAGCTAGTATGCCATACAGTAGCTGGTACCAGGTCCGTTTTTAGCCTGTTACATCTTTGGCGGTAGGTTGCCCAAAGGTTCTCGGTTTGGGGATGGGGATTAAGTTGCATTATATTCTAACACTAAACTGTTCCACTAGGTGTCCACATTGTGCTGTGGGTAACCTAAGTATGAACTTTCACTCAGGGGACAGGCCAATGTTTACAAAACTCCTAAAACAATTTGCAAACTAACTATGTACATACAAAATAACTAACAAACTAACTATTTACACAACTGTTACTATATTCACAAAACCTTTAGTCTTAAAAGTGAAAAGAAAACAACATTGAAAGCAGATTGATTTACCATAAAACTTAAAAACATCCTTCATCCATAATTTCAATAATCAACTCCATAACAGTTATTTTCATTGGATGACCTTATTTCTCAAATCAAATTAAAGACGGTGCAGTGAGACTTAACCATAGCTAAAAACTATTTGCCATTTAGCCTTCAAACCTATATTTACAAGACTTTTAGTCTTATTCAAACTCAAACTGAAATTAAAACTTTGAAAGCAGATTGACTTTGTTACCCTAACAAATAAATAACAATCCTTCATACATAGTTTAAAATAATCAACTCCATAATATTCTTTTCATTGGATGAGCTTATTTCTCAAATCAAATTAAAGCTATAACTACTGTTAGGTGCCCTAAACTAACTAACCCAATGGTCTCCAACCTTCGGGTCACAACCCTAAGTGCGGTCGCCTGGAATTAAAAAAGGGAGATAAAAAAAATAAAAAAAATTGGGGGGTGGGCAAGATTAATTTTTGGGTGGGCACAGCCCACCCCTGCCACCCCCTAGAATCCAAACTCGTACCAGAGCCCCACTTTGTCATGTGCCCTTTACGTTTGAGGTAACGCGCCCCGGAGCCTTGTGCATTTTATGGAACGCAACACGGGCGGACCGTTAAAAAGCACTCTGCACCTATGGATTCAGGCAAAGGTCAAGTACGCCATCGGGCTCGTCGTCCAGAACGAGTTGGGAAGAGGGGACTCTCTCTTTCCCTGATTTTGGGTTAGAGGCTTGGGGCTTGAAGACCTCTAGGTCTTTGACCCCAGGGTCGAAAAGGGGGTTGGAGACCTGACCCGTTTGTTCCCTTTTGGTTAAAGACCCCGGGTCCTAACCCTAACGCCTTAGACCCAACGCCTAAACCTAAAGACCACCTACCCATGCCTACACCCCCCCCCCTCCCCCACATGCATGTGTTTGTACATGCATCCATGGGTGCTACTTACGGTCCGCACTCGACACGCAGGGAGCGCACCCTGTCCATGCCCTTGTCACACACGTTCATACACTCGGCGTTGATCTCCATACAACGGCCCTGGAAGTTCTCCTGGTCGAAGACACACATCTAGGGGGGGGGGGGGGGGGGGGGGGGGAGAGGGAAAATGAGGTTAATGTGATGGAGAAGGATTAGTAGGTTCAGGGTGATAGCGGTGACAGTGAGAGGAAACAGATGATGACAGTCATACAGTAGCAGCACAGAGGAAAGACAGGGGGACCAGATACAGAGAAGGAGAGAAAGACACGGAAAGAGAGAGAGACAGAGAGAGACAGCGCGAAGGCAAGCGACTATTGTCAGCTTTCTCCACAGAATCTTTTTTTACATGGTCTGAGTGGTCTTTTGTGTGTGGGTGTGTGTGTGTGTGTGTGTGTGTGTGAGTGAGTGAGTGAGTGAATGAGTGTGTGTGTGTGTGTGTGTGTGTGTGTGTGTGTGTGTGTGTGTGTGTGTGTGTGTGTGAGCGAGCGTGCGTGCGTGCGTGTGTGTGTGTGCGTGCGCACCTTGTAGGACATCATGCCCATCTCAGACCTCTTAGGCTGGGCAGCCTTCCCGTCAGTCTGGGAAGCAGCCTTGGATTTCTCTCCTCCAGCAGACATGATAACTGGAGTAATAAATGAATGGAGAAGAGGAGAGGAGAGGAGAGGAGAGGAGAGGAGAGGAGAGGAGAGGAGAGAAGAGAAGAGCTGTATTAACACTGTACCACTAACAAAACTCAAATACAGTCCAAACTGCCCTGCGCAAATGCTTATCCTGTCACCTGATCTTCCTCACAATAGCTAAAGCCTCAAACAAGAGCACAAAACAACCCCCTTCGTCTTTTGAAGTATCCGCTACAAAAGGAAATAACTTAAAGATTCCGACTGAACGGCTGTCATTCTTGGCAAAGCACCAAAAACCAAAAACCAAATTGTCTTTTATATCCAAATGCTTAGTTTAAATTAACAGCAGTATCTCATCGCGGTTACAAAAAGAGTTTGTCGGTAGCTTGAAAGTAGCTGAAGTTTTCTCTCTCTCTCTCTCTCACTCACACACACACACACACACACACACACACACACACACACACACACACACACACACACACAGAAAGAATTGAATTCAAAAGGAGCATTTCTGAATCATACACCCAGCAATACTGGTGCAGCTTTTCTGGAATCAATGGGATTACATTTGAGTTTCCAAAGACATCAAGCATTAGCCATAGCATAATTCATACAGAATAATCCCTAATGTATATTGTAAGTGATAAGTAAGTATATTGTATTGTAAATTAAATCACCTATATGTGATACATGTAGGTGCTGTCCCTTTATTGGCATAGCATTACATAACAGGAGTGACCCTTGTGTCATCCTCTCCTACTCCCTATTTCACTCTTCTCTACACCTGTTGTTCCTCCCCCTTTTCTCTCTCTCTCCTCTTTGCCCCTCCCCCCTTCTGTTTTTTTCCTGTCTGTATGTTGTTTGTCCACTGTCTTACCTGTGGCAGTGTGTGCGTTACAGGAGTAGACTCAGGGCTGAGACAGATGGTCTGTGTGTGAGTGCGCTGCATGGGCCCCTCTCTGGGCTTTTATATGCTGGCGCCCAGCGAGAGGGGATTATACACACAGAAACAAACTCGCTGAGCCCACAGCCCCCACAGAATAGAAATACCCCCATCATCAAAGAGAGAGAGAGAGGCAGAGAGAGAGAGAGAGAGAGAGAGGAGCAGAGACACTAGGGCCAAAAGTGAAGGAGAGAGACTTGAAGAGGGGGAGAGCATATTGGAGAGAAGGAACGAGAGGAGAGAGGGGGAGATAAAGAGGGAATGAGTATGAGAGACAGAGAGATTGATTGATTGATTGAAAAGTGTATTTCTATAGGGACAGATACATAAACATAGAGCATTCACAGGAAACAGTCTTTGTTATTTATCCTAACATTTATAGCCTAAGCTAGTTTGCAATGTTTGTCCCTAGATGTTATAAGGCAAATATAAAAACAGGGTACAGAATACAGACTATAGAATACAGCTGTTAGGTTACACAAAATATAAAACATAAAACAAATATACATCTGTTATGTACAGTATACAAGATACGTAGTAAATATACATGAGTGTGTTAATGTAATACATTAATGACATAAAAGAAAACAACATAAGATTAGCAACTTAAAATGGGGAGAGACTCAGAGATGAGTATAAACATTTGATTTGATTTGATGAGATAAACTAAGATCCCATATATATTAGCAGGTTTGCGTAAAACAATTATTTCCATTGTGATCCTCGACAGAAGCCAAAATAAAATTAACTTGACAAGCAAAACGAAACACAATAAACACAATTAGACAGTTAACTGTTCGGCCTCAGCGTTCATGATTTATTTCAGGCTAATGTGATGGTGTCATGAATGTATTGTGTCTGTCTCCTTGGAGATGTTTTGAATGAGACAATGCACAGTTTCTTGATCAATCTAGCTTCAATTCATACTACAATACTTGATAAAGTGTTTTCTAGCTGTAATAGACTACATGCACAACTTCTTTACTTCCTGAAATGAGTACAGCTTCTTTATTTCCTGTCCTACGCTATTGGATGAACTGATTAATCAGGTGTGGCTGATCATTGTTGTGACTGCAGCACACCTGACATTAATCAGTTCATCCAATAGTGATGACAGGAAATAAAGAAGCTGTACTAATTTCAGGAAGTAGTGGAGTTGTGCATGTAGCCCATATCAACCTCAGATTCATAATAGTGAAAAGCTGGCCAGGTTCACACTTGACAGCTCAAATGAGTCACTCTTATTCCCTCAACAATGTAGTGCTCCAATCAAGAGGCAAATAATAACGAGAGAAGCAATAAGCTGAGAGAAGCAATAACCTCAGTGTAATGCAGCTAGCTCAATGCCACTGGGTAAACAAAGAGGTTCAGAGTGTGCATGGACGGCGTTTTGAATCCAACTTCATCGCAGCGGGAGAAAGCTATTTACTGTATTTAAATCAATCAATCCATCAGTTGTATATTTATATATAGCAACACCAAATCATAACAAGAGTTATCTCAAGGTGCTTTACAAATAGAGCAGGTAGAAGACCAGGGGCCGGTTGCACAAAGCATCTTAAGTTAAGATTTTCCTTAGGGTCCGATTTAAGCTGTCCATAAAATAAAATTGGTTGTACAAAATACCCTTAAATCTTCTCCTTAAAGGGGGACTCCCCCCCCCCCCCCCCCCCCCCCAGATATGTGACAAAACGGCATGCTGCTTGTTTTTGAAAATACCTATGGGAAAAAAACAAAAAATGAACGTCCCTCTTGTCTCACTATACTCTTTGGCTGTGCTCAGACAATAATTTTTTACCGGAAATCGACGCCATTACAGTTTGCCCACCGCCTAAAAAAGAAGTTATATGAGAGCTACAAAATCTTTATAAATATCAACAACTAGCCAACGCTGGTGGCCTGTATGGAAACAGCGTTGCTCAAAATGGTTGAAAGTTATATCAATTTGGTCATTCAGTGGCAAACTACTTTATTGCCACTGACTCCCATGTAACGTTAACGCGAGGTTATCGTTAGCCGGCGGCCGCAGCAGAACACAAGCCCAGGACAAACCCCCCGCTCTGAACACGCTCTAATGTAATCACAATGGGAGATTTCTGCACGTTATTAACTTGTCCAACTTGTCCTCCAGACCGCCATGAAGTCCGTTTTTAATTTTCGTTTGGGGTTTTTTCATGATTCATGTCAAAAGGTGCAGTGCGCCATGAAAGAATCACCCTCTGCTTTTTCCTCTCGTTTAGCGCGAGACCGGAGTAGCCTGCAGCTGGGCCGCAGCCATTGCCGCAGCACAAACACAACATTCTCCCCCTCCCTCCTCCTGGTTGAGTGGTTCTCAATGTGGGGTCAGTGGTCATTGGGAGGATTCCAAGATTCTCTGTTGTCTCTCAACCTAATATATATGGAATTCTGGACAAAATCATATCTAGGCTACATAAAAAAAGAGAAAAGAGAAACCAAATCTCATCATATTGGGGGTCCATGGCCCCAATCTGAACTAAATTAGGGCTCCTTAGTATGAACAAGGTTGGAATGATTTACAGCAACACAATGCCATTTCCTTCCTTTTATTTCTATTTATGATTATAGTGGCTTTTATTGATTGTATTATGTTACATCACCACATGGCCATCTTGGTAGGAACATAGCAGGTGATTGTAATCAATTAACAGGTGATTAACAGGTCAAGTGACACAAACAGCCAATGAGCTGTGTGTATTGTAGCGCCATATTGGCAGGAAAATGCTTGTGACATCATGGGAATAGGCTTGGAGTTGTGAGGAACCGGGAAAGGGTACAGGGGAGTTACTATCTTGAAATCCCATAGTCTTTGGTTCATCGTGACATCAGGTTGTACTACATTTTGTAGGGGGGGGGGGGGAGTGCGTGCGTGCGTATGTGCGTACGTGCGTGTGTGTGTGTGTGTGTGTGTGTGTGCAACACTGTTTGAGAATGTATGCATTCAGCTAAATTGGTTGGCTGTTGTATGTTGTATTTACAAATTACAAATACTGTCATTTTAATTTGATTTTGTTAACTTTTCTTTGGCAATATGTACTTTGGTATTTCATTTGTAAGAGACTGCAGATGTGAAGTGCCTGTGAAGTTAGACAGTTTAGGGAACTCTGCCTTGATTAGTAGGCCACGCTTATTGTGCTATATAAAAACACAATAAAACAAACAATAAAATGCACCTGAGAGTAATGCTCATTAATGGGAGAAATGAATCTCTCTCTCTCTCTCTCTCTCTCTCTCTCTCTTATTTATTATTGATTTGCATTTATATAGCGCTTTTCAAAATCAAAGCGCTTCACATATCAGGGGAGGGGGGAGGGGAACTCAACTCATCCACCACCGATGTGTAGCATCCAACTGGGTGATGCACGTGGCAGCCACCACACAGCTATCACGGTGGAGAGTTGAGGACTGAATGTGCCAATTAAGTAACAGTCAAGGGATGATTAAGTGGCCATGATAGAAGGAAGGGCTGTGTGGGAATTTAGCAGGGCACCGAGGTTACACCCCTGCTCTTACCATAAGTGCCGATGGGCAGTGTAATGGGCAGTAAGTCATTACTCAGTAACTGTAGTAAGGGGATTACCGTTTCCAAAACAGCAATTATATTACATTTACTAATCCAAGTAACCTCCAAGTAAGTTACTACATTACTTTCTACAGCACTGGCACAGCACTAAAACCAAGTGTGGGGAAATTGCCAGAACACAATTAATTTGTTTGTCCTCGGTAAATAAATTGAAAGTATGCAGTTTGGCTGATTGTTGACTCGAATTAAATGGATGCAGTTCAAAAAGGAGCTGACTAAACAGATTGTACATCACTTTTTCGGAAGGGGGGGTGGCGAAAGTAATATAGTAATGTAACGAGTAATGTGACTTTTAGTACCAAGTAATTAGTCAAGTAATTGTATTACTTTTTAAAGGGATAATTTGTAACATTAATGCTTTATTTATAGTATATATAAATATATTATAATATATATATATATATATATATATATATATATATATATATATATATATATATATATATATATATATATATATATATTATATATATTATATATATATTTATTTATTTATTTATTTATAGATAGTCGCCAGGGCTTGACTGGCCATCTGGCATACAGGGCATTTTCATAGTGGGCCGACATGCCCAAGTGGGCCGGTCAGGCAAAAAAGAAAAAAGAAAGAAAGAAAAACAGTGGCCAATGAGTGCACCGGTTCCAGGTGCACCCAATCAGCCTAACGCCCAGAACACCAGGGTCCTGCAAGACAGGGCCATGGTGGGAGGGTCATCACAAAACCTCAAATCTTATCAGATGGGGGACCCTGGGACAAAAAAAATCAAATGAGAGATCCGTGACCAACACTGGTCCTTGGTGTAATGTCTCACCTGAAAGATGCTGCTCAATCACAGGACAGACTCCATGGGGCTGTCTCTGCCCTGGGGCATTGGGGATGGGGGTATAGAGGGAAGAGCACCTCCTACTGGTCCTCCAACACCACTTCCAGCACCAGATGCATGGCTTCCCATCCAAGGAGTATCCACAGCCAGACCTGCTCAGCTTACCCAGGAGAGCCAGTGATGCAATGCTCAGGAGGTAGAGCAGGTCGTCCACTAATCGCTTTGGATAAAAGAGGTCGGTGGTTCGATTGCCACCTCCTCCATGCATGTCGAATTGTCCTTGGGCAAGATACTGAACCCCAAATTGCTCCCGATGGTGTGCCAGCACCCTGCGTGGCAGCTTGCTACCATCGGTGTATGTATGAATGGGTGAATGTACCTACTGATTTAAAAGCGCTATATAAATGCAGGCCATTTACCATCTTTCTCTATCTCTCAATTCAATTCAAATGGCTTTATTGGCATGACGTACCACTGTACTTATTGCCAAAGCAAGTGTTTAGACATCTCTCTCTCTCTCCACTAATTAGTAGCCTACTGCATGCACCACCATTAGGCTCTTAAGATATAGGCCTACTATAATGCCAGAGGGAGGAGAGAGCCCTAATTAGTAAGTAAGACTTACTGTAATTTATGTTTCAAATTTGTTTACAAAGAAAAATAAAACAAAAGCAAAATTGAGAACAAGCAAATGTAAAAACAAAAGACCACACATCATAAAATGCAGGCAAGTGCAACAGTCAGTTGAGACAATTATGAATTATGTAAAGTACTGCAACTGTGAAATTAAAGTCAATCAAATGGGAGTTAAAATAAATAGGACACTTTGCTGAATTTTAACCAGCTTTATACCATTCGGATGGAAAAGCTGGGCCGAGGCTCAACTGGTGGCAACATCGAGAGAGGAGTTGAAACGATCCATTGCATGCCGATGCGACAGTTGGCACGAACGGATCCCGTAAGCCATAGCATATGCAAATGAACAACGTTTAACTTCCATGAATGTTGCCTGCACCCAGTTTTGTAGTACTCGAGTCCTGGGCTCATTTGAATCAGGACTTGTGACTTGACTTGGACTCGAGCATTCATAAATTCAGACTCAGAAGTTGGAGATGAGGACTCAGACTTGTTAATTGATAGAGACCGTTTTTTTTTTGTTGTTGTTTGTTGTTTTTGTAACTAGGAATCTGGAGACTCTGGACTGACAGACAGACAGAGACACCGCCCACCCACCTGATTTATGACATCACAATTGTGACTGACACTGACACCGCTGACACAGACACCACCCACTTAGCCAATTTTTAACTAAGATCGGCCCTAGTAAAAAAATAAAATAAAATCTATATTTTATTTTCAACTTTTTGAACCATATGACCAAGACAAACAAAACAGGCTCAGACAGGAAAAGGGAAAGAAAAAAACACATAAATTATCGACATTCAGTATTACGTCATGCTACCAGTCACATAAGGTGCATGCCTATATGCTTGCAAGAGATATGATGCCCGGGATCCCATGCAAGGGGTCCATGTCAAACCAGCTTGGCGAGTCACCCATCACCCCCAGCCTCAACAAGGTAGGCTAAAAACGGGTCCCAGATGGCCGAGAATTTCTTAAGTGAGTTTGTCCTCAGGAACTTAGTCCCAACATCCATATAACAGAGGTCATATCCGTCAGCCACAATTGTGAAGAGGGGGACTTCCATTCCTTCAGGATGGGTTTCTTGGCAACAGTTGTCCCTTGGGTCAGAGATTGTTGCACAGCTGTAGGGAGGTTCAGAGAAGACTCCGAGCAGCGGAAGATGGCGAGTTCTGCCTCCGGCTGAAGTGTTATTCTGTAAGCCTTATAGTACCAGTCAAATATTTTGGCCCAGAATCCCATTAGGCCCTAGTAAGTTCACATAAGATATTGATAGCTATATAATACCATGGCATAATTCAATTTTGTGCAAGGGCGCGCTCGTGTGTGTGTGTGTGTGTGTGCACATGTTAATACAGTTGGGGGAACTTGGTCCAATGTGCCTCACACGCTCTGGGTCAAAGGTGAAGGGTCAGGTGAGGCAAGAGGTAGTGACATTTGGTGGCATGTTGTCATGGCAACTGTGGCCCATTGTGTGTGTGGAGGGGGGCTAGTTCATTGTACCTACAGTATAGTTACATTATCAAAATAATACCACTGAAAAGACTGCTGGTGCACTGACAAAGGTTGACATTTTTTATTTATTCAAAATGGCCTTTTCACACTTTTGAAAATGTGTATTAGGCCTATTTGTTGTTTAAATTGTTCTTAGTATATTGTTTTTTCTTCATTTGCCTTGTTGTTTTTTATTATCCCAAAAATCACTTTGTAACAATGCTTTGAGAATATTTATTATTAATTAAATTATTATTATTATTATTAGTATTAGTATTATTATTACCTTTATCAGTAGTAGTAGTAGCAGTAGCAGCAGCAATAGTAGCAGTAAAGGTAAGCCTTGTAGGCTATATAGTAGTATGCTAGTCTAGAAGCCTAGCCTATAGTAGTAGTAGCTAGTAGTAGCCCAGTATAGTTGTATCATTGTTGTCAGTATTATAAGTATTATTATTGCTAGATCCCAATTTGGTTGACTTTTGTGAGTGACATTCAAATGCTCCCCAGATGGCCAAATTCTTCTCATTCTCTGCCTATACCCAGGCCCTTTGTTGCGCTATACGATGGCACTGCTGACCTATACGAATAGGCCAACAACAGCAACCCATTCACTGCCACCTCCCTCTGTGCTGTATGATCTGCTGAGTCGACAGGTCACATAGGGTTACACAGCGAAACAAAACGAGACAGGAGAGAGAGGGGGGAGAGAGGGAGAGAAAAACTGGGTGGCAAGCACACTGGCGCGCACACCGGATGTTTTACGCACCAACATTGGACACGTTCACTGTCTCAGCATCAAGTGAGTACAGTAGCCAGATAGATACCGGAAAGCAGACGATTTCTACCTTCAAAATAAAGGTAAAATATTTGGTAGGCTACTGCTGATAATAGACTACTCATCATCATCATCATCATAATAACTATCCACTTATAGTAGCAGGATAACTAAATAATAATAAATGATTAGTAGTAGTACCGCCGTATTAGTCTTATTCTTATTATTGTTATTATTAGCCAATTTCAACTAAGATACCCAGGACTTTGTTATAATAATAATAATAATAATGTCACTCAAGCAATTGTGACTCAAGCAATAGAGCTCAACAGTTATGTGACGTTTCTTGCCCCAGAAGTGAATTCCCCATTCATTTTCTCCATAGGTATTTAAAAAAATCCATATATAACGAGTTTTAAGGCTTGAGCCAAGCCAACCAGTCTTCCAGAGAATCGTGAGTGACCATAAAACATTTCACTTTCAGAAAAAACAAAAAATAAATGCAGGAAAAAGATAGAAAATTAAATTGTCTTCCGCTTTTATTTTTTGTGAGGTGGTTTCCAGGATTTTCCAGGACTTGATGATCTGCCCATGACCATCCCCAGATCATAGCCCACCGCCATGCAAATTTCCACCCGAATCCGACCGGGGTGTGGGCGTGAGGTGGTTTCGAGGTTGTTTCCAGGACTTTCCAGGTGGTTCCAGGACTTGGTGACCTGCCCATGCATGACCTTCCCCAAATCATAACGCACTGCCATGCAAATTTTCAGCCCAATCCGACCTGGGTTGTCGGCATGCATTAAAGATGCACACGTAGGCCTACCACAGACAGACAGAGACAATTACACAACTTCAACTTTATTATATAGGTAAAAAATAACTTTTATGCATTGGTCACTCTACAGCAGGGATAGCCTACTCAACTTGCTTTGCCGGGGGCCACTTTCGTGAAATGATAGAAGGCAGGGGCCAGTTAATAAACAAACAATAGGCTATACATAGCCTATTTCTGTAGCGGATTGTAGGTTTTTGGGGTGTCAGCCGGAGTTTAGATAGTTAGACACTTCAGCGGGTATCTTGCATGTTGCGTTCAGGTGCACCGTTTGTTTTGTTTATACAGTCAACGAGAGTATTTATTTTGAAAATACATTTGACCGGAAGTGTCGCCTTATCATTCTGGCGAGCTTGACACGTGACACTGGCTGCGCTCATAATTGTTTATGCGGTGTGGAGACATGTGCACGCGCCCGGTGGACAAGCGTGGACCGAGCGTGGACGCCGGTATAAAACAGAAGCGCCAGAATGTCACAAAAGTCTAGTCTATGTAAAGAGGATTTGTGCGTGAGCGGTCAGGAGAGTGGAGAGCAGCCAGGTAAGACCAGGGACTGACTGACTGTTTACACAACTTTCCCACGGATGGATTTACCTGAGCAAAATGCTTATTATGGCCGGGAATGGTTTCGGGTAGATATTTAGTTTATATTACAGTAGGCTCAGGCTGTACCCATGTTAATAACATTAATCCAGGTTGTGAAATTTTCACATTTTTACTAACATATAATATTAAACTCAACTCTTGACATTATTGGCCTACACTATAGGCTACATTTAAAAAATCATATTATAGCTTAATCTACTTTTTCCATTGTGTTAATTAATTAATTAATTAATTAACTAATTAACTAACGAATTAATTAATTAATGTATTTATCTATTTGTTTGTTTGTTTGTTTATGTATGTATTATGGTGTTGTGGCCTAAATTTAATAAAGCCCTTATTCATTTTGAATTTTTAGACCTCTCTCTATTCTCTCCATCTCCGATAGAATGAATAGAGCCACTAAAACCCACATGACCTCATCCATGTTCTTCCCTAGCATGGGAATGGCCCCTTTCTATAAGGTAAATTCACACACACACACACACACACACACACACTCACACATCACACGTCACACACACACACACACTCACACACACACACACACACACACACACACACACACACACACACACACTCACACATCACACGTCACACACACACACACACACACACACATCACACGTCACACACACACACATGCCTTCACACACCTCCTCTGTGCTCCTGTGCGCAGGTGTGTGTGTTTGAGCAGGAGCACTTCCAGGGCCGGTGTCAGGAGTTCACCTCCGAGTGCTGCAACATCCACGACTGCGGCTTTGACTACATCCGCTCCATCCGTGTGGAGAGTGGAGCGTGAGTCACACATACACACTCACACACACACACACACACACACACACACACACACACACACACACACACACACACACACACACACACACACCTCTGTAGACCTGCCAGTCTGTCTGTCTGTCTGTCTGTGTGTGTGTGTGTGTGTGTGTGTGTGTGTGTGTGTGTGTGTGTGTGAGAGAGAGAGAGAGAGAGAGAGAGAGAGAGAGAGAGAGAGAGAGAGGAGAGAGATACCAGGAATGTACCAGCCTATAAAGCTTGTAAGCCCTCAGGTCACTGACTCGCTCCCACAGTGCATTATGTGCACAGCATAGGTGCGAGGGTGGATGGATGGGGAGCAGGTGGTTGGGGGCAGTGGGCCGCGCCTTTTTGTCCTAGCAGCCCTTTTCAGACTGAAACACACAGATAGAGTTTGTAAAGGGGCATTGCTAAACGGTAGCCTAAATGGTCTGCATTTATATAGCGCTTTTATCCAAATCTTTACAATGCCTACATTCACCCATTTACACCCCAATGGTGGCAAGCTACAGTACCATACCGGGTGCTGGCACAACCATCGGGACCAATTTGGGGTTCAGTATCTTGCCCAAGGACACTTCAACATGCGGACTGGAGGAGCCGGGGATTGAACCGCAGACCTCTTTTATCCAAAGTGATTGGTGAATGACTCTGCCGCTGAGACACAGATCACCTGAGGAGCGATAAACTAAACAAGACTAGATCAAAACCTAGTAGGCCTATATGGCTGGACCGTGTGTGATGTGTTTATATAGGCTACTGTACTATCACTAAGCCTGTTCACTTAAATCCTTTGTTCATTTGATTGGGGTAGGGAGCGACGCTGAGGCAAGGAGCCGAAACCATAAGACGGGTCAACAAGAGTTTATTACCCAAAAGTAATCAATACAATCTGTTAAAAAAAATGCAATACTAAAACGATAAAAGGTTAAGAAGCTCCATGAAACAAAAATAATCTCCATAGTCCTACTTAACAGTGACTGCAGGTGACGCTGGCTTTATCTGTAAGTGTGGCTTGGTTGTCGCCTGCTTGGCTCGTCCGTCCCGGGGCCGCTGTCCTCTGCTCCCTGGTGTGTGCTGCCTGTCGGCTGGCCTGCGCTCCCCGTGTCCTCTCATGTTAATAGTAGATTCAACCAAACATCTGGAAGAACCCCTCTTTGGGTTGCGGTTAGCATGTGTACTTCGTAATCGGGCGATCGGTGGATCGAGTCCCGCCTCCACCCCTGGGCAAGCCGTTAACATGGGTTGCTACCAGTAACTGTCAACACAACGCAGGCTACATCTAATCTAATATTACAATACAATTGAATGGAAAAAGGGAGTTTAGCATTTTGCAGCCCTGATTAATGGTTATTACACAGAAGCTATCACAGCTATTACCTGGTTATTACTTTGGTAATTACTGATATTACCTAATTATTATCACACTATTACCCCCCTATTATCATGTTGGTAACGAGCTGTAATGTAAAATGCTGCAGTTTTTTTGTAAGCATGCCAAACTATCAATAAAGCGATTCTCAAAATGTTTCTTCTCTTCCAGCAGCCTAGTGCAGTTTCACCTGGAATTCTTCAAGGCCGTAAAAATAGTGTCTCTTATTACAGTAATTTGTGGATTACGGTGGAAATTTCAATTATTGAACACCAACATTGTGGCTGAATTCAGTAACAATGCTGATTGAGTGCTTTATTTTCTAGATACATGTTTTGAATTAGTTGTTAGGGTTCAAATTGAAATGGAAACTAACTTGTCAAACAAAGAAAACCTTTTGGAAACATCCTATTTGATATTTCAAAGTGGTTTAATTTCAATTTGTATTTAATTTTATATCTGTAATTTTTATATTTGAAGACATACTCTGAGTGAGAGATGACAGATGCAAGATTATAGTATTTTCTCCCTTGAAAGGATATGTACTGTACATGCCACTGTCCAAACCTCAGTAACACAGTAAAGGAGATTCCGCTTTCGAGAATTTTGCTCCCGCCCCTTTCAGAGTCAGTGAACACCACTGGGACCCGGTATTTTCTCCTCTTACTCTCTGTCTAAATTGGAAAGAACATATCACTGTTGTGTGAAAACTTGAATTTGGCTGATGTTGTAAATTCAACCGAACATGCTCCTCTATGGGTTGAGGAAATTTTCTGATCCATTGGGTTTATGAACCCCTTTCAAAGCCAACTGTATAAATTCAAAAATGCTGTTTCAGCTTGACCACCATGCATATTAGAATTTTGAACAAAGCTGTATTTCTTAGTTTGTGAAAAGTTGACATAATAAAAGTAATAATCATAATCATAATCATAATCATAATAATAATAATAAAACATCCATTGTGACAAAAATGTGAAGTGCTCATCTTTCTTTCTTAGCAATCGTTTTATAAGTTACATTTATGTCTAATTTTTTTACGAAACATGCTGAAATTAGGGAATTTTGCACTGTGGGACTATTATATCAAAAACTATTACATCAAAACAGCACATCCAAAACCTGGCCCATCGTTGTTGCCTGTGACAAATCTGGTTTAATTTGAATTTGGACATCACCATGTATCATTGCACTCTGCCATGTTGACCCTCTCCCCTCCTCCCTCTGTCCAGCTGGGTGGGTTTCGAGCACCATGACTTCCAGGGGCAGCAGTTCATCTTGGAGAGGGGCGAGTACCCCCACTGGGATGCCTACAGCGGCTCCCTGTCCTACCACGTGGAGCGCCTCATGTCCTTCCGCCCCATTTACTGTGCCGTGAGTAGACTTACCTGTGGTGGGGGGATGGTGTGTGGAGACAAGTGGGAGACAGAGCAACAAAGAAAGTACAGAAGAGAGAAGATAGTGTGAGTAACAGAACGACAGAAGGAAGGAGTGGATCAAATGAGTGAGCCACATGGCAATTATGATTCTCAATCTTTTTCATATCAAGGACCCTAATTGAGTCCACATTAGAGCCACAGAGAGATTTTGTCCCTAGCACCCACATCTGAGAATATGTTTATTGTTGCTAGATGATTTTGTCCAGAGTTTTACGATGATCTGTATTGTAGTGAGAGACATTACAGTGCAACTAGGACCAAATTCTTCTACATTCTCTCATTGTGTTAACATCTTGTCAATGAAATAATGAAGTTTAACAAATCATCAATTTGTTGGGGACCCCGTGGAAGCCCCTCAAGAACCCCTGGTGGTCCCCAGACCCCATGTTGAGAACCACTGCCGTACAGCGAGCTGGAAAATAGAAATATTGCCGAACGTCTTCTCTCTGCATTCGTCTCACAGTACAGTATACGGCCCGGGGGCCAGAACCGGCCCTCATTATGTTTCTGCCTGGCCCGGGAGGTCTAAGACAAACCACACCATTTTACTTATGAAGCTATTTTACTTATGAAGCTAGAAAATGAATAATAAGTGACTTAAATTTGGAAAAAAGAAAAGAAAAAAGACAAGAATAAGTGTTACAACAATGTTACAATTCACCCGATTGGAGACGCTTTTATCCAAAGCGACGTACATCTTCGCTTTATCTTTTTACATGCAATGATCTAGTGCACCACAGTATTTCTTCTACAATTTAAAGAGCATGGTGCAGGTTGGAAACCACATGGGGGGAGTATAACGGCAAGGGGCACTGTTCCTGAAATGGAACTGTACACCTGTGATATCAGCCCCAGTAGAACGTCCAGCAACAACTGATGTCACAGTTTACAATGAATGAGGGGGAGAGGGATTTTTTCACCACGCTCTAAAATTAGAGGTTACGGCATGACCCACCCAAAAGGCAACAATCTTGGTCCCCCCCCCCCCAACTCTCCCCCTCCTCAGGAAGGAACGTTGCCCACCACTGGTCTAACTCTTCCCCCCTCTCCCTCCCCCCACCTCCCTCAGTCTCACCCTAGCAGCCGTATGACAATATACGAGAGGGAGAACTTCATGGGCCGCTGTGCGGAGGTGTGTGACGACTACCCCTCCCTGCGGGCCATGGGCTGGTGCATGCCTGAGGTGGGCTCCATGCACGTGCAGTGCGGAGCGTAAGTCAACACACAGTGACACTTATACCACTCACACCAGTTCGGGCGTTCTTCTATCTGATAGTGAGCCATTTTAGTTTCTTTGTTGTTAGAAAAAAAATCTGTTTTAGAGTAGGATTTATGACAATGAAAGATCTTCTGGGATCTTTCAACTTATTGCCGCTCTATCTTTAGTCGTTAATGGTCCCTTGAATTTACTCTAATAATGGATGCATAACCTGAGTAAAGTCCAGAGCTAAAATGGTATGTTCCTCCAGGTCCCCTAAAATGTTATTCACCTCACGAGAGGTGACTAAATATATAATTAGAGATTTTCCTTTTCTCTTTTTCGTGCTGCAGATTTCTACTTCTACTTCAAATAACTTAAACTACACGTGTAGATTACTGTCAAAAGTGCCACAACTGGCAATTGTCAGACCATACATTCATCTTATTTTGAAAAGAAAAAAAATAACATTGACAGGAAGTCTTGTCCTGAGACCAGCTACTACCATTTAGATACTGAGAAGAACGTTCTCAATGTTATTGTCATATAGAAACATAATTTGTATCGTATAGCTTAAATGCTTAGTTTATTTATTAGTTCTGTGTGTGCTCTACTTGTGCGGCATCATTCTTTTACTTTGAAAATCATCCACCGGAAGTCTTATATTCGCTAGCGCAACATAGCTTGATGCTGGTTCAGTGGTTGCTGTAAACATCTTGGCATCATTCAGAATCAGCAGCATGTTGAAACGCTGTTTCTCTGCTTTCTGGCCCACTGTTTTCAGTACACTCCTGCATTGGACAGACCAGTGGCCATATCTCACTCCCATTTTGTGAAGCCTACTCGGAAATTGCATTCTGTCGAATGGCCAGGGGGGTGGGGGCGCACGTTACGATTCAAAAGGGAACTGTGCAACATTGTTCTCGATGGAAAAATTACCTGACTTCCCTCTCGGTCTATGTCTTAAATAAACACTTTCCAAATTAGTTTATGGTCTGGAAAAACAATTTCAAATCGTTTTCATGCTCTCATGGTTTCCGTTTTCTGAATTATGGCCCCATTTAGAGTGAAACAGACGATACATACATTGTATAAATAAGAACAGTAATACTTCCGACCGGTAGAGGCAGCAATGTGCCGCAAAGCATCTAGTCTGCCGGAAAGCTAATAGAACAAGCAGAAGAAGAAGCTCACCAGATAGCTTGCTAGCAGATTAGCAAGTAGTAATTTAGCAAACTATCAGAAAAGTTATCTTTATGATGTTTTAATAATGCCAGTAGACACATGTAACTCTATAGATCCCCGTTAGGTGGTCAGTTTATCAAAATAACGCATATTTTGAAAACTGTTTTACTTTGTGGAGGCTTAAGAGGGGCTAATAGGCTGGGCTGGAGTATTGGCATGCAGAAGACATCACTCAACAGAAGTGGTTCCTAAATTGGTGACTAAATTGCTTCTGGACAAAGCCAGATGTAGGTCCGCCACTCGCTGAGCGTCGGCCAAAAATGCAGGTCTTCCTTATTACTGTAGGTGCAAAGATGTTGTATAATATGCCATTTCAATTTCTTACATATTTTTCACCAGTTTACTTCTGAAAACTCTGTCCTCAACTCTGATTTACATACTTTATAAGTACTATCATGTGTACAACTTCGTTGCTAAGAGGCCATTTACACCTGGCACTAACATGCATTTTCTGTGATCAGACTGCAATCGGATAGTGCTTGACCACATTAGCCTGATTTAATTTACACTTGGATGATCAGATTGCAATCTGATCGCCCAAATTGGGTGTCCTCTCAATCTGCATACAGTTGCTGTATGGGGATTGAGAGGACACATTGCATTTACACTTGTGTTCAATGTGGTCACAATGCGTCCCTGGCCACCTCCGGAGGTGGTTTGGCCAATCAGATTGCAATCCGTTTTCAATGTGTCTTGGGGGCGTTTACACCTGTACTTTCAAGTGGTCAAGCACTATCCGATTGCAACCTCATCACAGAAAACGCATGTTAGTGCAAGGTGTAAATGGCCTCTAAGGTGCTGCTGCCACTCCATGTCTTGTACTATTGTGGGATTTTTTTAATATATTTTATTCATGGTTGACAGGGTTATTAATGGATTAATATGGGAAAATCCCTTTCCTTGTGAAGTGACCCATGCAAGTCAATCCTCACTCTGTCTGTCTCCAGCTTTGTGTGCTATGAGTACCCCGGCTACAGAGGGCAGCAGTACATCATGGAGTGCGAGAGGCACAGTGGAGACTACCAGCACTGGAGGAACTGGGGCTCCCACTGCCAGACCCCCAAGATCCAGTCCATCAGACGCATCCACCACTAAGACGGGACGGCTCAGGCCCGGCGGGAGTGTAACGCCTGGATGCTGAGGCTTAGGACGAGAGCCTGGACTTGAGTTTGGCTCCGGGTTTTAGGCATAACCACAATGCCTAACCAAGCCTTAGACACTTTACACTCGTCAATACACATCATCTACTTCTTCATCTTTATCCTCTTTTATCCTCTGTCGGATAGCTCACAGAGTATTTCCTTTTAGTACGACAAACCAAATAAAATTCAGATTCAGCGCATGAGAAGTAATTTTCCTATTTCCTGCATGTGTGAATGCGTGTGGCGAGAGAATGGCTGCCTTGTACAGTTCATGAGTTCAGCACACCTATGAGTAAACAACGGGGCTTTAGTCCACTTGCGGCAATCATTTCAGAGCGAGAGCAAAAGAGAAGAGGATGTGACATGTGAGGGAGAGGGAAAGGTTACCATTTGCAATTCAACTTTGTGTGTGTGACCTTTCACTTCCAAGTAGAAACTATTCCGGGAAGTGAAACTAAAGAGAGCGTGAGCATGAAAAGCTCTCCTCACAGGCCCAGTGTTGGGGAAAATACTTTTAACACTGTAGTTTACCAAAGTACTAGCTACGTCCCAATGAAAAGTAGTTCAAAATGAAGCATCGTGGTGGTTCATGCAGGACACGGAAGTCATAGGCTGTAATCAGATGACAGCGTTTAATCATTCACCAATCACATCCATTCTCACAACAAGAGGGTCCATTCAAATATGGCAGCCTTCTACAGTGGTCTTTGCTACTCTAAATGCCCCCACATCACTGCTGCTGCATTGCGATCCCTGTTCAGCTTAACATGCTGCTGGGCTGATTCAGGGAACATCTTCTGTAAAGAGCGGAGCGGAACATAACTGTATTTCCACTTGTGCAATAAATGGTTAAATCTATCCTGACACCTGCTATGATTCCCACTCAGAATTGAGTTTCCACAGTCTTACTGAGATTGTTTTAGAGGCTCTGATATGAGAGAAACGAAAGAGGAGTATCAGTTATGAGGCTAACTTTAGGCAAATATGATAATGTTTCAGTGTCACGGTTAAGGCCGTGCTTTGGAGTCTTATCCAGGTAGTCGTGAGTCTGGCCCATATAGACAAACACAGTGTCTATCGCTATCACATCTATATCCCATAGAGACAAACACAGTGTCTATCTCTATCACATCTATATCCCATAGAGACAAACACAGTGTCTATCGCTATCACATCTATATCCCATAGAGACAAACACAGTGTCTATCGCTATCACATCTATATCCCATAGAGACAAACACAGTGTCTATCTCTATCACATCTATATCCCATATAGATAAACACAGTGTTTATCTCTATCACATCTATATCCCATAGAGACAAACACAGTGTCTATCTATCACATCTATATCCCATAGAGACAAACACAGTGTCTATCTCTATCACATCTATATCCCATAGAGATAAACACAGTGTCTATCTCTATCACATCTATATCCCATAGAGACAAACACAGTGTCTATCTCTATCACATCTATAGCCCATAGAGATAAACACAGTGTCTATCTATCACATCTATATCCCATAGAGACAAACACAGTGTCTATCTCTATCACATCTATATCCCATAGAGATAAACACAGTGTCTATCTCTATCACATCTATATCCCATAGAGACAAACACAGTGTCTATCTCTATCACATCTATAGCCCATAGAGACAAACACAGTGTCTATCTCTATCACATCTATATCCCATAGAGACAAACACAGTGTCTATCTCTATCACATCTATATCCCATAGAGACAAACACAGTGTCTATCTCTATCACATCTATATCCCATAGAGACAAACACAGTGTCTATCTCTATCACATCTATATCCCATAGAGACAAACACAGTGTCTATCTCTATCACATCTATATCCCATATAGATAAACACAGTGTTTATCTCTATCACATCCATATCCCATATAGATAAACACAGTGTTTCTCTCTATCACATCTATATCCCATAGAGACAAACACAGTGTCTATCTCTATCACATCTATATCCCATATAGATAAACACAGTGTTTCTCTCTATCACATCTATATCCCATAGAGGCAAACACAGTGTCTATCTCTATCACATCTATATCCCATATAGATAAACACAGTGTTTATCTCTATCACATCTATATCCCATAGAGATAAACACAGTGTCTATCTCTATCACATCTATATCCCAGAGACAAACACAGTGTCTATCTCTATCACATCTATATCCCAGAGACAAACACAGTGTTTATCTCTATCACATCTATATCCCATAGAGACAAACACAGTGTCTATCTCTATCACATCTATATCCCATAGAGACAAACACAGTGTCTATCTCTATCACATCTATATCCCATAGAGACAAACACAGTGTCTATCTCTATCACATCTATATCCCATAGAGCAGGGGTGGGCAACTATTTTTCATGGGGGGCCACGTGAGAAATCCAGATTGTTGCCGGGGGCCGAACAAATATTGTCATGCCGTAACCCAGGGATGGGCAACTTTGATGATAGAGAGGGCCACAAAAAAAGTCCTCGCTACCAGATTTTGCTGAGGGCTGAACGGCACCAGCGCGAAAAAATTGGGGCATTTGAAGCCAGGTTTAGAGGAATAACTCATTTTAAATTAACAGTTGTGATGTCATTATTCAGTCTTAACCACCAATATTTTATCCTTTTCTCACTCACTCCTATGTCACCACACTCTCCCTGCAGGGCTTGAAATTAACTTTTTTCACCACCTGCCAATATGGCTGCTAGATTTTAAAGTTACCAGCCAATTAGAATTTCCACTATCCAAAATGTTTTTCTTGAAATAAACCAGAATATGAGTGGGTTAATTTAAGCATAAGTATCAGTAAGTGGCCGGGATTCTCAAAGCCTGTGTTGAGGGTCACACGAACATGCACTCTTGAAGCTAAATAAATCCAAAACCAACAAGTTAATTATTTAAATTTCTACCTCAATGTAGAACAGCCATTTCTTACACATGAGATTACTTTTGGCCTTTTAGTCATAAAGATTATTGAAAGATATTCCATATTCCAGACTGAAATGCTATAACAGAAGAATATTGGCCAGAATGACATGAACATTTGGACACTTATTCAGCGGGTATCTTGCATGTTGCATTCAGGTGCACCTCTGTGTGTGTGTGATTGAGAAATGAGATGCAGGTGGTGTTCATCCTAATTGGCCTGGTCAGGTGTCAGATTGCTGCTGGCTGATTGGCTGGTGGAGAGCATTTAAGCCAGCTGATGCCATCCTGTCGCCCCTTGCTCTCCTCATTCCCAACGATGATGGCTGCTGTGCTGCTGTGTTCTGTCAGGTAGGAACTGTGTGTAGACCTACTTTAGTAGTTCTGCAGAACTTTATTAAGATGTGTCTTTATCTTGGTAGACCTGTGCAGTCTAAACTGTAAATAGTTACCTTCCAGATCTACACTTTTGTAGCTACACTGTAAATAACACTTACCCAAGTAGCAGAAAGTAGGGGGAGAAGCCCTTTAGTTTTTTGTAACATTTTCTCATGTTTATTTTGTAGGAGCTTATAGGTAAGAGCTGTGTCTCATTTAATCCATCATTTTCTTTTCTTAGGTAAATTTAAGGTTGGGGATTAGTTTGATTGGTGTTGTGTTGGGGCCATGCTGTGCTCTGAAACTAAACCTGCTACTTGTGAACTTGTGATGGTGGTTTGGCTGATCATCCTTGGGAGTGGGAAGAGTGGGGGCACTTTTGTGTTGCGGTCCGGTTCCCCGAGGCCGGTTCCTAACATAATTGGGTGCTCGTCTGCTTTTCTCATTCGTCAGCACGTCGTCTGTGAGTGTGTGTGTGTGTATATATATATTTTATGTTTGTCTGGTGGGCAGTCTTTGTGCAGGTGGTAAATGGTGTTAGTCAAGGTGCCTTTGCATGGAGCTGAGGAAGCTCATGGTGGTAAAGCTGGTGGAGATGTTTGTTTGAGGAGGAGCCGGTCAGAGGGGACCAGTAAGACTGAGGAGGGGCGTGACAAGGCAGGGCCGTCAGTAGCACCGTTTCTCCTCTTTCTGTGTAGACTGCTACCCTACAAGAGTCTCCGTACATAGACTTGCCTGTCACTCTGACTCCCAAGCCGTCTAAATCAGCGATACAGACGTATTTACAAGTGTCACAGAAACATTTCAAAGCCACATATTGAGAAGAAGGGTTCATAGCTTCTCGACGTCGGGGTTAGAAAGCTCGTCGCTGCTCATAAATGCCTCTTTTCATCTGAAGTCTGTGCTGGTGATATTTTTTACCAAGCTTTCGGCCAGAGTGGCGCTGTTGAGCGCTCTGACGGCTGGGAGCTCTAACCTGGAAAAAATATCACCAGCACAGACTTCAGATGAAAAGAGGCATTTATGAGCAGCGTCGAGCTTTCTAACCCCGACGTCGAGAAGCGATGAACCCTTCTTCTCAATATGTGGCTTTGAAATGTTTCTGTGACACTTGTAAATACGTCTGTATCGCTGATTTAGACGGCTTGGGAGTCAGTCACAGGCAAGTCTATGTACGGAGACGGGACTCTTGTAGGGTAGCATAGTCTACACAGAAAGAGGAGAAATGGTGCTACTGACGGCCCTGCCTTGTCACGCCCCTCCTCAGTCTTACTGGTCCCCTCTGACCGGCTCCTCCTCCAACAAACCTCTCTCTCCACCAGCTTTACCACCATGAGCTTCCTCAGCTCCATGCACACCATTTACCACCTGCACAAAGACTGCCCACCAGACAAACATATAAAATATATATATACACACACACACTCACAGACGACGTGCTGACGAATGAGAAAAGCAGACGAGCCCCCAATTATGTTAGGAACTGGCCTCGGGGAACGGGACCGCAACACAAAAGTGCCCCCACTCTTCCCACTCCCAAGGATGATCAGCCAAACCACCATAACAAGTTCACAAGTAGCAGGTTTAGTTTCAGAGCACAGCATGGCCCCAACAACAAACTAATCCCCAACCTTAAACTTACCTAAGAAAAGGATGGATTAAATAAAGACAGCTCTCACCTATAAGCTCCTACAAAATAAACATGAGAAAATGTTACAAAAAACTAAAGGGCTTCTCCCTCCTACTTTACTTGGGTAAGAAAAGTGTAGTGCTGGAAGTAGCTATTTACAGTTTAGACTGCACAGGTCCACCAAGATAACACATCTTCAAGTTCTGAAGAACTAAGAAAGCCTACACAGTTCCTACCTGACAGAACACAGCAAAGAGTCATCATAGTTGGGAATTAGGAGTACAATGAGTGGACTCATAGTTCAATCACACACTTATGAAAGGAATGCTGTGAACACATGACATAAACTGTTTAATTCTGTAGCAAATTGAGTTTTGAATGATAGACCAAACATTGTATTTCCCCTGTTTCTGAATGGGTTTGGGGATGCTGTCATTGCCAACGATGATGGCTGACTCTTTGTTCTGTCAGGTGAGGTAGGAACTGTGTGGGCCTACTTTCGTAGTTCTTGAGAACTTGTAGAGCTGTCTTTGTCTAGGTAGACTTGTGCAGTCTAAAATGTAAATAGCTACCTTCCAGATCTATACTTTTTTTACACTAAATAACTCTTACCCAAGTAGGAGGGAGAAGCCCTTTAGTTTTGTAACATTTGCTCATGTTTATTTTGTAGGAGCTTATAGGTGAGAGCTGTGTCTATTTTTTTTTAATCCATCCTTTTCTTAGGTAAGTTTAAGGTTGGCGATTAGTTTGATTTGTTGATGTTGGGGCCATGCTGTGCTCTGAAACTAAACCTGCTACTTGTGATGGTGGTTTGGCTGATCATCTTTGGGAGTGGGAAGAGTGGGGGCACTTCTGTGTTGCCGTCCCCTTCCCCGAGGCCCGTTCCTAACATAATAGGGGGTCGCCCGCTTTTCTCGTTAGTCAGCACGTCGTCTGAGTATATATATATTTTATATGTTTGTCTGGTGGGCAGTCTTTGTGCAGGTGGTAAATGGTGTTAGTCAAGGTGCCTTTGCATGGAGCTGAGGAAGCTCATGGTGGTAAAGCTGGTGGAGATGTTTGTTGGAGGAGGAGCCGGTCAGAGGGGACCAGTAAGACTGAGGAGGGGCGTGACAAGGCAGGGCCATCAGTAGCACCATTTCTCATTTCTGTGTAGACTATGCTACCCTACAAGAGTCCCGTCTCTGTACATAGACTTGCCTGTGACTCTGACTCCCAAGCCGTCTAAATCAGTGATAGACGTATGTACAAGTGTCACAGAAACATTTCAAAGCCACATATTAAGAGTTCATGGCTTCTCGACGTCTGGGTTAGAAAGCTCGACGCTGCTCATAAATGCCTCTTAATCTGAAGTCTGTGCTGGTGATATTTTTTCCGGGTTAGAGCTTTCAGCCGTCACAGCGCCACTCTGGCCAAAGGCTCGGTAAAAAATATCACCAGCGCAGACTTCAGATGAAAAGAGGCATTTATGAGCAGCGTCGAGCTTTCTAACCCAGATGTCGAGAAGCTATGAACTCTTCTTCTCAATATGTGGTTTTGAAATGTTTCTGTGACACTTGTAAATACGTCTGTATCGCTGATTTAGACGGCTTGGGAGTCAGAGTGACAGGCAAGTCTATGTACGGAGACTCTTGTAGGGTAGCAGTCTACACAGAAAGAGGAGAAACGGTGCTACTGACGGCCCTGCCTTGTCACGCCCCTCCTCAGTCTTACTGGTCCCCTCTGACCGGCTCCTCCAACAAACATCTCCACCAGCTTTACCACCATGAGCTTCCTCAGCTCCATGCAAAGGCACCTTGACTAACACCATTTACCACCTGCACAAAGACTGCCCACCAGACAAACATATAAAATATATATATACACACACAGGACGTGCTGACGAATGAGAAAAGCAGACGAGCACCCAATTATGTTAGGAACCGGCCTCTGGGAACCGGACCGCAACACAAAAGCGCACTCTTCCCACTCCCAAGGATGATCAGCCAAACCACCATCACAAGTTCACAAGTAGCAGGCTTAGTTTCAGAGCACAGCATGGCCCCAACACAACTAACCAATCAAACTAATCCCCAACCTTAAATTTACCTAAGAAAAGAAAATGATGGATTAAATAAGAGACACAGCTCTTACCTATAAGCTCCTACAAAATAAACATGAGAAAATGTTACAAAAAACTAAAGGGCTTCTCCCCCTACTTTCTGCTACTTGGGTAAGTGTTATTTACAGTGTACAAAAGTGTAGATCTGGAAGGTAACTATTTACAGTTTAGACTGCACAGGTCTACCAAGATAAAGACACATCTTAATAAAGTTCTGCAGAACTACTAAAGTAGGTCTACACACAGTTCCTACCTGACAGAACACAGCAGTCAGCACAGCAGCCATCATCGTTGGGAATGAGGAGAGCAAGGGGCGACAGGATGGCATCAGCTGTCTTAAATGCTCTCCACCAGCCAATCATCCAGCAGCAATCTGACACCTGACCAGGCCAATTAGGATGAACACCACCTGCATCTCATTTCTCAATCACACACACACAGAGGTGCACCTGAACGCAACATGCAAGATACCCGCTGAATAAGTGTCCAAATGTTCATGTCATTCTGGCCAATATTCTTCTGTTATAGCATTTCAGTCTGGAATATGGAATATCTTTCAATAATCTTTATGACTAAAAGGCCAAAAGTAATCTCATGTGTAAGAAATGGCTGTTCTACATTGAGGTAGAAATTTAAATAATTAACTTGTTGGTTTTGGATTTATTTAGCTTCAAGAGTGCATGTTCGTGTGAACCTCAACACAGGCTTTGAGAATCCCGGCCACTTACTGATACTTATGCTTAAATTAACCCACTCATATTCTTGTTTGTTTCAAGAAAAACATTTTGGATAGTGGAAATTCTAATAGGCTGGTCACTTTAAAATCTAACAGCCATATGGTGGTGAAAAAAGTAAATTTCAAGCCCTGCAGGGAGAGTGTGGTGACATAGGAGTGAGTGAGAAAAGGATCAAATATTGGTGGTTAAGACTGAATAATGACATCACAACTGTTAATTTAAAATGAGTTATTCCTCTAAACCTGGCTTCAAATGCCCCAATTTTTTCGCGTTGGCGCCGTTCACCCCTCAGCAAAATCTGGTAGCGAGGACTTTTTTTGTGGCCCTCTCTATCATCAAAGTTGCCCATCCCTGGGTTACGGCATGACAATATTTGTTCGGCCCCCGGCAACAATCTGGATTTCTCATGTGGCCCCCCATGAAAAATAGTTGCCCACCTCTGTGTTAGAGGGTACACACAGGAGAATACTGTCACAGAGGACTAAGAGATGATTTACCATAGAGATAAAGAGTGTTTATCTATGGTCTGGCCCGCTGACTTAAAGATGGATGCAGTGTGATTATTTAAACAATCTTTGAGCAACAGTTGTAACAAAGGTTTGTGGCTTTGTGTTGTTATTATTGTGGAGGAATCTTACAAATTGGACCTTGATGGTATGCAAACACATGGAAAAATGGCCATGGATTCTGTTACCATTAGCCTACATAAAACAACGTAAGATAAATCAAGGTTTATTGTTTATTAAAAAGGATCCCCATTAGCTGCCGCCTGGATGATAGCTAGTCTTCCTGGGATCCAAGACAAAAACACATGACATAATAGGCAACAATTAAAACACAGAAACACAAGGGAAAAGAACAAGAAAGAATAAAAAGCAAATCTAAGCAGGACAGACAATAGCGTGGTCAGCTAGCCAGCTGGCCTATAACCCATATCTCTCTCTCTATATATATATATATATAGACATTATCAGTGATGTCTAAAGCACTGATGATAGACCTCATCTGCTAGTGATGTCACAGACAGTACGGTCCTTCGAGCTGGGCTAATGATGTCATAGACCTTGTCGTCCTTCGAGTTATGACATCATCAGTGATGTCCTAACCCCTCCCGGCTGAGGCTATATAGGTGGTGGGAGGTTGTTTCTCCATCAGAACAGGATGACCAACACTTTCGATGCGCAGCAGCTAAATACAGTGCCTACACAATATGACTCAAACTCAATAAACCAATTGCTCTCCTCTGGTTATTGGGAGAACAACAGACAGCAGAGCCTAGAGGAACAGAGCCAAGGACAGCCAAGCCCAGAAAATCAGCTTTTCAATCAGATACCTGAGAGAGAGCAGATGACATCCAATGTCCAAAGGATACACAGGTCCAAAGGTGCACAAAGCTGTGCCGGATTCGTGAATGCAGTCATCGTTTTGGCTTTATGCGTATCCGTGGTCATCTCCACCATTCAGTGTGTGAAATACAAACGCTTAAAGGCTATCTTTTCCTCTAACAGAACTGCGTTCCTGTGGGACTTCTGCAACAAGGAGACGATGTTGTGTGACCCCTGCCCGACCGGCTGGGAGCAGCATGACTCCCACTGTTTATTCCTGCAGAGGCAGGAGCACAAGTGGCAGCGAGCCCGCGTACACTGTCGCAGAAATGGTGGCGACCTGGTTATAATTAAAAGTGAGGAAAAACAGATCTTCCTGACTAACCTAATAACACAGTACAATAACAAGTACGGGGAAACACAAGGATGGTGGATTGGCCTGGACGACATTGTAAAGGAGGGGAGGATTATGTGGATCGATGGCACTAATGTTCATACATCAGTTAGATACTTTGCGCCCGTTGAAGCAACTTTAACAAAATCGAAAGAGCAAGAGCAGGACTGTGTCCTTATGGCTGTATCTAATTCGGAGACAGAATACGATAACTGGGAGGCTAAAAACTGTACCTTCTTATACTCTTCTATATGTGAGATGTCTGCTTTAATCTCAGAGTAGTCATGGCAATTACGGCTCTTTGAAGGCCAGAGCTCTGGATTCGGCAAGCAAGTAGAGAAAACCGGCATCCGCCATGCCAATTTATTGTCAAATGCTTTCGGATTCAACACATGTAGGCTACACATGATTTACGGCAGGCAGTGAAATTTGGGCACAATGATAAAAAGAACGTCTCTCAAGTAGGACTCGGTTCCCTTCGTTCGTACCAAAGATCCATTGAATAGACTACTATACTGATCCTTCGCAAACTACACATAACTAGGACCAGGCCCGACTCCAGGATAGTGCCTGAGGGGGGCAGTTGAAAAATGGCGAGGGGGCAATTTGAAAATGGCGATGTCAATCTTTCCTGTGCCAAAAATCTCAGCTGCTCAAGTGATATTACAAATGAGCAAATGCATTCAACACACAAATACATACACACACACACACACACACACACACACACACACACACACACACACACACTCTACCCGAGTGATATTACTTCCAGATGACCTCTTGGGTGACTACATCTTAGATGACTATCCCACAACTACCTGATCGAGCAATTGTATGACATCATTTCCAATTGAATAACATCACTTCACATGCTTTTTTACAAGAGATTGCTTCACCCAGATCAACTGAACTCTAAGGCCATGTTCAATCCAGTTTCAGACTAGGAGGCCAAATCTGATTTCCAATCTGCTTTCGACTGATGTGACTTCAGTGTGGACGCGCTGATGACCCAAATCACATTTGAGAGCGTCTTGCAGGGGGTGGGGACTTGAAGAGCAGAGAGCAGACATGCAAACACTTCCAGAGCCATTGTATGTTGGCTCATTGGAATAGAAGGTTTGTGTGCACATCCAACCTTTTGTTAGGCCAGGTGCTGGGTACAGAGGCACAATATAGAAAAGATAGAAAAATACCCGCACACTGGAGCAGCTCCAATATATTTAATTTAAACAGCTACTGCAAGCTTTCGACCCTCACAGGGGTCTTCATCAGGCAAATCATTCAATCACATTTGCCTGATGAAGACCTTGCAGTAGCTGTTTAAATTAAATATATTGGAGCTGCTCCAGTGTGCGGGTATTTTTCTATTTTTTCTATGTTGGCTCATTGGCTCATTGTATCTGGACACACAAATCCGACTTGAACACATGCCCAAATCAGATTTGTGGCAGTGCGGATGCACTTCCAAATCAGATTTGGGAAACCAATCAAGATAATGATGATTAATGACTAGCAGCAAAGCAAATCGGATTTGCCTGTAATGTGAACACTACACTACACTACAGGACTACGTCACTGGACTCTGTTAGATGATGTCATAACTACAGTGACAATGATGGCGACAGTTATGATGTCGACAGTGAGGATGTCATAGTTTATGATAATGTCATCCTTGATGATTCCACTGATGATGTCATAAATCATCAATGTTGTCATACTGTACAGTTCAAGAAGGCTCTGCCTGGTGGCCAGGTCACTACTATAGTGATGTCATATCTCACTGATGATGTCATAAAGCAATGTGATGTCATGTTCTTGAGCTATGAGTCAGCTCTGCGGGCCCTCGCTATGCGGTCGTAAATTCAGTTTCCGATCGATTTTGCAACATCCTTCATTCTCCAGATTTGAGCGACTGAGGGAGACTGAGGGAGAGAGAGGGAGACTGCGAGCGCCAATAGGGCAGGCGAGGCCACGCAACAGACGAGCTGTGGGCTGCAGGGCGGGCGAGGCTGCGAGCACGCGCAGCCGCGAGCCTAGGAATAGAGCGCTCGTAGCGTGTGAGATGCCTAGCAAGCGGTAATACCAGGGGTTCAAGCCTGATGATGTCACAATGCCTATGACATCAACACTCAATAACTGATGACATCACAATGACTGTCACAATTGTCTATGATATCATCAGTGATGTTACAATTGCCCGAGTGTAACCAAAAACCACAATTGCTTGAGTGACATCACTGATGGCAATGTGACATCTTCAGTGCCTATGACATCATCTCTGCTCTTTGGCATGCACAGTGCACAATTGCCCAACTTTGCATCACTGATGACATCACAATGATGTCACAATGTCTATGACATCATCATTGATGTCACAATTGCCCAAGTTAACCAAAAACGAGAATTGGTCGAGTGATGTCACAAGTAAAACGTTTTGACCCAATATGATTTGATTATCGTTGTCTAGGGGCGGACTGGATCAACACTCACATGCTGAAATATGGACCGTTACACAGGCTGGATTTGTCAGAGAAGAGAGGGAGTGCTCTTACTCGAGTAGTAGGCCGCTTCTGATCTGGGAGCGTCTTCTCTGGCCATCTCTGCTCTGCTGGTTGTGCATGAGGAATCCACGATTGCCTCCTTGGACAAAAAATAATATCTAAAACATGAGCTGCTAACAAGCGGTCTTGCACCGCTACAATCTTCTTTCTTCTGTGTGAGACAACTAAACGTCTTCATCTAGCTAGCATGAGGCTTCTTCAATGGGCTATCCAGAGCCCCTGGGTGAATTGGACTGAGAGCTCCAATAGCACGAGGCTTCCATGGGCGTACTGAGAGCCCCTCCACACCTAGATGGCGGCCATTTTATAGACATTCTGGCCACCCCGAAATAGACACAATTGCCGTCACAATTGTACACCACACATCTCTTATCACAGACAAGTCCATCCATTTCTCAATATAAATTAATATTATATCTATACGTGAAGGGCGAAGGGTGAACCGTCACACAAGCCTTAAACAATGCTTAAAAGAAGAAATGCACTCGAGCAACTGATGACATCACAACTGCCTGATGACATCACAGTCAAGCAATTGCGTGACATCACTTCCAGTTGAATGACATCACTCGCACGAGATGGATTTGCCCAGGTCAACTGCTGACCTACAGGTGACAGGTGACTGGGAGCAGTGATGTCCCATCAGGTCAACTGCTGACCTACAGGTGACAGGTGACTGGGAGCAGTGATGTCACATATTGATGACATCATCAGTCTCTATGACTTCATTAGCATAAGGTATATGACATCATCATATAAATTGTGACATCATCAGTGGTGACATTCAGCTACGGTTTGAGATGTCCCTGCTTGGGAAGCCATTGCTCCCTAATAATGATGTCCTGATGATGTCATCAATATATCACATCACTGATGACATCACTGCTCCCTAATGTCCCTAGGAGGCTGATGACATCACAGTCGGGCAATTGCATGACATTTGCCCAGGTCAAGGATTCTCCTGGTGAAATATTTTGTAATGTGTGATCCCGTCACACATTAGCTGTCATATAGTGTGAAAACCAAAACGACTCGACTCCTGATTACGAGACACAGTTGTATAGTGTGAAAGGAACAGGATCTTGTAGTCTGTAGCTACGTGCCATTAACAAGTAAGCGCCGATTTGCGAGTGCCGAGCCAACATGATTTGCCTCTGATCAGGTGGGGGTTTGTCGCCGAGCCACCAAAACAGCTGGCCAAGGTCTCGGGGCGCAGTGTGAACTCTGCATTACCGTGGCTACTCCAAGCTCCAAGCCGGCAGGCGGCACTCATGCCTCGGCGTCTCCTCACAGGTACGCACAGGAGCAGCTGGCTGCCTGGTTCTCTCCGGATCCCTCGCGTAGTGCCAGAACACACTCGATTTGGGAGCGGAACACGACAGGATTGGCCAACGCCAACTCCAGTGCCCAGAACTGTAAAATCAAATCATCGACACGCTATGGCCCGCCTCTCAACCCCCTTTCATCTCAGGCAATATCTGTTTTCACGCGACCCTCTCGAGACCCGGTTCACGTGGTCTTTAAATAATTCTAATTGGAAGGAGAGGTTTATTGAAAGCACCTATTGTAACCATATTCCTGCCTTCTCTGAGAGAAAAAAGGGAGCAAGTGGGCAACCTCTCTATCTGTTCTGTTTACATTTTTGTCCCACTGATGAAGTCATAGGCATTGTGACATTGTGATGTCATAAGAGCAAGTGGGATGTCATCAGTGATGTCAAGAGCAAGTGAGCCCGCACAGCAGTCGAGCTGCAGGGCAGACGAGGCCAAACAGCAGCCCGGCCTAGGAATTATATAAAAGGGAGCAAGTGGGCACTGTTTGTTTCAAGTGGGCTGTTTCACGCAGCACGCGAGATGCCTAGTATAGTAAGATTGCAATTGCGTGAGTGACATCCCTGGTGACATCATCACTGATAACATGACTGATGACATCAAAATTGCTCGAGTGACATCACTGATGACATCATCTCAAGTGCTCGAGTAACATCACCAATTCTATATCAGTAATTTTTATGACAGACACTGATGATATCAGACATTGTGACATCATCAGTGACATCTTCAGTCATGTCATAACTCCTTCCCTGCAGAGGCTATAAGCATTGGTGTTTGTCTGTGGTTAAATTCAACATGGTGAACTTTCTATTTCATTCACCTATGGCGCAAAAGCTGTTCGGCAAAAAAGTCCCAGAAGGAGCCTCGGAGAAGGACCCTGAGCTGGCCTCTGCTCCAGAGGGCAGTGAAGTCTCCATGTGTCAAGGTCTCTGGTATGCCTGCGGCATGGCCCTCATCCTCTCTGGGTTAATCGTTGGAGTGGTTGCATCAACCTATCTCTTCCATTCTCTGTACTCCATGCCAAAGAGGCTGTACTTTGGGGTGATGAAGTTCAGGAACATGAACGCTGGGGTCGGAGAGGACCATCTGTGGGTGGAAGAGGAGTTGGAGATCTCTGAACACATGGCCCGCATCAGCATCCCCCCTCACCGCAATAGACACGGCAGGCTAGCCTACATCCTGCACGACTTTGACGAGAAGCTGACAGCATTTCTGGACCTCACGACCTGCTTTGTGATGCCTATGAACACCTCAGTCGTGTTGCCCCCTCAGGACCTCATGGACCTCTTCATGGAGCTAATGTCTCACTCGTTCCTCAGCTACCTGGTGCACGAGGATCTGGTGGTGACGGAGCGTATCGACAACATCAAGCCGCTGGGCACCTGTATCCACCGTCTGTGTGCCGGCAAGGCAACTTACAGAATCCAACGCCGCACTGACCTCTCACATGGAAGAATCCAGAAGCGCTCTACAGAAGAGTGTTTCACCATCGATCACTTCGAGAATATGTTTGTGACGGAGACCAGGATCTGCAAGGCCTAATGTGAAGGCACCGGGGGTGAGAACAGGAAGAGGTCCCGCTGAGATGCAGCGCGAGCGTGGAAAGTAGTAGGGAAGGAGGCTTCCTTCCTAGAGAATGATGCTATTACTCTATTACATCGAATCTGTGCAATGAAGTGAGGGTTGATTGATATTATTCCATTCTGATTTGGGCTTTGAAACCCTCATATTCTCTCAAATAATTTAAAAAAGCAAAGAGCAAAATTTTGTTCGGCCACAGTGCGATCGGGCTGAAACTTTCAGGAAGTTTAGAGAGCACCCTTGTGGTTTACCTGACGGAGCCGGATTTTTTTATTCTAACATTACCTAATGTTAGAAGTTCCCACACTAGTACCTATCTGCGGCAGGGCGGCCTCCGGATCTGGCCGTTCCCCTGGAGCTGTCGCGATGTCATCACAAAGGAGATGGCACCAGCAAACAATGACATCATCACCGATGACATCACAATTGGGAGTATGACATCATGTGATGTTTCGGTGATGACCGATGATGTCGTAACCATCCAGACAGCAATATCAGACGTAACATCAGCCACTATAAAAGGAAGCACTCAAGTTTGACACGTCCTCAACTGAGCAGTAATTCTACCGAAGATCCCTATCGCCCTCCCGGGGGTGATACTGCAGGCCTAGGCCTATGGACACAAGACAAGAGTCCCTGAATGGGACACGGCAGCGGGACCTCCAATGTGCCGTAATGGGCACGCCTGCGACTATGCACGCGACCGGTAACGAACCAAGCTCAATCCTAGAGACGGCTGGTTCCCTGAACTTTGCTGGGGTGTTAAAAAAAAACTGCGAGATCCGGTACGTTTCTAAGTGTCGCATCAGCTCCAGAGTAAGTGGATGACAAACCCTAACATCCAAGCGAGCAGTGGGTGATGGCCGTGAGGAGGCAGTTGGACTCATGTCATGTCCACTTGAGCAATTGTGATGTCATCATGTCAGCGATCCCACCCCTGCAATTGTGATGTCATCAGTGAGTGATGTCATCAGTGATGTGAAGTTGACCAATTGCGTGCAGCGCATGCCAATAGGGCAGGCGAGGCCACGCAGCTGAGCTGCGGGGAGACAGTGCAGTGGCCGCGCAACGTGAGAGCCTAGGAATCCAACGCGCTACGCCTAGTATCTTCTTACTATAACAATGAGAAGTGTCCGTGTGTGTGAGCGAGCAGAACTTTGTCCGGCCACAGCTATGCCATTCCTAGGCTTGCGGCCTCACCCGCCCTGCGGTATAAGACTGATGACATCATCCCTGATGACATCATCACAGAACTTATAGAGAGGTCCAGTAACGAGTCCGGAAATCATCGATGCTAACGCCCCTGGTTCTAAACAGTTTTCGCCTATGGGAGTTTTGAATGGGTTTTTGGCGCGATGCTTCTAATAATCTCTCTGGGCAACGCTGGCTTAATCAAACGCGAACCAGTGTTTAGTAACATCATCTTCACACATGAAGACCACTTTTATGAGTTTTGAAGCTTTTACATGCCGTTAAACGGGCGGCTAGCTAGCAAACGGCTAAATGAGACTACACTGCTGAGTCGATGTGGATATATACGTCAATAACGTCACCACTTCAAAGGGCGAACACGGAAATTCTCTTTCCCTCACCTGGTTCAGCCCCGTTCAGCCCGAGGTAATCAGTGCACACATCAACAACAGTCCAGGTTGAGTGCTGACGTGACGTGAAGCCTATGCGACAGTGTGTAGTTCAGGATTAGCTTAGCTCGAGCATTTTACTTCTAGGGCTCGCATTTACGCTACAAAACTCATGAAAGTGGTCCTCATGTGTGAAGATTATCCCGCTGAACCTTGGTTCGCGTTTGATTAAACTTGCGTTGCCCACAGACATTATTTGAAGCATATCGCCAAAAACCCATTCAAAAATCCCATAGACAGAAACAGTGTAGAACCAGGAAGTTCGGGACTTCCGCATTCAGCCTACAAAAATACGTCATCCCTGGACCTCTCTATAACAACCTCACCCAAGGATGACATCACTGGTGACATCATCACTGGTGACATCATCATCGGTGACATCATCACTGGTGACATCAATGATGACATCAATGAATCAATCTTTATTTAACCCAGTCTAATCAGGTCCCTGAAAACCGACTCGTTTAAAAGGTTCTCAACTATCTGTGACCCATTTTTGGCCTACTTTGACGAGATTAAGAATGACAAGTGACAGGTTGGGGGTGATGGGTGGCTCGGCATGTGCTGTGCACTGATTTGAACTTTTGCTTTTTGGATCTACTTATCTTATGTGTGATATTTTGCCTGGTAACAGCTGCCCCCAGAACTGTCAAAGCTTATGAAAGACAAACTAGCTCAGGTGTCTTAAAGGTGCCAAGTGACTGAATAAAAATAGTTGAAACTGTTACTGTGTGAGTCTGAATATATCTACAGTATCTCTATATAGGCTATATATAATATTTTGTTCATTCTCAAGAAGTGTATAGCTATTTGTATTAAAGGGGAGTCATTCAAAATTATTTTAATTGAATATTGTTTTAATTTAATACTCAGTTGTGTTGGATAGTAAAATTTGAATGAGATTAATAGAACAAATTTGGGAGAATCATCAACACGCTGTCAGGG
This sequence comes from Poromitra crassiceps, assembly GCF_964638095.1. NCBI lineage: Eukaryota > Metazoa > Chordata > Actinopteri > Beryciformes > Melamphaidae > Poromitra > Poromitra crassiceps. The sequence continues at coordinate 15,142,375 of NC_139646.1, forward strand.
GGTGCACTTGGCATGGCAAAACAGCTCAAGGGGTACACGGCACAAAAAAGGTGGGTAACCACTGATCTACACTGACAGGAGTGTCTGTCTCTCTGTCTCTCTCTCTTTCCTTCGCGTATCTCGAGAACCGTTGGTCGGATCGACTTCAAACTTTGGGAGTGTGCTGCTACTGGGAACCCGACATAGAACAGTAGCGAATTCTGTGCAATTCGGCACAGCACCACCTACTGGCAACACAAAAAGCATTTTATCTTGAGAACCGTTCATTCGATTGACTTCATTGTGACCCGCACGTCCCCTCTCTGAGTGCGGGGTGAATCTCTCCCTCGCTTCGCTGGTACAGAAATGCATTTTTCTCTGCTTTCTGGGGACAGAGGGGCGTTTTCGGTGAAAACTATCTATATTCAAGTGTCGATAACTAAAGAACGGATGAAGGCAGAAACAAACTTTTTTTCTATGAATGTAGGAAGCTCTCTTGTTTCTTTTGAGATATTCGGTGTTTACATAGTCATAGAACAAAATATTCTGTGGATCTTGGAAGATTAGTGAAAATGGTCATAAACCCCTGGCGAGGAAAGAGTTAATGATGGTTTCCAACTCCCATTCCATTTAGGTGTTCCAGTCCCGGGGCCCTCGTTAATATTATTGGTTACACCTGTGTTTACCCTGCCTTGAGACACAAAATGGCTGCTGTGAAATACTCGGAAGCAGCGTTTAGCTCTTAGCTTAGCTCGCTCTTTCCCTCCTGCATCTCTGTCCACTTTTTTTCTCCCCTCCACTTCCCTCCTTCCTCCACCCCTCACTCTCCCTCACACTCTTCCCTCTCCTCCTCCGGCCCATGGGCATCATCCTCCCGTCTCCGGTGGCGGCGGCGCCCCCTGGCCCCTACCCCCCTCCTGGCCCGAGGCCCTGCTGCGTCCTCCCCGTCCTCTGCTCCCACCTCCTCCACCCGCTGCTCTTCATCATCGCTCGAAATATCCTCGTCGTCGTCCTCCTCTTCGTCCTCCTCACTCTTCTCTGAGTCTGACTCATCGGAGTTGTCCTCTTCCAGGTAGCGGTAGCCTTTGACCTGAGGAAACAAATCATGTGTTATTCCTACAGGTATTGGGCTTTTTTAAGCGGTGCAGCCGCTTCTATAAGTGGCTACGTGTGTTTGTCGGTGAGTTGTGTGCGCCATGAAATTTAGCCTAGGCCCCGCCCCCAGCTCCCCAGGGTGCACAGACAGCTGAGGCACGCTATACACGCACAAAATTAAGCAAGAAATTAAATGCAATAACCAAGCTATGTGGCCAAAACCGTCACCATGATATCAAAACAACAATGAAACTTTACAGTCATGGACCATGGTAGTGAAAACTCATTGAAGAGATCAGGTATTGGATAAACCATATTGTGATATATATTGATATATCATAATATTGAGAAAAATACTTATTATCCTTGATTATCTTGATATTGATTTCAACCATCGATCTGCCCTATTTTTGGTATAGCCCTCCCTGGACAAAAATGCACCAGCCGCCACTGGTTTGTTGAAAAGTTTGGAGAAAACCTTTCAGACAATGCACATATTGGGAACCTTTTTCAACATGTTTTTAACATTTTGTGAACAGGATATATAAAGCAAATTGTGAACAGAGGTGGTGGTATGCTCAAAGGATTGATTTTTGTAACTCAAGGAGAAAATACAGAGATCACTGGAGCCGACTACAGTGAGAATATGTAAAGCATTCGTATTTACAAATGAAGTTGTTGTTTAAAGTGCTGAAATGTATTAAAATTGTAAAATTGTATTTTTTGGGGGGTCCTACCATACCTGACTCTATCTGTCATTGTACTATCCATCGCTTTTTCCTTGTGAAACAAAATACAAAATTGATAAAAAAAAAAAAAAAAAACATAACGCATAAAATGTGATTCCTGACGCCATGTCGAATGGACAACTAGATACTGTTTGCAATGGAGGACGATTTTGATTTTGATTTTTTTAGAGTCCCTGACAGTGCCATAAGTGCATGCATTTTTACCAGTAGAAATGAAACTCCTCAGCTTCGCAATTTTAGTTGACTCACTGAGCTAAACCAGTACAGTTTCCCTATGGGCTATAAACAACATTTAAAACATCTTTAGCAGTGATGTTTTCCCTTTGGATAAAGCAGGAAATAGGCTTTAACCTGGGCAGATTGAAGCGGTCACTCCCACCAGACTGTGATTGGTTACCTTGTGCCGTGGGCGAGGGATGCGAGGCAGTCTGAAAGGCACCTTCATGGCAAGGCGGCGCTCCATCACCCAATAGCAGTAGCAGGCCAGCAGCAGAGTGGCCAATAGGATGGAGAGTTTGGCCTGAGGAGGAGGGAAGCAAGGAAATATGAATTTTCAATTTTGCACTGTAGTCTCCACAAGACAAGAGCACTGAGCAATTGTCTTTCTTTCACACAATACAGAAAAAACATTAACCAGAAAAATTACATTTCACACTGTGTGGTTATAATAGTCTCTTTGCCTAAATCTGGATAAGAAGAGCTCATTTCCAAAATGTTATCTCATCAAAATGTAGTGTAGGGATTAGAGAACCAGTCTGTAAAAGTGCAATATTGCATCAACCAAGGATGTTAGTGACATAATTTATTGTTACTTTCTGTTATACTTTATGGGTCGGCGTAAAAGTTGTCACTTTGTACCGTAATGTCAGTCAAATACATGGATACAATTGCACAAATACACACACTTTCTCCCTCTCAAAACACACACTCACCCTCATAGGCATGTGGGACCAGAGGTAGACTATGAAAATGGCTATGGCTTGCATCCAGTGATAAATGGTGTAAACAAAGTCCAGACGCTCCTTGTCCTCATACAGCATCCCGAGCAGAACTGACAGAGAGAGGGGAGTTCAGGACCGGATCAGCACAGACACAACACGCACACCTGGATCTAACCAAATGCACATGTTTAGGCTTTGCACACACTAGCAGTCAACAGTTTGGACACAATCCATTTTGGTCTAAAGGCTTATGCTTAAATGCTTGATATATATGGGTGAGGACCCACAGGTTTGCAGGAAATTTTATGTGGTTCGCCAAATAAATTTACAGAATTTTTCCAGTCTTTTTTATTTAAAATGTATATATTATTTTACTGACGAGAGGAAAAAATTAGAGTCTGTTAACTCCGCCTATATGCATTTATTTGGTCTCATTTATAAAGTATTGAACGTGTGTGTACGTGTGTGTGTGTGTGTGTGTGTGTGTGTGTGTGTGTGTGTGTGTGTGTGTATGTATATACGTGTGTGTATATACATGTGTGTGTGTGTGTGTGTGTGTGTGTGTGTGTGTGTGTGTGTGTGTGTGTGTGTGTGTGTGTGTGTGTGTGGGTGTGTGTGTGTGTGTGTGTGTGTGTGTGTGTGTGTGTGTGTGTGTTTTCAATAACACTTGCATAAGACTGAGTTGCTGAGTTGTTATTTATCAAATGATATCTCTTTAAAATGGCTGGTTTACCTAATCAAGATACTAAAAGCTAATCTGGTAATGGCAGTAAAAAATGGTCAGGAACGTTCATTTAAAATAAATCTCCTCAGCAGGCGCTAATTGCAACTCTTTCACCCCATTTATTTGTTATATTCTTCAAAAGGTGGGTTACCATTCATTCATTGCATCTCTTGCGGTTTTCATAGAAAAACGTTGTAGTTGGGTAAAGGGGGTACTTGGATTCCGAAATCAGGGAAAGGGGGTACTGAAGCCAAAACGTTTGAGACCCACTGCTCTGTGGAGTACAGTCTGTTCATGTTTTTTTATAATGTTCATGCACATGCGTGTTGCTTGCTGCTGCTACTCACTGCTCAGGCCGGTCTTGTTGAGGGCTGTGCCGAGTCCCCAGAGCACAGTGAGCACCAGGAGAGGGACCAGGAGGTTTGGCTGGGCCCTCCCAGGAGACCAGGCCAGGAGAACCAGCAGCAACACAAAATGCACGGCAGCACCCCCTAGCAGAGAAACCCAGCGTGGCAGGCGCAAAAGAGAGAGGGAGAGGGTGGAGAAGAGGGAGCAGGAGAGGCCATAGACAACTATGAGGAGCCAGAGTCTCTCCAGGCCCAACACACATACACCATAGGACTGAAGGAAGGAAGGAAGGAAGGAAGGAAGGAAGGAAGGAAGGAAGGAAGGAAGGAAGGAAGGAAGGAAGGAAAGAAAGAAAGAAAGAAAGAAAGAAAGAAAGAAACAAAGAAAGAAAGAAAGAAAGAACGAACGAACGAACGAACGAACGAACGAACGGATATGACAGGTACGCAGGCAGACAGACACAAATACAAGAGTCGTTTAAAGCATGATGGTGTCTCTGATAAACTGGAAGTGTCATTTATGAATGTAAAAAATAAAAATGTAAAATGAAATGAAACCATAAGAAACTACCCAATGTCCCATCCCTAAATTGCAAATATGCATTTTATTTTATTTTGTTTTATGTCTTTTTTGTACCAGGGAGAATCCAGTGACTGCAAAGAGCATTTCAAAGCCACTGTAGATGAAGAATGGGCAGAGCAGGCGCAGCCGGTAGTCTCTCAGGTGTTTAAAAGGCAGCTGGAAGATGTTTCCCCAGCCGATGCTTCGCAGGTCGATCTCCTCTGTCGGCCGGTAAGCTGCTCCACACAAAACCAGGAACTGTGGGTACAAACAGAGCCATGGCTTTACTCTGAATCCTACTGGATGACTGGGACAACTACAAGATAACTCGCCAAAACACAGCCGCAGCTACAACCCAGAGACATGTGGTGGTGAAGTCGAGCGTGGTGTATGTGGAGCGTGGTGTATGTGACGGAGTCGAGCGTGGTGTATGTGACGGAGTCGAGCGTGGTGTTTGTGACGGAGTTGGCAGTTCAGCCTGCCGAGATGCCACCAAAACGTTCCAAAGTATGAATTTAAAAAAAAAGAAAGGGGATGGAATGTAGCACTCTATTGATATCGGTATCGTACATTTTTAACTGATGCCCAGCTCTGGTTGCGGGGTTGTGTGCGTGCGTGTGTGTGTGTGTCTTACGATGATCATGGCCAGGAAGGCGAAGCCCATGAGGACGCTCTCCACCTGGATGAGCAGCATGGAGCGGGGCAGCTTGGTCAGCACTGTGGTGTTGAAGCCTGGGATCACTCCTCTGACCTCCGCGCCTGCCAGCCCAACAGTGGAGACCAAGAGGCAGCGCCAAGGAACGTCAGAGAGGGAGAAGTGGAGAAGAACAGACACACCGTTCAGTCCTGCGTGGATCTTCATCAAGACAGACCTGATAACACTGCCTGTGTGAAAAACAGGCTGATCCTGTGCAGGTTTGACCCTTGACCCTTCAGAATTGGACAACAATAAAAGTGAAATAAAGTTGCTGAAATGTGTAGGCTAATGGAACGTTGTGAGTCAAAACTATCAGACACAGAAGAGAGCAGCAGAAAGTTTAAAATAAACCAAGGGCCTGTGTCCAAAGACCCAAAGTCTTTTTTTGGTTGTGTGTAAACATCTATTCAGTGCTGGGGTGTATTTTTGTTGTTGAGAATGAAAAGGAAGTTGCCAGAAATGCCACCTTTCTTCAAGCTCAGAATGCCAGAAATAAATGTCAGCTTCTGCACACAAAGAAAAGGTGAGCACTTCGCTACTTTCAAAGCAACCGTGGGAGAGCTTCCCCAAGCACCCTGCTGCCTACAGAAAAACAGCCAGCAAGAGCTTCCCCAGCACCCTGCTGCCTACAGAAAAACAGCCAGCAAGAGCTTCCCCAAGCACCCTGCTGCCTACAGAGAAACAGCCAGCAAGAGCTTCCCCAGCACCCTGCTGCCTACATAAAAACAGCCAGCAAGAGCTTCCCCAGCACCCTGCTGCCTACATAAAAACAGCCAGCAAGAGCTTCCCCAAGCACCCTGCTGCCTACAGAAAAACAGCCAGCAAGAGCTTCCCCAAGCACCCTGCTGCCTACAGAGAAACAGCCAGCAAGAGCTTCCCCAAGCACCCTGCTGCCTACAGAGAAACAGCCAGCAAGAGCTTCCCCAAGCACCCTGCTGCCTACAGAGAAACAGCCAGCAAGAGCTTCCCCAAGCACCCTGCTGCCTACAGAAAAACAGCCAGCAAGAGCTTCCCCAAGCACCCTGCTGCCTACAGAAAAACAGCCAGCAAGAGCTTCCCCAAGCACCCTGCTGCCTACAGAAAAACAGCCAGCAAGAGCTTCCCCAAGCACCCTGCTGCCTACAGAAAAACAGCCAGCAAGAGCTTCCTCAAGCACCCTGCTGCCTACAGAAAAACAGCCAGCAAGAGCTTCCCCAAGCACCCTGCTGCCTACAGAAAAACAGCCAGCAAGAGCTTCCCCAAGCACCCTGCTGCCTACAGAGAAACAGCCAGCAAGAGCTTCCCCAAGCACCCTGCTGCCTACAGAAAAACAGCCAGCAAGAGCTTCCCCAAGCACCCTGCTGCCTACAGAGAAACAGCCAGCAAGAGCTTCCCCAAGCACCCTGCTGCCTACAGAAAAACAGCCAGCAAGAGCTTCCCCAAGCACCCTGCTGCCTACAGAAAAACAGCCAGCAAGAGCTTCCCCAAGCACCCTGCTGCCTACAGAAAAACAGCCAGCAAGAGCTTCCTCAAGCACCCTGCTGCCTACAGAAAAACAGCCAGCAAGAGCTTCCCCAAGCACCCTGCTGCCTACAGAAAAACAGCCAGCAAGAGCTTCCCCAAGCACCCTGCTGCCTACAGAAAAACAGCCAGCAAGAGCTTCCCCAAGCACCCTGCTGCCTATAGAAAAACAGCCAGCAAGAGCTTCCTCAAGCACCCTGCTGCCTACAGAAAAACAGCCAGCAAGAGCTTCCCCAAGCACCCTGCTGCCTACAGAAAAACAGCCAGCAAGAGCTTCCTCAAGCACCCTGCTGCCTACAGAAAAACAGCCAGCAAGAGCTTCCCCAGCACCCTGCTGCCTACAGAAAAACAGCCAGCAAGAGCTTCCCCAAGCACCCTGTTGCCTACAGAAAAACAGCCAGCAAGAGCTTCCCCAAGCACTCTGTTGCCTACAGAAAAACAGCCAGCAAGAGCTTCCCCAAGCACCCTGCTGCCTACAGAAAAACAGCCAGCAAGAGCTTCCCCAAGCACCCTGTTGCCTACATAAAAACAGCCAGCAAGAGCTTCCCCAAGCACCCTGCTGCCTACAGAAAAACAGCATTTGCTGTATTGGTGTGTAGATACACACTTCGAGCACATTCATGCCTAAGAAATGTTTTTTGTTTCGTCGTGAGTCTACAGAGGAACTAAAACTGAGCAGTTGCCTCCCCCCCCCCCACACACACACATCCTACAGAAAAACATTAACCAGGGAAGTGACATTTTTAAAATTCACCTCCCTAAAAATGCATCTGTTCTGAGAAAACTCTTGAGCTGAAGTTCATCATTCAATATTATTATAGCTGTTAGATGTTATGTTAATAATACTACAACCAAGGATAGCTACATAAGTTAGTGTGGCTGTTATATACTACTCTTACTACTACTGCTGCTAGCTTAAATACTACAGTTTATTTTACTATGACTGCTAATATTACTACTTCTATCACAACCACTGCTACTACAACTACTTTGAAAATATGATTACCCATTCTTCAGTGTATTGATAAATAAAGGAGTGCTGGCTAAGAAATTAATTGCTTTATTAATCAAAGTAAACTACCCCCCCTCCCTTCCCCCCATTTCTAATTAACTGTTTCTAAGTTTCCACACTCAAAGAAGCACAGCAGTTTTTCTTCCGAAAATTGAATCTTTTTTAGTCGGTAGCTGTGAAGATGTCACTTATTAACAAAAATTGTGTCCATCTCATTTTGAAGTCGTTATATATGATAAGATATGGACAAGACAGCAGTGGAGGTGTCTTTACCACATTGTTTGACGTTGTAGAGAGTGTGGTTGTAGTCGTGGAGGTAGTTGTGGAGGAAGAGACGCATGGGGAACTCCGCAAAGACAAAACTCAGCTGATGAGGAAGAGAGAGCAGACTCATGTACAATTTGTTGATTTCTGCAGCTGTGCAAAAAAACATTTTCTGAACAAATTAAACACAGGCCCTGGCCCACTATCCATCTGTAGCACACTGATTCTCAACCTTTTTCATCAAATAGAAGAATCCCTAATTCACACTGCACATTACACCCACGGACCCCCATTTGATGAGATGTTGTCTCTCTGACCCAAATCTGAGTATATTTTTTACAGATTAGATTAGGGGTGGACAATAAATCAATATCAATATATCATGATCAAATATACCTCAATAACAATGACATTTTGAATACATTTCCAATATTTCAAAATACATTATTTACACCATCAGTCACTGACTTGATGCCATGCCCTATCATTAGAGGGTGCTGCTGAGTCAGTGCGAGGCATTCAAGCAGCAATACAATATACTTGTTTTCAGACATGTTTGTAGGTGCAGACATCTGTTGTGACATAAATGGGCATTCTGGGCAGTTTTTTCCATGGCCTTTATAGTGTTAACACACTAATTGACTAATATCGTAGCTACGATGCACCACCACCACCACCACCACTGCCACCCTCCTCTTCCTGTTTCTTACCTCGTGATGTAGTTCCCCAAAGAGGCCCATATTTTATCGTAGTTACGATATTAGTAACAATATATCGCAACAATTATATCAACTGATATCAATAAGTATTTTGTGATATAGATTTTGTAGTAGAAGAGGCAGTCGCCAATCCAACACAATAAAGTAGGTGCAGGAACCAAAAACAGTAGACAGTAAGAAAAAGAAAGAAGGTCCACACATATAGACGGTTTTCACCAGAGCGCAACCCCACAGCACTTCCTTTTTCTCAGCATTCGGCAAACTGCAGAAATATTCACTCGACATCGCTAATTTTGTTTTCGCTGCTCAGCTGTATAGACGGTTTTCACGGAATGGTCAGTCCTGCACTTGAATGTTTTTTTTTCTTTTATGTCCATAGCAAACACTGCAACAGGAAGTGAGCGGGGGTTCAATTTAGAATGTTTTTGTTGTCAAGTTAAAACCGTCTATAGATATGATTGATATAGATTTTGGCCATATCGTCCAGCCCAATGGTAGATGTAGAGTCATTTTGTCCAGGATTCAATGACTATCAGAGGGACAACAGTGAAGCTACAGTATTATCAAAACAGTTATTCTTCTACATTCTCTAATTATGTTAACTTTTGTAAATTAAATCATGTTTAACGATTCATCAATTCGCTGTTGTGAAATGAAAGATGAAGACTCACGTGGAAGATGACGTAGAAGACGGACTGGAAGACGATGATGTAGCTGTGGCACGCTCCTTTTGGAAGCTTCTTCTGCTCCTGCACGTGCTCCTCCTTGTAGTTGGCAAACTCATAGTATTGCTGCGCCATCCTGTTGGTGTGTGTGTGTGTGTGTGTGTGTGTGACACAGAGAGAAAACAGACATAGACAATGAACAGTGAGGATACAGACCCATTAACAACAACGAAAAACTCTGCATCAATGTGCAATACATGATAATGCGTGCAAACCAGGTATATGTGTGTGTGTGTGTGTGTGTGTGTGTGTGTGTGTGTGTGTGTGTGTGTGTGTGTGTGCATACACAAGTTGGGTTTCCATCCAAACGTATCGCAAATTTTAATCGAATTTTCAGAAAGTCAGCAAAAGAAAATGCGAAATTATGTGCGTTTCCATCCGCTGCAATTATGCGAATTCTAGAGCTGTCAATCACCTCATGTTTGAGGCTGTCTGAGCTGCTGATCAGCTGCTAAACCCGAAATACAGCTCTATTAAACACATCTAACGTTATTCATTTAAAGTTTCTTGATGATCTACAAGTAGACAAAGGTACCATAACGCAATTTCTTTTCAATTTAAATGGTATTTTAACACACATTTTGTCTTTAACAAATGCCGCGCCTCCTGCGTTTCGAAAATTGCAGGAGGCTGTATTGCAATTTTGATCAAATTCCGATTATTTGTTTAGGCCTAGGCAATAGTATAATCAATGATCAATTGTTCAGAAACAGCCTCTTCTGCCATCAGCCCCATTTGTGTGACAGTCGCATCACTCCATGTGCTCCATTATGAAACATGGCCCATTTCATAGCACCGATACAGTGTAGGTGAGTCCCAAGCCCCAGCAACATAGCAACCGCATCACACCCTACATTACACCCTCTTCCTGTTTCTTACCTTGTGATGTAGTTCCCCAAAGAGGCCCATAGTGGCACGATGGCTACACCAATAGCGACGGCCGATGGAACCAAGGTGTAGTAACGCTCCCAGTAATTGGTTGAGACAAAAAGTGCGTAGATTCCTGAAGCCAGGAACATCATCCACTTAGTGCCTATAAACCTGTGAGAGAGACACAGAGACAGTGATAGAGGGTGCGTGTGTGTGTGTGTGTGTGTGTGTGTGTGTGTGTGTGTGTGTCTGTGTGTGTGTGTGTGTGTGTGTGTGTGTGTGTCTGTGTCTGTGTCTGTGTCTGTGTCTGTGTCTGTGTCTGTGTGTCTACCTGATCAGTACAGGAGTGTACAGCAGGCCTATGATGGGCGTGACATTGATGCCCATCAGCATCTTCTGGTCGATGTCCTCGAGGCCGAGGTTGCTGTACTTCACCTCCCGGTAGGTCACATCGTAATGTAGGATCAGCTGCATCTGCAGCAGACCTGGGAACACACCATAGACCCTATAATAAATGATCATAGACCCTATAATAAATGACCATAGACCCTATAGGCATTTTCACTGTCGCCATCTTGGTTATTTGGAGCCAGAAGCTGTTGGTCTGTGATCACTGGACACGAGAGGCGACCTGTCAATCACGCCCGAAAGCATAGTCTGCTTAATCATCTATTTTACTCGAAATGGGACCATAATTTACAAAATGAACATCACCTTGTATTGAAGAAGACTTGAAGCTAGCGATTCAGACCATAAACTCATTAGGAAAGTGTTTAATGAGGTCATAAATAAAGTGAGAAGTAGGGTCATTTCCCATTGACTTCCATACAATCAGACTTTTTTGCAGCCAGTGGTCACCCCTGCAGGCCATTTGAAGGAATGCAGGCTTAAGACACTTCCACATTTGCTTCATTTAGCATGAACGGAGCTACCCGCTTGTAACACACACACACACACACACACACACACACACACACACACACACACACACACACACACACACACACTAGTCAAATCAACCATACATTTACCTTGGGTATGTTGTGTATATGAGAAATAAACACACTTGAACACACACACACACAGACACACACACACACACACACACACACACACACACACACACACACACACACACACTCTCTCTCTCTCTCTCTCTCTCTCTCTCTCTCTCTTAAATACACACCCATATATATGCTGTATACGATCATGCCTCCAACACTGGCTGCCAGGACGTTCTTGATGACCCCCAGCCTCTTCCTCCTGTAGTACTTCCTCTCCTCTTCCTCTTCATCGTACTCTGCTTGTGGGCCCAGAAACTCCTCCATCTGACCACACAAAAAGAGGGGAAAGGGAGCCAAAAATGCAAAGAAGTGAGTTAACAGTGATGTAATTTGTAAGGGGGGGGGGGAACTTGAGTGAGTCTTGTTAAAATTTACAGGGGACAATACAGATTGTTTGTGTGTGTGTGCACACGCGCGCGCGCATGTGCATGCGTTACGGTGTGTGTGTGTGTGTGTGTGTGTGTGTGTGTGTGTGTGTGTGCCTTTTCCCTTCCAAACCGACCAGGAACGCCCACAAAATGTTAAACGGCTGGCGTGCGAGTGGGGTAAAACCGCCGATATATCTCATGGGCTGACTCACCAAAAGACGGTGCTGTGGCTCTAAACTACAGGTTTGGGGGTTCTAGAGCAGAACACAAGACGTCTGCTCAGATGTGCGTTTAAATCCCCGATCGTGTCTGCCTGGGCTGGGTTATCAGCTAAATTCTAACTTTGCTGACCCCGCCCCCAGGCTAACCCAGCGTCTATTGTGGGCGTTCCTAGAGCCTGTATGGGCGTTCCCAGACATGCGGACTGTCTCTATAGAAGTCACATTGTACTCTAGCTTCTGTTGTGCTTTAGACCACAAAAATACCAGTTTTTGTTGTGACAAAATCAATGTTAATTATCTAAATGTTGTCAGATTTCCTATGATGACAATATTTCTGCTGCTGAGAGTCCAGAGTCCAAATAGCATAATTATTTATGGGTTATAAAATTAAATGTTACAGTTGTTTTGCTGCTGCCTCCACCGCTAAGGACAGAGGCAGACTGCAGCGGATCATCCAGTCAGCCAAGAAGACCATTGGCTGCAACCTCTGGAAACTGTACAACGCCATGACCAAGAAGCGAGCAGGAAAGATCATCGCCAACCCTTCCCATCCTTGTCACCATCTCTTCCAACAACTTCCACTCGGTTTCGGTCTATCAGGACCAGAACCTCACGCCACCTGAACAGTTTCTGTCCCATGGCTGTGAGGCACACAAACAAGCCCTCTGCCCCCCACTGACTCTAAGATTTCCAACCTCCCCCCTCCACACTCTCTCTCTCTCTCTCTCACACACACACACTCACACACACACACACACACACACACACACACACACACACACACACACACACACACACACACACACACACACACACACACACACACACAATGCACTGTGCTCCTGCACTGATGTTGCACCTCCCACCTCTCTAAACAGTTAACATGTGCAATACAATGCAATTAATGCATAAAACCTGTTAATACTCTATACCGGGTATATAGTTTGCTCAAATTGCCATCTCTGTTAACTGTACTCTTGCCAACGTTCTACTTGTACCTGTCACTTTGCCTTGCTAACTTTATACTCTGTCACGCTTGGCTGTAAATCCTCTGTCCATATGTTGTATGTTTAACTGTATGTGTATTTATTGTGTTGTCTATATTCTCATGTAGCTAACGTGTGCACCAACTAGTAACTACACCAAGACAATTTCCTTGTATGTGCAAACATACTATGGCAGAATAAAAGGATGATTCTGATTCTAAATGAAAGATTCAACAGATGTATCTGTTCTAATGTCATGTATTGTTAAATAGTGTTAAAATGAGCTGAGATGTAAATGTTATGTCTGCCTGTAACTCGTTTGGCCTCCTATAGTCCTAATGATTGTATGCATACGTGCAGAGAACAATACTTCTACTACTTTGGTGTTGCTGGAATCTGGGTACCTGTCCCTGAATGTTTTCCTCCTGGCCCACATCCAGCAGTTCGTTGATGCAGCCCTGAGGCGCTGCAGGCTGCTCAGCCTCCTCGACCAGGTCTTCTCGTTCGGATGCCGCCATCTGGTGGACAATATAAATCGGTGCATTGGATTAACTGTCAGTACACCAGACACGGGTTTTAGGTTATAATAGTGGGCAGAGCCGTATAATAGAAGAGTTCTGACATCTCCATTCACTCCAATGGACCAGTTTTTTTCCAGGAAGTAGAAAGTGGAACTCTTCAGTAAAATAAGCAGCACTGTCGAGTTGCATCAAAATAGACAGTGTTGTACTTTGAAAGGGTTTTTCATCCCTTGAAATGAATCAAATTGTACATTATCTGCTTTATTTTAGCATGCAAAAGTAGCGCGAGACCCATTCCTGGCTGTTCATTGGCTAATGATTCTTGCATTTTGGTCCTCCGCTGACGCCACTCTCTTACTAGAGGACACTAATAGTGGGGTAAGAGCCTCATTCTCACAGCAAGTAACGCCAGAAACCCTTTCCTAGATTTCATCTTAAATAATGTCAATGAGGTTGATAAAGATTATATAATAGCTAGGCCTATTGGAAATACTCTGGATGGTTGTTAACATGTATTTTATTCAATATGTCTACGGTAGACTATTTACCCTGTTTTGTTTTGAATATCCTCCTGTCACATTCCAAGGGATGCCACATCATGCCAGCACCCATTCTGCTTCATGAGGACATCCGATTTTATTATTTTTACAGTATAATGTGCTTTGCCTTAACTGTCATCTTTATCTTTTCACCAGCGTGACAGGCTATCTGTGAAACTCTTTAAAACTGGCAACATGATTCATGTCCCAACGAAAAATCACTAACGTTATATATTGTTTTTGTTTGCACTATGCCAACAAGACAAATTAATTTAAATGGTATTGTAACTGCGGTTGTCTAATGGTTAGGCCTACTAATTGATATCTTACTCTGTGCAGATTAGAGTAATTTAACAGCGAACACCTTTTCAACATAGCCTACAAACGTACAAAAAACAAAAAAACACTTGGCCTAAACTTACCATGTTTCCAGCATGGGACGCCTCGTGGACTAGAAACCTAGGTTTCTACTACTGTAAAAATACCTACCTGTCCTGAGTGTGTCTGACTGTTACCTAAAGAAGCGATCACTACTCACGGACCCATCCCATGATCTGCAAACACAGTTCCCCTTTCTGATGTAAAGGTGTCTGTATAAATAAAAAGTTCACTGGGGAAACGAAACTGAAGCCCGCATTCACTTCCTCACTGCATTTGTCTTAAAGGTGCAGTGTCTGTTTGTAGTCATCCGCATTATCTTTAATTGTTGGAATCCATTTCTTCCATGTAGTAAATCACTTTTGAGTTACATTGTCTGTATACTATAAAAACAAGGCCAGGTCGAAACCTGGCATAGCCCCGGTGCATGGTATCGTCACGCATTTTTTCCAAAGGTGGGTTGTATCATTTTAGATAGTTATTGTCATGCTAATGCCTGTGCAAGTGGTCATTTTTCTGATCAGTTTGTTTTTAAGTACGTATTTGACATATAAAAAGGGATGATTGACAGCTGTGGCAGCCAGTCTCAAGCCATCATCTACAGGCTACAGGCTCTTCACCTTATAGATCTGTTTTAGATAGAGAAGACACTGCTTGGTAAAACAAAAGGAAGACACTGCTTGATCTGTCTACCAGACTGTATATCGATGGACCGCAATAAAAAGGACATTGTTTTGAGAAAGCTGCGCGAAGTTGGTTGGGGACTTAAGTAAGTTCAGAAAATAATGTGTTTTATTAGTTACTCCAGCTACGTTATCGTTTATTTTAATACACAATGGTTTTAATGGAAGCAGACTAGCATTAACCGCTTGTCTGTTTTGCCGGTTTTTGTCGGCTTCATATTACTCTAACCTAACAACCGATAACGATAGCTGGAATAACACAATAATAGACACATATTTTCAGAACTTACCAGGTTTTCCAACTACCTGCATATGCCAGGAAATGTGTTTTATAATGTTAACTCCCGGGTCTAACCATAACATGAGGCCTACACAAGTGTACACAACAACCAGCCAATAGCTAATCGCTAACGCGTTAGCGTTAGCTTACAGACACTGGAGGTTTTATTTTTGGTATTAAAGCAATAAACGTTTTTATATAGATATCTCAGGGAAGTGCTTTGACTGTGGGGATGTTCGTTCAATCTTCACAAGCTCCTCTCTTAGCTGGATATACAGAGAAGAGACCAGGCAGGCTGGCTAACATTGTGTAAAACAGAAGGAACACACTGCTTTATCTGTCTACCAGACTGTATATCGATGGACCGCGTTAGCTAGCTAATTAGCCATGTTAGCTGCCTCAGTAGGTAACGTTAGCCTATAGAGTATTTATCTGACGTTTATGTTAGCTACTCCTCAAACCTGCGGGTGGAAATGGTTTATGCGATGCGATGTATGTTGAAGCAAGACAACGTTTTAATGTACCTTGAATTTGACAAATTACGACGGGTCGTGCTCACGCAGATCTAAGCCTTGGCCATCCTAGGCTCAACGCGAGACTCATCAGTCATTCGGATGAGTCTTGCGTTGAGGCTATGGCCATCTGTATTTTTACAAACGGCGAAATATTCCCATACAGCCAACGTTTTTAGATGGGGGAAAGTTCAGGGGGGTCCTTGCGTTCTCCTGCTTTATCACACACATTATTGTAAACACACAGGGTCCTCTCTACTGTGCGTCTGGCATGCAGCAAGGGGGAGGGGCCGCGTAAGCTGCATTCTGCAAAGCGACCTGGGCACGTTGTTTTGGGGAAACAGCTGATACCCTGAGGAAGGTATGACGGCAAATCTTAGTGGGGCAGCGGCGCCCTCTAGTGGCCGGCCGCCATTTAGTCTGCTGAAAGGGTGCATAATAGTCTTGGCGACATGCGGGAATGTAAGGCCCCTGGTGCATTACCAAGCACCGGGGCCAAAAAGTTATTATCATTAATACTGCAAGAAAGGCAAGTTCAACCTATAAGTGGGACTATTGCATGTGTTCAGGGGTGTAGTGGTAAATACAGGTAATCTACCCAAGGTGAGTAGTTTACCCACTTTGTTTCCCCTAATTGATAGATAGTGATCTGAAAATAGGTGCGTAAACTGCCTCATTTCCAAGAGGTGGGTAAACTGCATGTACCCTCTACTATAGTATGCCCATGCATACGTTTGTGTTGGTGAGGATGTTTTTTTCCTCTTCTGTATTATAACATCACTGACAACACTGATAGCCTACTGTTAAAATAAAGGATGATAAATTTATTAGGCTAATTAATACATGAGATATCATTGTGCAGCTTCACCAACACAGAAAAAGGTCAACAGAGAAGAGCAGTCACTCAGCAGATAGAACCCCTCTGCTCACACAATGTGGTTCAGTACATGGGAAATCAATATACTATATCAGTCAAAAACATGGTCCACTGACATGACACAACACAGTGTATACAAACAGGAAAAAAAGACTGCAACAAAGTTAAGTCCATCATAACTTATATTTTTAACTGAAAACATGTCCACGTAACCAAAAATCAGCCTATTAGTATTGGCTGTCTGTATCTGTGGTGTTGTGACATACAGAGCCAACACAGCACATAATATATGTATTTGGGCCGAAGAGGAACTATGCATAGTGGCTCATATAAAAACAAACTATTTTGGCTCAAACCACATTTTTTTACATACATATATTATTGTCAGTACACGCCCCTTCCCCCACCCCATTAGTAGTTTTACTATTATTTGTTTCTGTATTTCAGTTAGAAAGGTTTTGTACAGAACTGACTCTTCTTTGTCTGCATAACAGACAACTCATACTTGTGAAGAACAAGTGCTCTAAACACATCTCTACCTGAATATCATGTTATCTTGCAACCTTAAAAACAGGACGACGCATGCTCCAAAAAATCCCTTCCAGATCTGGGTCAAAGAACATTATGCAAACAATTCTTATCGTTTGCTTTAAGCGCCCTGTAAGTACCAGATGGGTGCGGGTTTGCCACACAGGACACTACAATGGAGTACCAACAATCAACCATCACAGGGAAGTATGTCCAAATCAATTTTGCATAATTTTCTGTGATTGACAAATTGACTGACACCATCCAACTTCCTCATGCGGTAAACAGCACCCTTCTGGTACTCCAAGCAGCTGAAAACAAGCACTAACATTTACATCCAATTTGTGTGATTTCCAAGTTTTCACTTTCATGATTTCAGTTGCTCCAATCAAAGAGCATTAAGTCAAAATGCACTGTGATCAAATTAACACAAGGCTGTTTCTCTTAGTTCCTGAAAACATGCCATTTTTGGAGATGCAGGCTTTTCACCTGACAGCAACATATACTACATGACCCAGGTCTGTTCCTTTCCAGTCAAATCTTAGGTGGCTTCCAGAGGACAGGGCAACGTTGTATGTAAAACAAATCTGCCAGAGCCAGAGGAGGCTGACAAATCGCCGTTACCGGTTTCAAGATGTCCTCATACTGTCTTTCCAACCGCTCACCCCACAGATGGGACGTCCCATGTAAGCTGTACAAGCCTCAATCAACACACCTGATTTGACCAATCCCACCCTGCCAAGTGCCCCACCGCTTCCTCGAAGCCAGTCCTTTGCATCATCCTCCAGTACGGCAGAGAAGGCAGCTTCTCTCACTGGCTCCTCTGCATGAACATCACCGGTAACATTTGTATTTTATTTCTTTTTTTGACCCAAGCAACCCACCCAACCACCCCTCTTTGAAACAGCAGTCTCTCATCTAGAGAAACCAGATATGTTATCCCCTTTCCAAGTTTCCATTTTCCCCTCCAATCCCCCAAAACTCTCCTCCTCTCTTCCCCTTCATCACTTCTCTCTTTAGCCACTCCCGACGGCCGCCTTCCTCATCGATTCCTCGTCCTGGACGGAGAGCTCGGTCAGCTTGCGCCCCAGCCTCTCGTGGAGGTCCAGGTATTTGGCCACACAGCGGTCCAGGCACACAGATTCACCCTTCGTCAGATCTGCCTCCTTGTAATGGGGGGGCACGCACTTCCGGTGGCAGGCATTGGTCATGCTTGGGGAGGAAAGATGAGAGACTGGGTCAGATTCATCAACATTACGTGTCTCATGCACAGTTGAAAGAAATGCACCGAAAAGGGCCAAGCGTCCTTCACAATACACATAATTCATACATGAATGATGTGTAAATAAGAATAAATCAGGTATGTACTGTAACTGATGCATCTTAGTACAGGTGTAGCAGGCTGGCTCAATCAAGATGATTCACAATTTCTTAACTAACACTAGGGCTGCAACTAACAATTATTTTCATTATCCATTAGTCTATCAGGTTTTTTTCCCCCAATTAATCACTTGATCAGTTGTAAGTCACTGTAAAATGTCAAAAAAATATGAATGACAAATCAATGTCACCCGACCAGAGCCTAAAGTGATTCTTAAAATGGCTTATTTAGTGTGAGCAGCAGCCAAAAAAATATAGATTTTTAATTCTATGAAATTATGATTTTATTATCAAAAGGATAATCTATTAATTTTCTATCACTCAATCAACTACTCAATTAATCATTTCAACACTAGCTAGCACAAGAGGTTTTAGCTGTTGGCAATGGGAAATAAATAAGATTAAGGATGATTGATTTATTGAAGGATGATTAATTGTGAACATGTTTGAGAGTGAACTCCAGCAGACCCACAAGCCTTGTAAACATGAGAAGGATCAAGTGTCCTTATTTCTTTAGCTCCCTGGAGTGGCAGTCCTTCTGAAAATATTCCATATTGTATAATTGAAGCGGCAGCACTTGACTATGAGATCTAGCCATACTGCTGTTGTGCAGTCATGCTTACACTGCACATTTGACCACACTCACTGGTCTCCCAGCTGGTCCTTCCTGGCTTCCTGAAACTTTACCTCAGCCTCTATACAACTCATCCAGATCACCACAGCACACAGTCCTCAACTAACCATTCTCAAATGTCTCCCCATCTCCTACTACACTGGCTGTACCTATCAAACTGAGAACCCTGGCACTGGCATACGAGGTTGTAAAGGGATCCACTTCCCCATATATCCATGACAAGACATACACCCTTTTTGCATTGTGGTACTACCACGTTGTGTTGATCTCCTTTTGTTGTAGCAGTCTTATCTCGTCGATATAAATGGTATATCTGGTCATAAAGCCAGTACCACCCTCCCTCTTGAATGACCATCCATGCTATCCTTAATCGATCGTTCAATGATCAGGGAATATTATTGAACATTAGCTCCGACCCTTCCACTCCTGGTTGCTTGTATATTTGGGGTTTCAGAAATAAAGCTTGTTGTACAGTTCACTCACTGTAAAGCGCTTTGGATGAGAGCCGAAGTGCCTAGGGTAGTAGTTATGTAGTAGCGCTCGCTCGATTGATCTTGTCTGACAGTAATTAGCAGCATTACGCTATCTAGCATTAACTAATTGACTAGCGTTAATGTTAACAAACCGATTAAGTGCTCTATAACTCGCAGCTTATAAACGGCTTATTGGCTTTGGATTTAATGTCGTTCAACCAATTGTACAAGAAGGTGGATACAAATGAATGAAGGCCACGAGGCAGTTTACAGTAAGATATATCGGAGAATAGCTAGCTAGCTTGCTATAATAAAGCATTACCGATTGTACATATCAGCCATCATTTCCACTTCCAGCTCCGCTGCCAGTTGCTGTGCCTTCATGGGATCCATGTCTGCGGTTCAGTGCAACACTCACACCCGGCTTTCTCCCCAAATACACCGTCAGGTGACCCTTCCCTTCCCGGCGGACACCGACGACTGTCCGCGGCTTCTTCTCCGTAACCTTCAAATCTGACTGGAAGAAAAACACGTGCGTTGTTTCCCCACGGACAGCTGTGACAACGCACCTACTTCCGCTGGTCCCTTCTTCTTTTTCGGTTGGCAAACAACGAATTGGTGCATTACCGCCACCAACTGGTATGGAGTGTGGATCAGAATTCCGCAATCAGCCTACCATCTAGTAGCCTAGCCTATTTATAAAATGAAAAGAAAATAATGATATCCTCATATCCTCTCAAATTCATTGTTTTAAGTACTAAAATATGAATCGATAAAATATCTTACCTGAGGTCCTGCACCAGCTGCCTTTTTCTGCCTTAATTGTATCTCTGACAGTGTGGCATTACATGTTCAACTGTTTCTTCTTGCCCGCAATCACATCTGCCTGTATTGTTTTCCTATAATGAATAGTGAACTGTTTAATCCAGTGTTCAAACCTGAGTCTTGATATAATTGTCTCATCTCTCCTGTCCCTATCTGCGCCTCTCATTTCTCCCACTTTCCTTTGAATCCTGTAAAACCATTGTCCTTTCCTCTCTTCCTCCCATTGCTTTTGCCACCTTCCCCTCAACCTCTTCGTTGTTTTGCGGATGAATTGTTAACTCACTGTAAATTTAGTTTAAAATTGCATCAATTTGCTGGGGACCCTTTCGAACCCCTGGTGGTCGACTCCCAGGGCCTTCTTGAGAACCACTGGACTCTAGATCATTATTTTAGTTCAGTGGTCAGATCACAAAATGTGTATACATTTGCAAATAGTATATCATAAAACATGATGCTGCTTGACGCTGTTATGAATAACACAATAAGTGACATTTAAAATAAGCCAGACTTTTTAAATAAACAATTGTTTTATTTTACATTGTGGAAATGTTTTCTCAAAATAAGTCTATTTGTCCCAATACCTAACTAGAGTATGAATGATTTAGGTAAACAATGCAAGTTTTTTTTATCTTAATGAGTGAAAGAGCGAATTCTAAATTCAATTTGTAAAATAAATAAAATGTTGGACAAATATAAATGGTCGTGTTTAGAACCAAAACCTTTTCTTTTCTTACTTTTATCACTTGCCAAGTTATTTCTGGATATGAAACATGATCCATTTGAACCATTTTGTATGCAACAAAAAATAGATCTGGGAGCCTTGTATGTACACAGCCTAGGATCACCAGACACTTCGACTGATTGTGACAATCAACAGAAAAGGGTCAAAGACCTTTACATGGCTTCACAGCAACATGCACTTAATTTGGCAAGTAATGTAATCATGTACCAGAATAACACAAATACAGTACAAACAGAACATTACAAATGGCACACCGCAGTTGAACAAATCGCACAATGAGTGTGTTTAAATGCACGCCAATAAACTGATGATCAGATTTCTAGTTATCCGATTATCAAGTGGTCATATAAACAGCATCCTTTATTGGATAAAGGCAGTTATTGGTTTGCATCAGTTCTATTCAGTGCATGGACCAGTCTCATGCCCATTCACACAATTTGTAGTGAGTTCCCGCTATTTACTAAAGTGCATGTAAACGTGGAAATCAGAGTATTGCCAGTTACCAGATTATTCGCATCCGATTATTGTGTGCATGTAAACACACTCAATGTATAAAAACTACGCACAGCCGGCAAGTACCAGCAAGCAAAGGGAGAGCAGCTTATTCGGCCTCCGATCCAGTCACATCAATCTCGTTCACGTCTTCATCCTCTTCTGGAGTCATTTCCATGATGTCGAGTCCCCCCACACACGCTCCGCTCTGAAGGCCTTTGTCTGGGGAGCAAAATAGAATGTCCACTTCGCCTTCCTCTTCGTCCTGCTGGTCACAGTTTGAGCCCACACCAACCCTACCGGAGTGTGGCAGAGGCTGAGGAGTCTGGGGCTTCAGGTCGCAGGCTGGAGCCATTTTGTTTTGTTGAGGCAGGTGGCTGTCATCAGTGATTGTAGCCTGCTCCATGTTTGACACTCTTGGGATAGGGGGCGTTTGCAGTGCTGAGGGGTGTGAAAGATCTAAGTTACATATCAGAAGTTGTGGCACCTTGTTTAACAGATCTTCACGTAGCCAAACCCACCTGCTAAACAAACTAACTAAATGTGTGGTGATGCAAAAATATACCGTGAAGCTGATGGAATATCCTTGCTGACACATGTAAATGGAGCATTTAAAATCCAAACAGCTGTATAGTGTATACAGAGCATTTCAGAATGCCTGTGTATGCATTTCATAAGCTTTGACCGAAAATTCTAGTTATGTATTTTTAAAGATTTCATTTCCGAGATTAAACATCCATTTTGAGTGGCACAGATAAACAAGGTTCCACTGTGTACGAGAATTACCATATTGATATTATACAATATTGTTTACAATACATCCAGATTATAATTTAAAAAAGTTGCTGAGTAACTGTTATGTTCGCACTAAAATTTGATGTTTTAACGACAGGAATGTATGTGCATTGATCTGAGGACACCACAATGAAAATGATCTAATTTAATTTAAATGTAATAATAATAACCCAAAAACAAAAATCTACCATGGCCACAAAGAAATACCTTTTTCATGATTCTTCAGTGGATCTTCCATCTCACCTCTGTCAATTTGCATCTTAGCCTCTACTTCTTCTTCTACTACTGGACAGTCCTCATCTAAAAGCAACACAGTCGTCTCAGTAGAGAAGTCCACTTGCCCAATCACACTCCTCTTCAGCTCCGGAGGTCCCTCTTCAACTTCTGCATCAGCTGTCATAGGAACTATCTTGGCTAATTTATTTGCTTTCATATATCCAGTATGCTTGTTATCCTTGCAAGTTAGTTGGCACTCCACAATTCCCTTCATTGATGATTTTCCATCCGATGACACATTGTTCACCGGTGTCTCCAGCGCATTGATGCTGCTGTACTCTTCACTTTCTTTCTTTTTCTCAGTTCCCGTCGATACCTCGTTGTTGTTTTGATCCTGCCTGTGAGGCCCGTCTTCACTCTTCATCTGAGTGCTTTTGTCATCAGTTTGTGATCCGTGATCCTCAGCTGTGAAGCTTTGATACAGATTTCTATCAAATGCGACATCAAGGAGGACATTGGATGTTTTAATCCCGTCTCTGTCTTGAGTCTGTTGAATGTCTACGTTCATTTCCACCTCCTTGGCTAGTTCTTCATAACTACTGGATGTTTGATCACAAGGCTTCAATTCACTTTGTCCATTTTTTACAGTTTCACTTGATTGTTTCTTCTCCTTGTTTTCATTAGATTTCCTCGTCTTTAAATGTCTGGTTTTGATCAACTTTTGAATTTCCTTCAGAGTAACTGTTGGCGTATGTTTGGTCACCCTGTGTTCATCCGCCGGGGTTATGCCAGTGTCATTATCTGCCTTAGCCCTATCAGCACTCTCTGGACTTAAGGTCCTCTTCCAATTCCCATCTGTCTTGAGGGCAGCTGTGCCCCCCGGACTGCATGTCCTATTACGTTGCTGACTACAGGTCTCCTCACTGACAGAAGATTCCTCAATGCTTTGAGCCACAAGGTTAGACCACAAGGTCTGATACAAATCCCGGGCTGGGCTCAGTGAGTCTTGTGTCATATTCCTTGGAATTGCCTTCACTTGTAGCCTTCTAGGCCTCTTCCTTTTCGGTTTGTCCTCCTTTTCTTGGAACTCCTTTGTCTCCATCGTCTGTTCATGAATTTGCTGCTCACTGTCCCCGTTGCGGCTTTTGTTATTAGTGAATGGAAGAGGATGGTCAGGAGAGGTAAGATCTTCAAGCCTGATCTTCCTCGGTCTTCCACGCTTCCGCTTAGGGATGTCTTGTTGGTTCGCAATCTCAGTTTTCTTGACCACAGGTGTTGAAGCTACAGACATTTCTGGGATGATGTCACTTGGTGTCCCTTGTTGAGTTTTTCTCAAGAAACCTCTAGTTCTGATGCGAGTTTGGTTAGCACTCACACCCGTCGACTTCGTGAAACCTATAGTTCTGACCCGAGTTTGATTAGCCTTCACACCCGTCAACTTCGTGAAACTGCCACTTCTGATCCGAGTTTGGTTAGCATTCACACCCGTCAACTTCGTCCTTCGACCTCTGGCATTCTCTCTCAGACTCTCTGTGATGGTTGACAGCTTATTTGGTTCTCCTGCAAATTGAGATGGCACGTTACAAGAGGTGGTGGCCATTTCCCTTTCCTTCGCCAAGACATTGTTGCTTGACAAACGGACTGAGCAGACACTCAAGTTCATTTGTCTCTTTGTTTCATCACTGGCTTTTTTAACCTCTCTGCATCCCAAGACTGGACCAAGGGCATCTTTTCTATAATCAACACGTTTTCTCTTCCTTCCTCTAGGTGTTCCGGTGTCTCTTGTACCGTCACATTGTTTTGATTTTGGCTCTAATCTTTCCTTCACCCTCTTAGAGTCAGATTTAACTTTTCCCACATTTTGATTAGCAGCAGATATTCCTGTATCTTCTATTTTCTTCGTACGTGATCCAGTGCGGCTTGCCCTGTTGTGTGGATTGAAGTCCAGATGTTCCTGGCACTGCTTTGGCTGGCCACAGTAGTTTGTATCCTGTGGTAAAGATGTATTTTCTCTGTGAACCATGGTGCTCAGAGGGAATTGTAATGTTCCCGAGTTTGCCAGGAGCAAGGATGCGTCCTTTGGAAGTGGCTGTAGCTGAATTTTATTGTCATGTTTTGAGAAGTCCTTGAGGACAGGCTGCTGTTTGGTCACTGAGGTGCATGGCTCTAATGGAGAGAGACACCTGGGAAGGCGCAAATCCTCCATGCAAGGCAAGGAATCAGCATGGGAAGACTGGGTCTCATTTCCATGTGACTGAGGGGTGAGTTCTGCGAAGCAACGCTGTTCTTGTGAAGAGGATTCCTGGCATGCTGGGTAATGTATTTCCTGCCCATTGGAGTAGTAAACCATGGGTCCGATTGAACCCGTTTTCTGGGCTTCAGGGTATCGACGATCCTGAGTTTTGGACAGATGCCTACCCTGGAAGCTCATTCCATATCTTTGCCCTGTGTATCTGACAGATGAGTGACACTGAGAAGAGCGTTGGTGCTGCTGGAAAGGCATAGTGGCAGGCTGTGCAGATGAACTTCTTGTCAATTTGGGCCATTTCTGAGCTTTGGAGGACCAGTGGGTACCTGCACAACAGATGGCAAGGTCACCCTCAATCCAGTTTGAATTACCACAGTTGTTGCGGTTGGGGTTAGGGTAGCGAAGTGTGGAAGAGTGGCTAGAGGAGAGGCAGCAGCGCGGGCATTTAGATCGTGGACTGGGATCCGAGTAAGACTCAGTAGTGTCGATGGAGTGGACGACTAGGGAATGGGAAACAATACAGAAAGGTATAAGGAAATATACTGGCTTTTTAGCAATTAGGTCTTTGGTTCACTTTGCTGTTGTATAGCAAGTTTGGTAGATTTGGTACATGCTAACACATGAACACACTGTGTATGTTTAGTGGAATGTACAAACTCGTTTTCGATTATGTTAACAGCAGTGCATTGCACCCAATATTGAACATGAGAGGTGAAATTGCAAGCAATCTTCTCTCAAAATATTAAGTTGATGAAAGAACTAATCTGATCTGTCGATATAGTCATTTAAGGTGACAAGGCAAGTTTAAGAATGTTAATCATAAAGCAGTAGCCAATATTGTGCAAAGACTGGTGTGAAGCAATAGAATATCATTAAAAAAAATCCCCTTTCAAATATGGAAAACAAGGTAGTTCAAGAAAACATATGCCATCTCAATACCTGTATCTGTTGATGATGTGTTACCACTTCCTGTCCCACAACCATGGTAAAACTGCATGACATTGCACGGTAACGCTGCATCGACAGTAGCATGCATTTGACTCTGGCTCGCTTCACCGTCGACAATTGAGAGCTGGTCGGTGGCTGGTGCACCCTCGTGGCTCGGCTGAAGGTGGTGGGACCTGTTGCAGTCCCTCTCCAAGTTCACAGAGGGCAGAATATTCAGGTCCATCATTATATCATCCAAGAGCTTCTCTATCTGCTCATCAGATTCCTCTACAGGGCCCTGGGGCTGGGGAAGAGGTGCTGACTCCGGCTCATTGTTTGGGTTTGGACTGGTGAGATCAGCGAAGGGTGGTTGGGGGTCGGAGGTGGTCTTGGGGTGAGGTGGAGCTTTAGGGGATTTGGGGACGTCTGGGTGACTGATTAGGGTCTCTGGTTTATTAATCTGATGTGTTTGGGCAGCAAAGGCAGGGTGTTGTATGATGTCACTCTGTGGCCTTGAGAGTTTTGAGCCATCCTACAGAAAGATGAATGAGAGAAGAAGATCAATCAATCAATCAATCAACTCTGCAACAGCTCCACAAAACATAAGGCAGAGTCTGGGTGGGACACAGCTGGCAGTTTTGAACTTGAAACAAAACCTGTTTCAACTGTTGAGATGTAGAACTTTTCCAAAATGATGAATTGAGCTTTTATCGTGACGATCACTTCATTTGCCCATAGGCTTGGACCTCAGTAAAGATCACTAATGGCTATGCTACATGTGCATTGTGCATGCACCATGAGCCAGATGTACAGACCTCAAATCTGTTTGCAGTGCACTATAATGTTTGTGAATTGGAAATGTTCATGAGCTGTATTTTATTTTATTTACAAAGCATTTATACTTTATGAAACACTGTTTACAACATGCTGCTGTTCAATGATTCTGTTGTATAGTGGAAATCTAAATTTGTTTGGCTTCTCACAGAAGACTGTAAAGAAAGAGACAGAAGACTGTAAAGAAAGATAAGATGTTGAATGACTATGTTGGTCATGTTTAAATAAAAAAAGAATTACATGATGTAACTGCTTGCTTTATGGTCAATTCTTAGTATTGTAACTAAAATATCGATATCGAATCGTATCGGAAATCGTATCGACTTGGGACCTTGTGTATCGGAATCGTATCGGGAAGTCAGTGGCGATACCCAGCCCTAGTGACTGATCGCGCAGCTTGCTGATCACAGATCAATAAACAGGCGGAGCTGCAACCTGCAACTCTGGGAAAGGGAAACCCTCCAACAAATAACAAATTTCCCGACCCGAGTCAACCTTAAGTCAACTGGATGCCACAATAATATGATTTAAAACTAAACAAAGTGCCAACACTGTTTTAAGATATACATTCATCATCATCATTTCTTATCTACCTGCTTCAGGGCAGCAAGAACTGGAAGAAACCTCTCATTTGGGTCTTGCATGCTGACCACCTCCCACACCTCTCCTTTGGTCCTCCTCCTCAGCTTCACCTGCATACAGGGAAGAAAATGAGGCATTGATCCCATTGACCCATCAAAACACCCACACACCCCTATTGGAAAGGTCACCAAGGACATTTAAAAAAGATCACTAAGACATAATCACTTAGACATGCGTCTCATTTGCAACTGTTGTCTCGAAATTTAATTTGCCACTTGACCTTGTTTGTAAAAGATAAGTCATTTCTATAGTTGTGATTGTGCTGGATGTGATTGCGTCTGAGTGATTATGATTCACTGAACAAACAGCAAGATGGAAAATAAATCAAACACTACAGAAAGTAACTCTAATCAAGAGATCTCATCTCTGTTCAATTAATATGGCTATCCAGCCTCAAGTTTGATCTACCGACAGTGAATTTCACTTAAAGCTAACACACAGGCAACTTAACACATTGGTGGCTCCAAATGGCAGCAAGAAGAAACTGAAAACGTCCACAATGGAGTGCTCACTCGCTGCCGCTGAGAAGGCAGTTTGGATATCCTTATATAGGGTTGAGCGATATATCGGCATTCATATGGGTATCGGCCGATGTTAGTTATTTTTTAACACATCGGTCCAATATTGCAATGTTAATCAGCCAAAATCTTCACATTGAGAGTCAACAATACGGTAAATCTATGATTTATGGGCTTTTCGAAAATGTTTTGGAAATCAAGAAATTACTTTTTCAAATTCACAGTGTTTACATGTGTCTTTCAGTATGTACACAATACGCTCTTATGTACATGTTGTGACTCGTGCATTCACCACGCTATGAAATAAATAATAATGTAAAATTACGAGATATTGTCATTTTCAAAGCAAATATATAGCCGGAACTACTTCCCTGACAAAGCTGGAAGTTCTGGCTACGGTATGTTATTTGCTTTGAAAATTACAATCAATGTCTTGTCATTTTACATTATTATTTCATAATGTGGTAAATGCACAAGTAAGAACATGTAAATAAGAGTACATACGAGCATTTTGGGGGGCGTCTGGGTAACGTAGAGGTAAAAGCACTCAACTACCACTGCAGAGACCCGGGTTAAATTCCCGGTAGTGGTACTTCTGACTTGGTCAGACCGGCTTCCCACCCGCAGACACAACCAATTATTGGCCATGTCCGCGGGCCGTGTCGACTGGACATCTATCGGAGGAAGTCTGTGCTCGCGTTTTGCCACTGTTGGAATGTGTCTTCATCTAGCAGGAGGGCTGCATCGCTACTTTCTACTGCACGCACAGAGAAGACAAGCAGAAGGGCAGGTCTCTTCTCGTCTTACTATTGGGAATATGGCAAATAGGTGAATCTCCCAAAATGTCGGCGTGTTCCTTTAAAATCTTTCCTAATTTTCATCATCTTAAATCTTGCTTTTAATTTATCAAACTTATTTTGAAAATGAATTATTTCGAGTTAATTCATCGGCAGGGAAAATAAATGTCTCCTTCTTACCTTGATGGAGATCTGTGCAGTTTCCAACATTGGCATCAGTTTCATCTTGGCCAGGGTCTCCATCCCTATGCTGCCGTTCCTCTTTTCCACAGACATATCTCCTGCTTCCTCCTCTAGTGCATCATCTCTCTTTCTGTCCACCTTGCCTTGTGTCTTTCGCTCTTCCGCTCCTGTAAACACCTTTATGCCTTCTCCTAACACAGATGACTGTTGGTGTGTGTTGTCTTTCTGTGGCCTTGGGCGGCTGGAACCTTCTCCTAACACAGATGCCTGTTGGTGTGTGTTGTCTTCCTGTGGCCTTGGGCGGCTGGAGCCTTCTCCTAACACAGATGACTGTTGGTGGGTGTCGTCTTCCTGTGGCCTTGGGCGGCTGGAGCCTTCTCCTAACACAGATGCCTGTTGGTGTGTGTTGTCTTCCTGTGGCCTTGGGCGGCTGGAGCCTTCTCCTAACACAGATGACTGTTGGTGTGTGTTGTGTTCCTGTGGCCTTGGGCGGCTGGAGCCTTCTCCTAACACAGATGACTGTTGGTGTGTGTTGTGTTCCTGTGGCCTTGGGGGGCTGGAGCCTTCTCCTAACACAGATGACTGTTGGTGTGTGTTGTGTTCCTGTGGCCTTGGGCGGCTGGAGCCTTCTCCTAACACAGATGACTGTTGGTGGGTGTTGTGTTCCTGTGGCCTTGGGCGGCTGGAGCCTTCTCCTAACACAGATGACTGTTGGTGTGTGTTGTGTTCCTGTGGCCTTGGGCGGCTGGAGCCTTCTCCTAACACAGATGACTGTTGGTGTGTATTGTGTTCCTGTGGCCTTGGGCGGCTGGAGCCTTCTCCTAACACAGATGACTGTTGGTGTGTGTTGTGTTCCTGTGGCCTTGGGCGGCTGGAGCTTTCTCCTGACACAGATGAGTGTTGGTGGGTGTTGTCTTCCTGTGGCCTGTGGCGGCTGGAGTCATCGATAGGGGAAACAGGAGAGGTCATGATGTCGCTGGAGGGGACCGAGGATGAGGTGGTGTCTGTTACACTGTCACAGGAACGGTATAAGATCAGTGGAGCAGCTTTTATGCTCCATGTTTTCAAAAGGCATTGTGGACGGACATTGCTGGTTGTTCCTGGAATACTGGGAATGGTTGTGATTGGAGTGGAGCAGTATTGACGTGTCAATGAGAAAGAAATGTTGTCACAACCTGGAGCTACGGTGGGTACAGGTTCTGCTGTTGGAGGTTTAGTTTGGCCTGGGAAAACAAAAGAACTGTCCATCACCTGCCAATCCACTTCCACAGTCTGTGTCCCCATGGACACACACCTTTTCTTTTCAGCGCGAGTTTCTCTATCCCCTCTTTCCTCCATGCCAGCCAGCACTTGCGCACTTTTCCTAGTTTTGGCCCTCCCTCTCGATTCTTCAGTGAGCACGCCAGTCTCTTTACACCTCCTACAGCTCTGCTGCTCCTCCTCCACTTCTGCCTCGCTCCTCTTCTCCCTCCATCCCTCAACAAGGTTTCTGATCCCCAGCTGGTGCGCTGCAGCCAGCACATCCTTCTGCTCCAGGCTGCCCTTTACCTCCAGCTTCCCGGAGTACAGAAGACTGACCAACTTCAGCAGAGTTTGGGCCTTCACAGCCCGAAGCTGGAGTCGGCGTTGCTGGCCAGCTGGAGGGGGAGGAGAGGTGGACAGTCTTTCAGAGAGGTAGGGACTGAGAGCAGCCAGGATGCAGCTGTGGGTTGGGATGGAGACACCTTGATGATGAGAGAAAAGAGAAGAGGGAGACAGAGAAAAAAAATTGTAAAATTAGATAGTTATGACCATTTATTGAATATGTTAATTCCACTGATCGCTATGGTAATGACTTTACAATTCAACCTCCAATCAGGGCTGCAACGAAAGATTATTTTTTCATTATCGATGAATCTGCCTATTATTTTCTCGATTAATCGATTAGTTGTTTGGTCTATAAAATGGCAACCTGGGCACCCAGATTAATCTCACGACTAATAAGACTCCGGGATAGACTTCGGGGTTTCAGTGTAGAGCGGATGTCCGCGCCAAGACTTCCGCTTCCCTGGTCTTTGTTTACAGGTCGATTGACATGAGAATGGAGTTGGAGTTGATCGATCAATACTTGTTGTAGGTGTTTTAGGTCCAGACGACATTTCAGCTAATCTCTATAAACAGATAAATGCATAATGAGACATCGTTTGACTAAACAATGATGCAAGCAAGCGGAAGTCTTGGCACGGACTTCCACTCTACACAGGGAAACCCAAAATATCTGCCATCTGTCCCAGTCTTATTAGTCGTCAGACTGATAAGACTCTGGGATGCTACCATAGATATTATATTACTATAGATGGGTCACCGCAGGCTCCGCCAATTCTAACAAATGGTAGCAGCAAGTTTCCTAAATGGGCGTGGTCAACCATTGACTCAAACCTGCCTAGTCTGGGCACCTTCCACCCCGCTTTTTGTCATGGGGGCG
This sequence comes from Poromitra crassiceps, assembly GCF_964638095.1. Classification (NCBI taxonomy): domain Eukaryota; kingdom Metazoa; phylum Chordata; class Actinopteri; order Beryciformes; family Melamphaidae; genus Poromitra; species Poromitra crassiceps. Next base: position 15,173,686 of record NC_139646.1, read on the forward strand.
TAAACCAAGGAAACAGGAAACAACACCGGAAATAAGTGCGGCAAAAAACGTATTTGTTGCCGTTAGCTTGACGCGGCGAGGTTACGTTAGCTAGAGCCTGAAAAGAACAACAACACAAGTTGTATAGTAGCGTTAGCACATTTCTAGTCACTGCCGAGGAAGGTTTCTGGAGAGCCAAAGACAATGGAGTACTCGCCATGTGAAATCTTATGATCAATGTCCATGTCTTTCCCAGCACAGGCAGCAGAGATGCTTCAACTGTTGTACTTGATCCTCCATTATCGATAACAGTGGACAGACAACTAGCGTTATAACTATTCCATCAACTGGCCATTTGTTTGAAAAGAAAAGCTTCTGTATTGGCTTAAAATATGTGATATTGTGAATCCGCGATGTTTCTACAAGAACTTCTTCAAAAACTTTGTTTGGTACGTCCATCTTTTGTTTTGTTGTTTGCCGTTTTATTTTCTGATTCGTTGTGTCTAATTGTCAAGTTAACGAGGCTCTAGGCCGGAAACAGGCAGCATGACAAAATCACTTGTGAACGGAGGCCAGGCTCTTTCTCGCCGAGAAGAGCCTGGTGACGCGAGGTTAAACCTGCCGAAAGTCCTAACTGGGCGTGTCTGTGGAAAACCATGGGCAAAACCCACATGACAAAATGACAGGAAGTGAGTTGAAGTTGTGCCGTCTTGCTTGAATCCCATCGTCTTTGGTGCCCAGATTGATTATATATGTCAATGATTAAATGTCAGAAAACGGAAACAAATGTCTATCAGTGTTCCTGAAAACCCAAGATGATGTCGTCAATGTCTTGTTTTGTCCACAACCCAAAGCTATTCAATTTACTGACAGAGGAGTGAAGAAACCAGAAAATATTACATTTAATCAGAATTTTGACCCCCCCCCCCCCCTTCGTAAAAAATGACTCAAAACGATTGATTATCAAAATGGTTGATTAATTTTCTGTCGATCGACTCATGGATTAATCGTTGCAGCTCAAACCATTCCCACCAATGCAACACGATACCCCTCTGACCAATGCATTTAATTTGATTTCAGCATCACATTATCATCATCAGATAAAAGGCTTTCCTCTCCCATGCCTCACCCTCAGTTTGTAATACGGTATCGCAGAAAAGGGTGCTGTTCTGTTGTCGTTGCAGCTCTCCCATGAGCTGCAACTCGTAGCCTGTTATCTGGTACCTCCTCATCTCCATGCTGGCACTGGGGGCAGGGGAAGGAGAGAGGGAGGGGGAAGAGCCATGAGCAGAATATAGTTAAATGCATTGGGAAAGTGAGATGAGTGCGAGAGTTCAAGCCAAGAGTGGCTGGGGCAAAATGAAAGAATGTTATAGCAGGTGGCATGTACATACAAATGATAACTTACTCTATGGCAGAATGACAGCTTCTTATCAGTCTTGCATCAAGAGATAACAAGTGAGGGGCGGGGGGGTGTCGTTTTTTGAGCTATCAGAATTCTGAACTCAGCCTGAACATTTTGCAAAGTAAAACCTAACATCAAGCATTTCACAGCATGCTATGTATTGTGACCACATGTCATGGAACCACATGGATGCGGCCCATGATGGACTTCAACGTGGAGTTTTACATTTCTGACACGTTCAGTTCATAGTTGCTTGTAAAGCCGTAATTGAACTTTTAATTCTCTATTTCCCCCATAACTAACCAACCGTTATGGCATTAGATCATGTCTTCGACTAGGAGTTTCTTCTTGCCGCATGGTGGGCAAGTGAAGATTTCCTCCAAGGTTTTGAAGGGGTGTCCACCCGCTATGCCGACCACCCGCAATGCCGACCTTAGGTTTAGGCGTGGGGGGTGGGAGAGGTTAGGTTTTGGGTTAGGGTCTGGGGGAGGTTAGGTTTGGCGTGGGGGCTGGGAGAGGTTAGCTCCAGGCAGCGGTCCACCGACACGCTGCACGCCGCCTCACTCATGAGCTGGTTCTGCTTGTGGGCTATCGGCATTGCGGCCTGTCGGCACATAGACGCGGCACCTTTGAAGGTGCTAACGCTAGTGGTAGCTAGTAAAATGCAGCGACATCACATGGCCGTTCGGGCGTAGCTACATCATTAAAATTGGCCTTAAAATTAAATAGACGTGGCATGCGGCCATAACAACCATATAAGTAACGTTAATAATTTAACAGTGTCGCTTAATACTGTAAAAAAAATAAAAAACGAACTTAATGCTAATGTTAGCCAAGATAATTTTGAGTTATCAGTTGAACAAGTGCGGCTAACGTTACAAGGTTAGCACAAGCGTGTTGGAGAAGTAGCTTTTAGGCTGACATTTGCACTTACCTTTGCTCTTAACGTTGCATGACTAGGACTGATCTGACAACTGAGCTTTCTTCTAAGTAACATTAGTCACTAGACACGATGTCCCAAAGTAATTCCGTGTGGAATGTTGGGTCGCGAACTGACAGCCACACGTCCAGGCCTCCGTCCGGATCACGTGCTGCTGTCTTCCAAGGCCACTGATAATGAGCCTGTTGGTGACCATGCCATGGGGTGGTAGTGGGGACTACTGAGGTTACATCATAGATCTTGGTTACACTGACTTACATGTTACATGATGGTGCACTGTGGAGAGTAGTGGAGAGAGCTTATGGGAAAATCACAACGCCTATTCTACCTAAGTATGCAAGAGTCAAAATAAAACCAGGGTTCTGAAAAATCATGTTTTATTAAAAACAGTATTGCTTGTTACATATTTCATTCATAAATGAGAATGTGCAACTTTAAGAGCCAAGGCAAAGAGATTAAGGTGTAATCCAGAATCAGCTTTTCGATTAGTGTTCCAGTATCAGATGACTGACATGAGTTGGATGATTTTTATTTAAATGTTGTACTTGTTTTGTTTAAGATATAAACTGTGAATGTTTTCAAACCAACATAAAAACTGATTGCATATGCGTTCACCCAGAGCACCCAAAACAATTAAACCCAAATCATAAAATATAAAAAAGAAATAGATAAACCATTAAAATTAACAAATATTCTCTTGTATATATAGTTTATGTGCTTTTATTCCTCCCCCTCCACTTTATCTAATAGCAGTCTGGTCTATACCAGCTTAGATTGAGTTTGACATAGACCAAATTGAACCCTTGCTCTCCTCTCTTCCCCTCTTAATCAGTCCACTCTGAAAGGCAACTTCTTAATATGAGATCATCAAAATCTCATGTGTAGTGTTTCAATTGGCATGGGAAAACAGGATAAAGTATATAGGGTATTAAAAAAAACATGGTTTTACCCCAATAGTGCTTCTTTTAATCATCCACTCAGTAAATATCTACATCTTACTCGGCACTAAGAATATGCAGTCTTCTACAGAACAAGCACTGTACTAAAGAAATTATAGGCACAGACAGTAATGTGTCCTCTCCAAGTACTGTTCTGTAGTCTTCAACAGCTACCAGCCAAGTCAGGTAGACCATGTCGTGTTTGTGGAGCAGGAAATTACACACAACTCAACAGTTTTATATTCTACAGAAAACCCGAATAACAAAAATAATTCAAGACTGATCACACACGATCTCTCATACATATACACACAAATATTCCATTATCTTTGCAGGATAGAAAACTGCTGAGTTGAATGCATTCTCAACTGGCAACTTGCTACTGGGGAAAAAACACACACCCTGATTGGTTACCCATGTCGTCATCGTGACTGAGCTAGGCACTCCAGTTAGCCCACACAGACGCTGTTAGAGGCTCATATTTACACATTCATCATATAGATTTGCAGATAAAGCAAATACACTCACTGAATCAATCAAGTTCTGTGATATCTCCCAAAAGATTCAAAAGTAGAAGGCGGGTTTACATTTAATGGAAACAATGGTAGAAATGCGTCACATAGCACAGACTATACTCCCTGTTCCAACATGGTGGAGAATTACTTGTGTGCTCTATGCAATATATTTCTATACGTATCCATCTTGGAATTCTCCACGCGTAGACCCCCACCGTTTTTAGTGTATGAGTGACAGAGGAAAATGCAACACCCCCCTGCATCTTAGCAATGGACTGTCACCGACTCTTGAGAGCTGCATACACAACAAAGCAAATTATTTCAGTGTTAAGTGTTGTAAGAGTGTGTATGTATGGTTCAAACTGTGTGTATGTATGGAGAAGATTCTGCTGAGATTGCATTCAATATTGGCAGTTGCAGCAGTAGCAGTACGAGTCATTTTGGCACATGTACATTAATGTGGTACAGCGCAAAGCAAGAAGAGAAATAATCACCATCAAAATCAGAATCTAATAACAGACCATTTGTAGTATTTAACCATCAGAGAGAGAGAGATGGAAAAGATGCGTTTTCTAAATTTCTCAAAGAATCTTCTAATACCCATTTTGTGAATATTTTTCGTGAGAGGACGCTGCTCCATTTGCTGACAGTACCCTTTAAGTCGTTTGACAAGTCTGGTGTAGCTCCGCCTCCGACTACCAAAATGACAAAAGTTCCAGGTTCCCAGATGAAGCCACAATATCCACTTTTTCTGTCAGGAGTCGTAGTGTGTTGTCAAAAGGGTGGGGTAGTGTTGTGGGAGGAGCTTGTGGCCTCGGTCACCGGCGAGTGGTTAGTGTTTGGGGGTTTTGGAGACGGGGCTTGAAGAACACAAAGTGGTCATAGTGTCGTGTCAGGTTGTCCACAGGGAGTGAAGAGCCACGTCGCTTTTCCATGTTTCATGAGTGGCTAACGTCCGTTTGTCAGGTCCGACGGAGGAATGTAACATCGAGAGAGAGAGTAAAGCAAAATCGCAGGACAGCAGAGTGAATGAAAAGCAGAGTTGAGTCCGGTCGGCGGTGTAGTGGTCCCTCAGCGAGTGTCGTCAGTTCAGCAGGGGCAGTAGGTGGGAGGAGGCTGTCGTCGAGTGATGCACACTATCAGTTTTTCTGCAACAAAGATGGGAGACAGTGTGAAGTGTGGGAATTGATAAGGCCAAGCTGATAATGCCACGTTCATGCCTCGGTGTGAATCATCGGCACACGGAAACATTCAAAATTCAGATTCACAGCCTTGGCTTTCATGATAGGGTGCACAATATGACACACAGCGATATAATTAGCAGATGTTAGACACAATCAAACTATGCGCAAAGAAAATGACATCTCACAACAACAAAATCACTTTCGATTTATCGCCAGCAGGGGGAGTAAGAAAACAGTCCAGATACAATGGAAGATCACTGACACACACACACACACACACACACACACGATGTTAAGGCCATGCAGTGAGTTGAGAGGTGCAGCCGTCTGGGGCACACATACCATGCGCTGACATGCAGTGTGACAGTGGGTGTGGCCTAACCATCATAAGAATCCATGAGAGGCACAGAGGCCTGCCTCTTCCCATACATCCCTCCCTGAGAGAGAGCGATAGAGACAATGAGACGGAGGGGAGGGCGAGAGAGAGTGAAGGAGAGAGACAGGCAAGGCAGATAGAGAGGAGGGGATAAATCAAAAAAGAGAAACAATGAGAGGGTGAAAAGGAGATGAGAGAGAAATTGTGAGAGAGTAACAAAAAGAGGAAAAGAAAGAGGAATGTGTGAAGGGACACACAGAACAGCCAGAGAGAAAGTTGGAAAGGCCTCAGACATGGATGAGAAAAGAAAGAAGGGATACAAACGGTCAGTTTAATGTTAGGCCGGGGGTGGGGGGTTGGGGGTGGGGGAGAGGGGCCGTGACACCAGTGAGAAATTAGGTGTAACAAACGGTTTACCCACAGTGCTCTAACAAGACGTGCATCAGCATGCTGCCTGTGGGGGCGTGTGAGAGCATGTCCGTTCACACGCCAACATCTTAATAGTAGGTGAGGAGGATGCTGGTCTCCATGTGAAGTCACTAGACCTACTGGCTCACAAGGTGTGTTATGAGCACCATGAATCTTTTTTTTTTGTGTGGGGGGGGGTCCCATTCCTTTTTCAGCTTTTATGTTGTGCAATCATTTCCTGGGAATATGAGAGGTGATGCAGATCCAGACAAGATCAACAGATACAGTCTAAAGTAATATGGTCTGCTCACAGCAGGGATGTTGAAAGATCTGTTTACGCAAGGCATGACCGATTCACGAGGAAATGACAGTGATATTGCTGCAATTTCATAGTGGGATCCGATCCTGTTAGACCTGATTTCTCCTTTAAACTTTACATTCAGTCCACACACACTGTTCCACGCCCTTTCCTCCATAGAGACACTGTATGAAATAGGCCACGCCCATCACAGGGGAAAGCTCTCCATTCACTTCCATACACCAGCGTCATTTTCCTTGAATTAAACATGGCTAAAAGCTGTTGTGTGGTGGGCTGCGCAGACAACAAATGTAAAAAAATCACAGTTTAAAGTTTTTTGTACTCCCGAGCAAAACAAGGAAGCTGTTGAGAAGAAAAATGTGGATCTAGGCTGCAAAGAGGGAGTACTAGTTCCTCTCTCTAAAACAGACGAGTTGCGTTGGTTGCGTTCATGTGTGATGGTCTCAGGATATCTTGCTCTGTATTGACTGCCAGTAGGCTACACAGGGTACACATGTAATGCGAAATCTCACTGATTTGTTAATCTGATAATGACAGTAGAATTGTCCATGCCTGGAGTGAAAAGGGGCTGGTCTCCATCAGTGACCTGTATATTGATGGCCAATTTGCATCCTTTGATCTTCTGAAGAGAGAATTTTAGTTGCCCCAAACGCATCTCTATAGATATATACAAGCTAGACATTATGTCCGATCCAAGATTCACAATTTTGAAGTTCTCCCAAATGAACATGCTTTTTTTGAGGTTTTGTTAAGCCCTCCCAACTCCAGGCATCTTATTTCTAGGTTTGTGTGTTTGTTCGACGATTGCATTAAGGCCCCCACTGAGAGGATCAGAGAGGCGTGGCAGGAGGAACTTGGTGTTGATCTGTCTGAAATCATATGGGACAGGAGTCTGTCTGTGGTCCAGCTCTGCTCAGTTAATAGCAGACATCAACTGATCCAATTTAAAGTTGCTCACCGTCTTCATTACTCCAAGCATAGGCTACACAAGATATATCCTTCTGTCTCACCACTATGTGATAGGTGTCAGAGGGCACACTGTCCCATGCTTTTTGGTTTTGTCCTTCACTATCAGGATTCTGGGCTAAAATATTTGACTGGTACTCTTAATACCCCGTTCAAGACAACTCGGACCGCCGGAAAAAATTGGTTCCGACCTGTCAAAAGTGAATTGAACGGTCGTTCAGGACGGAATTACAGCTCGGAAATTCGGGTATCATCCAGAGCTCCGGTTTCTCCGAGTTGACGTCACAGCCACATCAAAATGATGATCCAAAATGATTTATTTTGATGAGGCTAAAAATTATAATTGACTTTCCTTTGGACCACTTGTAGTGGATCCCTTGCACAGTATTTATTTGTTATTTTTTTGTAAGCAGACAAGCATTTTACATGACTGGTAGCACCACTTTGTAGCATTGTATTGTTGAATGTATGTACAGTATATATGTATTTTTTTCTTATTTTTTCCTGTCAGTTTTTTTTTATGTTCTGAAAGCGCAAAATAAAATATTGAAGAAAAAAAAATCTGATAATGATAGTGATATGATAGTTAAAGCAGCTACGAGCAAGCGAGACTACTCAGCGTTGGTCTCGTCTACTATTAGAGGTAAGATGTGAGACATCGATATTAAATTTAGACTGTTTAATAACAATCGAAAATCTTGCTCGTAGCTGCTTTAACTTAGCATCAATCCACTTTGACAGCAATGTCACGTCAGTCACTCAAACTAGGCTGAAAAGCATACCGGTAGCTGTATTTCAGATTTTAAAAGTGAAATGATTAAATATCAATATATATTATTTTACGTGGTGATTAAATCAAGTAACGTTACTGGTAAATCTCTAAGTATTTCACGTCAGACCACTGTGTGGGATCATTTATTATCCAGCTTTATTGAATGAGAGGACACTGATGGAGGCCATTAAGTTCGTTTTTTTTACCCCAATATACATTCTCCTCTCTGACAGAGGCAGTGTGCTGAAATAATCCTTGGCAGATTTGTCTACTTGAAAACAGAAAAAACCTTGTCAGACTGTCCATATCTGATCAGATTTCCTCCCAACGCCTCCCAACGCCTGTGAACTAGCGATCCAGTTTCCCCATCGGTGGGCGTGGCTTTCCAACTGTGACGCGCTCCGCAGTGTCTCTATGCACTGTTGGCAAAACTCTTACAGCATATTAGCCAGTGCCTCTAGAAACAGATCATCTCATAGCATTTATCTATTTTGATCAATAAATGAGGGGTGACAAGAAATGGAAAAAGCAAATTCCTCCAAGTTATAGAAACTGTATGTGAATGAGCTCTTTTTAGTATTTTGTGGGGTCCAAATGTTCAAAAGACCTAAGAGATTGAGGTCAGATTAGGGCTAGAAAAGGGATGAAGGCTAGATATGCATTAGCTAGATTTAAAGTGAAGGGTTAAAGAAAAAATTACATCAATAAGAACATCCTCATAAAGGTACAGTCATGCATAAAACACATGTGTGTGTGTGTGTGTGTGTGTGTGGGTGTGTGTGTGTGTGTGTGTGTGTGTGTGTGTGTGTGTGTGTGTGTGTGTGTGGGTTGGTTGGAAGATGGGGGGGGGGCATGTTTACCTGTACTGCATCTTTGTCAGCAGATTCGAGTGTGTTGTCCAGAGTGTTCCTCCTCCCTCTCTGGTCCAGTGTGGAGTAAGCATCTGAAGATGAAGAGGAGACGGATATGTTCAAACGTGTGTGTGTGTGTGTGTGCGTGTGTGCGTGTGCGTGTGTGCGTGATATTCTGCTTTTGCACTTGCCTGGTCCCAAGTCATTCATTGGAATCATGTCTCTGTCCCGGTCCCCTTTTGCCCCTGAGTATCAAACACACAAAAAACACACATTGAGCAAAGTGAACCATATTTCAATGTCCTAATGTTAAAGGTTTCTGTCAACTCAGAGACGTAGTGTTAAATGTGTAATAAAATAAGTGTGTACGGGCGGGCAGGCGGGTGTGTGTGTGTGTGTATCAAAAAATGATTTGCAAATACTTTTATCGTCTCACTCAAGTTTGGTATGCGATGGGTGCGGTTTGCCAATACAAACATTTTGTAGAGTGCCAAAGAGTTTAGACAAGGATATGAAAGTTTTAATAAAATCCGTATAGGATACTTCTCTGTGATTGACAAACCTAGCCAGCACTATTTGAATTGTCCCAATGCGGTAAGCCCAAACACTATCTGGTCTTCCAACAGCTTGAAATAAACATGTTATTTGCAACTCCTCTTTGACCCATCTACAAAGGCAATCAGCAGTAACTCATTTTGTGTGTGTGTGTGTGTGTGTGTGCGTGTGTGTGTGTGTGTGCATATATGTGTTTTAGGTAAAAGGTCACGATGAAAGTTAGGTCCCATATAAACTATAATTCTACCCATTAATGCTAAAATATAGTCTGCTTCTGTACCAACCACACATCTGTTGGAGCGGAGAATAAGGAGACAAGACACTGCAGACCTATTATTGGTTTCACCACTCACAGCTGTTTGACTTTGCAGGGCATGCGTTTCTCTCTCTCACTCCCTGACCTTTGTCTATAAGCGGCAGAGTGCTGCTGTCCTCGTAACCTCCATTGGCTCTGGTGTTGTTGCTGGGAGGGTTGAGGTTGATCATGAAGTCTGTCTTCTTCCAGCCATCCTTCTCCAGGGTGCGCCGCAGCTCCTTGTAGGCCCAAACCGTCTGCAGCACCAGCCCGGCCCCACGCACCTCCCGTTCCGATCGATTGCTGGCCAGCAGGCAGGAGGAGGGAGGGAGGGAGGGAGGGGAGAGGCAGACAGAGAAAGACTTATTTATAATCCTAACAGGACTGGATGATTTGATATCCTTTTTTTTTTTTTTCCCAACCCGAGCCCTTACCCATCCTTGTTGATGAGGACCAGCCTCTCGATCCCCTGCGAAGCCCTGAGGGTCTTGGCTGCTTCCAGACTAGAGCCCAGCACCTCGTGGAGCGTGCTCAGTACCGACACCACCGTCTCCTCAGACAGCGCTCGCACCGGCTGGCTCTGACCGCCGCCTGGCAGGTTGGCCACCAGGTGAGGCACAGCGTGTTTACCTGAGAACACACGCACGCACAGAGAGTGCTCAAAAGGACAGCTCACGCTAAAATCCAAAAACCCAAATATATATTTTTCCAGTCAGTTATTTTTCCTCTCACCTGTAGTGCTATTTATCCAGTTAGATCGTTTTGTGTTAGTGACTGAGTTTGGGAGATATCGGCTCTAGAGTTTCTGCCTTCTCTACAATGGAACTGGATGGCACTCAGCTAGTGATGCTCCGCCACACACACACACACACACACACACACACACACGAAAAACTCAACAGCGATGTCTCTTTCCTGAAATCATGACCCGGTTACCAAAGTAATCCGCAGACCTTGTGATGAGTTTCATGTAGGAACCATTTTCTTTCGACTGAACTACACCCACTAGCTGCTAACCATTAAGTTCCTACATGAAACTGCAGCTAGAACAGCAGCTAGCTAGCAGCTAGTGAGAGTAGTCTGGTCGAAAGAAAATAGTTCCTACCGGGTAATTATTTCTGGAAAGAGACATTGCTGTGAGTTTTTCAAATGTATTTTTTGTGGCACTTTGACCGCCACAAGCAGAGTGCCATCCAGTTCCATTGTATTGGAGAGAAGGCAGAAATCTCTGTGGCCGATATCTCCAAAACTCAGGCAACTAACACAAAACGATCTAGATGGATAAATAGCACTACTACAGGTGAGAGGAAAAATATGCATTTGCCTTAATAGGGTAAACGCAGCTTTCTGGCACTCCATCCAGGTTCAAACAAATGGGTAGTATTTCCAAATACTGTCTGTTAAATATGGAGGACTCCAACAAAGTCTTACCTAATAGGTCTCTGTTGCGTGCGTCGATGGCCAGGTTGCGGAGCGCTCCAGACATGGCCCGGACCACGCGGTCGTTGCCGTGGGCCAGCAGCTCAGTCATCATGGGTAGACCCTTCTCCTGACGCAGCAAGGCACGGATGTACCGGCCATACTAGACAGGGACAAAGACATTTTTTTCTGTTTATTAGAGGACTGTATAGGTAGGTAACACTGTGAGTGATGATGATAAAACAATGACTCGTCGTTGAGAGAGTCGGATACACTGGACATCTCAACTTTAACAACAAGCCAGCAGGACGAATGAGCATCTTTTCCACTGCAATAATGTGTGGATTTCAGAGGTCAAAGTACTTGTAAAACAAGATGGAAAGTGTGATTCATAAATTAGGCCGTGTAGCCCCAGGTGACAAATGACTCAGATGCAAACACGATCAGACATTTTGCATGAAAAAGAGTTTTTAGAGGAAACCTGAGCGGTAAGTGAGGTGACAGGTTAGACGGCGTGATATGGTAAAGTTACCTGCTCACAATACGATTAGGCACTTACAGTACTTGGGATAAAACAATATGCACAGCTCATGCTATCCACAAAATGGCGTGGGCTATAAAATGAGCAAGCTCTGGACTAGCTCCACACTGTCCTTTAAGGACTGTGGCACAGGTTTATGTTCTGACTAGCCCCACACTGTCCTGTAAGGACTGTGCACAGGTTTATGTTCATGACTAGCCCCACACTGTCCTGTAAGGACTGTGCACAGGTGTATCTTCATGACTAGCCCCACACTGTCCTGTAAGGACTGTGGCACAGGTTTATGTTCATGACTAGCCCCACACTGTCCTGTAAGGACTGTGGCACAGGTTTATGTTCATGACTAGCCCCACACTGTCCTGTAAGGACTGTGGCACAGGTTTATGTTCATGACTAGCCCCACACTGTCCTGTAAGGACTGTGCACAGGTTTATGTTCATGACTAGCCCCACACTGTCCTGTAAGGACTGTGGCACAGGTTTACGTTCATGACTAGCCCCACACTGTCCTGTAAGGACTGTGGCACAGGTTTATGTTCATGACTAGCCCCACACTGTCCTGTAAGGACTGTGGCACAGGTTTATGTTCATGACTAGCCCCACACTGTCCTGTAAGGACTGTGGCACAGGTTTATGTCCATGACTAGCCCCACACTGTCCTGTAAGGACTGTGGCACAGGTTTACGTTCATGACTAGCCCCACACTGTCCTGTAAGGACTGTGGCACAGGTTTATGTTCATGACTAGCCCCACACTGTCCTGTAAGGACTGTGCACAGGTTTACGTTAGGGATGTCAACGGTTAACCGTTAATCGATTAACCGTCGCTAACGTCGTTGTTCGGTTATTGCTGTCGGTCTATCAGTTAACACATTGAATGCCAGCCATGTTTTCATTCCTGTAGGTAAGTTGTGCCAGGGGTGTTTTTGACGATTCTGGCTCATTTTAGAAGAGCCGAGGATTCTTTTCTGTTAAGAATTCATGAACACCAATCATCTAAAAATAACTAATAGAATGTGTGCTTTCTCTGTCTAAAAGAGTTAGTTTGCAGAGTTAGTAGTTATGTAGATATTAGCCGTTGAGTACAGCATGGTTTCAGCGTCTGGAAATTTATTCAGAGATAAATGGCTTTTTGTGAAACAGTCACTTTAACCATTCATTTTTGGCATCAGTAAGACCGTCAGACATTCTAAACAATAGTTTTGAACAGTAATTTCCTCCATAACAACAGGAAACACCCCTCTCATTCAAACTCCTCCCTCCGTGTGTCTTCTCCTCCTTCCTCCTGGCTTCAGCGGGCGTGTCAGAAGCGCGTTGTGCTGCCTGCCTGTCTGTCTGCGTGCCTGCCTGCCTGTCTGCCTGTCGGGCAAGACGAGTCTGAAACGGATTACTGTAAAATCGCGTCGCCATTTCCTTGAATGGCTTTCTCCCGCGGTGTGTGTGTGTGTGTGTGTGTGTGTGTGTGTGTGTGTGTGTGTGTGTGTGTGTGTGTGTGTGTGTGTGTGTGTTCGCGCGTTGCTGCGCGGCTCTGGGGGGAAGGGATCTCTGTCCGTTCTGTGTGTGTGTGTCCGGGCTTTTCCGCGGGAGGCGGCTGCTTTTGTGGCTTTTGGGTCCCGTGGCTGTGACTTCTCTCGGTCTCTGTCGCCACTTAGTGGTCGGTAAAATAGATTACACGCATGCTCTTGCTCCAAATAGTTATCTGGAAGATGTAAAAGGGGTTGATTGATGTCCCACCGTCAAAAAAACATGTAAGACGAGTTATTTCGGCTCTGGCACTCAAGCGCTGGATTATGTAAGACGAATTATTTCGGCTATGGCACTTAAGGTGTTAATATAAAAAAATAAAAAATAATTTTTTTTTGGTCTATTTACTCAATGAGCTCATGCCCAAACAAGGCGTGTCTATTTAGATGCTGAAATGTTAATGCTTTTTGTGTTACAAATTCTAACACAAAAAGAATTTGTGTTGAAATGTTGATGCTTTTTGTTAATGCTTGTTAATGCTTTTTGTGTTAGAAATTCTAACACAAAAAGCATTAACATTTCAGCATCTAAATAGACACGCCTTGTTTGGGCATGAGTTCATTGAGTAAATAGACAAAAAAAATATATATATATATATATATATATATATTAAAAAATTATGAATTAACCGATAGGTTAATCGATTATTAGCGTCGGTTAATCGAAAGTGAAATTAACCGAAAATTGACATCCCTAGTTTACGTTCATGACTAGCCCCACACTGTCCTGTAAGGACTGTGGCACAGGTTTACGTTCATGACTAGCCCCACACTGTCCTGTAAACATCCAACACACTGTCCTGTAAACATCCAAATATCGCAAAAAAGTTTCAACGCTTGAGGGAGACAGAAAAGCAGGGTGTATCGATAAAAGGAAATGGGATAAATGCAGTGGAAACAGCTTTAGCGCATCTGTAACCAAATTCCATTAAAAAACATGCAGTTTTAACAGAGGAAGACAGTGGGATTTCAAGCGACTCACATCCAGAATTGACATTTTATTCACTTACAGTAAACCTCTCCGTGGATTACATATATCCCGAATTGAAGAGTGGCGTCTGGTAATACATTTTACGTACCTCTGTATAATCAAGAACCGTTAAATTAATATGTGATATTTTTCATAGCGAGACAATGGCACGCACGTGTAACGTTTGCAGAGGCAGACAGCAGTGCGCTCTCTCCGTCACCAAGCCTCCAGCATGATTTCCTCCACTTCAGTCTGAATATCAGGCTAGGATGTTTTCTCTTTACCTCACATTTATTCAGAGAACGGGGTTAATTCCCTCGTTTGAGGGTTTGACTGGCGTCTGGCCAATGCCATGTTTTAATCACGTCAATTAATTAAACCTCCTCTTCACCATTCCTAATATTACCGTACACATAATGGTAGTGGGTGGAAAGATGCATAATATCGCATTTTATTTTGCCAACTTTCTGAAAATGTGATTAAAAGTTGCGATACCTTTGGATGGAAACCCAGCTAGTGTAGGGTTGTTGGTAGAGCCAAATGGAATAGGATGTTTTTGATAGCAGCGGGGCGAGTCATCTTACCGTCCAGCGTCCAGCACACAGGTTCTGAACGGCTCCGGCTGATGCCTCCAGCACAGTGGGGTTCTGGGACTCCTTCAGCAGGGAGGTGTAGATACGGACCACATCCGGCTGGAACAACAGTTCGTAACCTAGACGAGAGATGGAAGTAGCGGGGGCAGTAAATTGATGTGGAGAGAGAGAGGTTAGATATAAAGAGAGAGAGAGAGAGAGAGAGAAACGCAGGGGAAAAGAGGAACAGGTAGAGAAAGAGGAAAGAAGGGCGGAGACATAAGATTGGAGAGGTGTTGATAAGGAGAATAAAGCAAAGCTGAACATTTGCTTCACAGTAAAACACAGAGAGGTTGATTGAATCGGTGTGTGATGTAATGGCAGTGAGTGTTAAGCAGATATTTACCTTTGGCAGGGGTTGTCCTCTTTGGAATGTCTATTATGTCTGTGGCTGCGTCCTCATCTTTCCTCCCTGGAAACAAACAGCAACACCACAGCCTTAGAAACACACTAGAACCGTCTGGAATCAGCAAGGACTCCAAATATGGCGGACTGAGCTCATTTTAGAGTGCTGGCTCCACCGTTAGTGAATTTGATCTAGTTGAGTTAGACGCATACTGTGAGGTGCACGCACACAAACAGATCCACAAACGGATCCTTTACATACAGAGCGGAGACTATTTCACTATGACCCTTTTGGAGTGAGAACAAGGCGTGCACGTTAGTACGAGGACAGTTACACAAACCTGTTAGCTTAGCTACTCTCATGTTACTACTACTACTACTACTACTACTACTACCAGTGCAGCAGGCAGTGGAAGCGAAGCGCAGGTCATACAGAAGCAAGAGCTTACCTTTGGAAAACCACTCATCTGTAGCCCAGCCCAACAAGGAGAGAGGAGGATGGAGAAGTAGATGACAGGAGGGAGGAGAGAAGGAAATAAGGGGCGAAGAGGGAGAAGAGGGTGGCAAGAAAGGAGGAAGAGAGAGCAATTAGGTAAGAGGAAAGCAGCCATAACGGAGCCACCCAAATTAACACTTGCTTAGTTACAGAGTACATCCCAATGGCACCCCCTCAGAGACAGAATCAGCACTGTGACATCATGCCACGTATGGAGGCCACATACAGCGTAGGCCTGCACGATATGAGGAAAATCTGCGATGTGCGATAACATTGTTCAATATAGCGATGATGATACGACTTGCGATAAATAAACAAATATTAAAGTATGCAGATTAGCTATACAGTTCCTATGTCTTTCTGCTTTAATAATGCTAACATAGACCCCAAACATAGCCTATGCCCACTGAATAAAGAAATTAAATGCACACTGACTCTAGCTGAAACTACACACAGCGTGTTTGGGCTTTGGCAGAGGGGCGGAGCGCACTGTTGCAAGGGAAAGGTGTACGCTGGATTTACAACACAAGACAAAATGATCAGATGCTGAGTGGGAATGCATGACTCATGTAAATAAAACCACTTTTGCTATTCATTGCGTTTCAAGCAGTCTTTGCGATGTGTTTTTATTGCGCAGGTTCATATTGCGATGACGATGAAAATACGATTAATTGTGCAGCCCTAATACTGCGCCACGTCAACCAAGTTCAACACACACTGGCTGTTACCATTTCATACACATTGATCCTAGTTGCTCCAGATAACCTTCAGTTTGGCAATATTTGTTGCTGTGATATAAAAGGTAGTCAACATTTGATAGAAAATGTGCAACATGAACTGAAGTGAGAATCAAAGTGATATATAAAATAAAACTAGAACGACCGCAACGCGGACTTATGCCTCCGCCATTAGTTCATTCTTGAGTCCAAGTGGATGTTGGAGCAAAATTGGAAGAAATTGCATCAAGGCGTTTCTGTGCAGAATTGGATATTTGAGCCAAATGTGAAGAAATTTAGTCAATGTGTTACTGAGATATGGCGTTACCGAGCTAGAAAATGGCATTTGTTAGGTCACTGTGACCTTGACCTTTGACCTTTGATAACCAAAATGGAATCAGTTCATCCTTGAGCCTAAGTGAATGTTTAAGGCGAATCTGATGAAATTCCATCCAGGCGTTCCTCAGATATCGCGTTAACAAGCTTGAAAATGGCGTTTGAGAGGTCACAGTGACCTTGACCTTTGACCACCAAAATCTAATCAGATCATCCTTGAGCCTAAGTGAATGTTTAAGGTGAATCTGATGAAATTCCATCCAGGCGTTCCTCAGATATGGCGTTAACAAGCTTGAAAATGGCGTTCGAGAGGTCACAGTGACCCTGACCTTTGACCACCAAAATCTAATCAGATCATCCTTGAGCCTAAGTGAATGTTTAAGGCGAATCTGATGAAATTCCGTCCAGGCGTTCCTCAGATATCGCGTTAACAAGCTTGAAAATGGCGTTCGAGAGGTCACAGTGACCTTGACCTTTGACCTTTGACCACCAAAATCTAATCAGATCATCCTTGAGCCTAAGTGAATGTTTAAGGCGAATCTGATGAAATTCCGTCCAGGCGTTCCTCAGATATCGCGTTAACAAGCTTGAAAATGGCGTTCGAGAGGTCACAGTGACCTTGACCTTTGACCTTTGACCACCAAAATCTAATCAGATCATCCTTGAGCCTAAGTGAATGTTTAAGGCGAATCTGATGAAATTCCGTCAAGGCTTTCCTCAGATATGGCGTTAACAAATATCCGTACGGACGGACATCCGTACGGACGGCCGGCCGTACGTACGTACGGACGGACGGACAACCCGGATCCATAATGCCTTCGGCCTGGCTTCGCCGGCGGAGGCATAATAAAACAAAATAAAGGGAATAGAATTTACCTATGCATTAATGAGACATGTCCTTATCAGCTCCCCTAGAAAATTGACCATATTATTGCCTCCTATGTCACAATGCTTCATCTAGTCTGCCCACCATCAGATTACAGAAAAACTGTTGAAAACTAGCAGGCTGGCTATGTCTGACACATTCACATTAATGTTGATTGATGTTCATTGTCGCTGAAAAAACAGATTTGGTAAAGTAGGCAAATCCACAAACAACCAAAAAGGGATGTTCTAGTTTAAGAGAGAAAAATCAATACTCTCAGTGAAACACAAACAAGAGAGCAGGCAGAGCGAGGATGGACATTCTTGGAGTTGGGGGAGATTGTTAACATTCCTCTGCCAGCCACTGGTTTTGTTTGTGTGTGTGTGTGTGTGTGTGTGTGTGTGTGTGTGTGTTTGTGTGTGTGCGTGAGTGAGTGAGAGAGAGAGAGAGAGAGAGAGAGAGAGAGAGAGAGTGTGTGTGTGTGCATTAGTATCTGTCTACTAGTGTCACTGTAGATACTGCTGTCAGTATCTACAGTGACGACATCACCACAATCCTACATCTCCCTCTCTCTCTCAAACACAGACCTTTGCTCTTGCGGGAGCTAAAGCACCCGCCCTTCTGGTTGGTGGGGGCGGGGCCCTGGTTGAGGGGCGTGGCCTCCTGGTAGCGCTCACAGCCTGGGATTTCACGGTGCACTTGATAGGACAAGTTCCTCAGCAGACACACGCTGTTCTCTATCAACTGGGCAGATGGTAGAATGAAGGGAGAGTAATGAGGGATGAGAGAGGGAAAAGGAAAGAGCAAAAGATTAGAATGCAACCTGGCAACCAGTCAAGTCAACTAGTCACTGAATCATATCCCCTCCAGTCTTTTAACTTAACTTTGAGTTTTACCCATTAAAAATCTCTTCTGCCTCTCTTATCAGGGTTCCCACACCTTCTTAAAACACCAAATTCAAGGACTCTCTCAAGGTCAAGGACATTGAGATGTTTTGTAATGAGAACTAGCAGGCTTCACAGAAGCTCACAGACAATTAGAAAAAGAGGCTTGAATGTGTGAACAATTCTCAACTGTGCTGTTACACGTAAAGTAAGAAATAGATATATAACCACAAACGACGACGACTACTTTTAACTTTTATGAACGACTTTGGATATCAGCACTAAAGGTTTTTGGATATGCGCAAATATCGCAACGCCGACCTCCGCTGCAAGCTCCTCAAATGAACCAGGTGACGCTGGTAAGAAAATTTGACAACGTTAATTAGGTCGCCAGCTGGCTCATTTAGCTCTTTACTGTCTATGGTTTAGCTGAATGAGTTGTTTGTAAATGGGGTGTAGGTGGGTAGGCATGTTTTCTTCCATCTATCAGTGGTTGGATGTTGTGTTGTCGTGGCCAAAATAAACCCCTCTGGTATATTTCATAATGTTGCCGCAAACTGCACTGTTCCTGCAATTGACGTTATCAGGGTCAATATCTGTACCAGACACTCACTACTTGCTGTCAGTCATATCCATAGACCTATTAGCATTTAGCTTATTTAATTAAGTTAGTTAAGTTATTTAATTTGACAGGCTAGCATGCAAAGGTACGTTTGTTTTTTGTTTTATTGTTTTATAAAAAAAAAAAAAAAGGGCGGAATCCCTGATTGCAGTTTGTCTAAAAAGTGCAGGTCATTCTACTGTTGGTCTGGATAAGATCATCAACTAATTGCCTAAAATATTGAACTTACAGTTAGGTCCATATATATTTGGATATTGGACACAATCTTCATCAGTTTGGCTCTGTACACCACCACAATGTATTTGGAATTAAACAATCAAGATGTGCTTTCATTGCAGAATTCCATCTTTAATTTGAGGGTATTTACATCTAAATCATAATTAAACCATCATTGTGGTGGTGCACAGAGCCAAAATGATATTTTTTTTTGTCAATGTCCAAATATTTATGGATCTGACTGTAAATGGATGCGAGTGCTACATACCTTATTGTCCACATCTTTACAGTCTATTTGGGATTGGACGATGTACATGAGCGAGTCGACCAATCCCGTGCACTCCCTCAGCTTCCTCCTTGCCTCACTTCGCTCTGAACTCACATTCCTGCAGAGGGGAGGAGAGGTGAGGAGAGGGGAAGGAAAAAAAGGATTAGCAGAATGAGGAAGAATGGACGTGTTTAGAAGGAAAGAAGAAGAACTTGAGTCAATTTTACACACAAAAGGATTCCTGGGCACAATGCTTGTTGGGGTTGGGGGGAGGGGCGGGGGAGGGGGTAACCATAGTGTAGTTTGTGTGAAACTCCTGTTAAGTCTTAACAGTTAAGTCCATTGGTTTACAAAGACAGTACAGTTTGACAGCATCAGGTTACAACTGTGGGACGAAGTCTCCTAAATTGCTCCCTCACCTCAGTCCTATTCACAGATCTACAACAGGACTGGACAGGTGAAAACAACCAGGTGGAAACTGAGAACCAGTTTCTGTGAAGGGAAACAAATAGGAAGCACAAAACTGTGTGGAATGGTATTCAGCCCAGGTCTTTTGTGCTGGCCTGCTTTTCCCAGTGACAGCCACGCCTTCCCACACAACACTACGGCACATTCCCTACCACAAAGTGTGTGCGTGTGTGTTGGGGGGGGGGGGGGGGGGGGGGCACTCAGTTCACTTCAGATAGTTCAGGAAGTTTATTTTCATGCTGCACTAGGCAGATTCTTATGTAAAAAAAAGACACTGGTCTTATGAGCCTAGATCACAAGGAGGCTGTCTCCTAAACTGCAATACAGAGAAACCTGGACACACCAGCGTTAGACGTTCTGTTTCTCTCCTCCCTTTGGTAACGTAGCAACGACAGACCAGCCAGCTGAGTAAAGATGAGTGCGCAGTGTGCAGCTCACTGACATGATGTTACATTTAACATGATTTCTGGGTCCATTCATTTAAAACGGTTACCTGTCGCTGCCATTTGGGGCCGCTAATGTGCGAAAATGCCTATTGCAGCTTATATTTTTATCCATTTTAAATTTAATAGAGCCAGATGTTAACACTTTCACTGGTATTCAGTTTATAATCCGAGTGCACACTGGATTGACCTCAAACTCATTATAATCATCTGCAGCCTAAAATGTGTCCAATAAGGATTTCCTCTGGTCTTTCTGAATATGCAGATCACAGACCTCTTTCTCTCTGTCAACTTACTGCCTGTGTTAACTGCTCTCTCCAATTAAATGTTGAGGGTGCTCTACAATTTAAATTAAACCCGAGTGCCATCTCAGTAATTAGAACCCTACTTTAAGCTACTTTAAGTTTAGTATTGGAATTATTGTGAAATTTATCTTGTTTATTAAAATCAATTCTCCAGATTCACAATATTAAAGTAGCGTGCTTCATTCAAACTGTAGGCAATCTAAATAGTGTCGTAACCATTTTGAGTTTGGCTTGGATAATCAATCATCCATCAAAAGCCTACCTTCATTTCTTGACTGGATTTAAGCACAGTGCTTGATGTTTAATAACTATATGATGTGGAGAGCATTCTTCTGATCATCAGTAAATATCACAATATATTTGAAATTGCAGTGCAGATCTACATGCGCAACACGTACCATGTGTTTACTGGGATGATATTTTCCAGTCCTTTGGTGCAGATCCCCCAACTTTTTAAGACCAAATTAATCACACGTACTTTTCCAGACCTACATAGAAACCCTGTAATGAATTGCCTGGCCGAGGGGACGCACAGATAACAGATCCACATTCTAGTACATACTGTTTACACTATATATGTCAATGCCCCGCTGTCCTCGACTCCGTTTCCTCCCTCCCTGTAACCCTCAAAATCGCTTGTTCACTCTGTCCAGATCTCCCTCAGTTTTGTGAGATAATAGATCCCCTCATTAAAGCCTCTATCCTCCCTCGTCAT
>NC_139646.1:15195150-15272650 GCF_964638095.1 Poromitra crassiceps
AAATTGGCATTTCCTCATTCCTCACAACAAGGAGTTGACGCCGCGGAGTCACATTTTCGAGGAGCTGCACGCCCCCTACGCCGAGCTGCGCGGATAGGACGCCCAGCTGCGGCGACCCCCTCGGCGCAGTCAGCGCCGGCAATTTCGCTTGAGCATAATTTGCGCTTCAGGGTTAAACGTCTGCTACCCAAGCTAGTCGGCACCAAAATATTAGTCAGTTAAACTAATAATTAAATTACCATAATAACAAACAATGTCGGTAACTGTTGCGTCTTTACGCAGCCACCAGCCATTATGGTAGCCCCCTCCCCTAATGTCCGGATGTAAACAAACCAGCATGTGTTAATGAGCATGAGTGGACCATTGGCTGGACCGTTAGTCAAAGGAGGGGAAGGGAGACGACATCTCGTAAAACCAGCGCAGTTTGGCAGCATTTTAGTGAATGAAAACAAGGTTGCATGTAGCCTGTCAGATAAAACTGGTATATAACGTTAACCACTTGACCAAAGCAACAATAGCAATGCTTTTTTGGCTTCACTACCCCCTTTCCCTGATTTCTGAATCCAAGTACCCACTTTACAGACTACAACATTTTGCTCAGAAAACGGCAAGAAAAAACTACAGCTTATGATGCAATGAATGAATGATAACCCAACTTTTGAAGAATATAACATTACAAAATAAGAAATGGAGTGAAAGAGTTGCAGTTAGTGCCTGCTGAGCAGATTTATTTTAATGTTCATTTATTTTCATGATTTATTATTGCATTCTTCAATTTTCCCATTTCTTTCATGGGGTAATGTGGTTGTTGTAAATGGACTTTACTCTGTATGAGCTGTACATTGAGGAGTGACAAATACATACATTAAATATCTATATTTCTATCGAGCTATGCTACAAAGATGAGGGAAATACTCATGAGAAATTGGGATATTTTGCTCAGCTTCAATGTTGAAAAGGGGCCATTTTAGCAAGGTTAGAGATAGATTTAGATTAGGGATTAAATGTTCAGAAAATAAATTGTGCATGGGCATTTAACCTGTGATAGTGTCGGTGAGGTCCTGGTCGCGAGTCTTCCTCAGCAGTCTGACCAGAGCCGGGACTCCGTCACAGTTCTTGATGGCGATCTTGTTGTCTGGATCTCTGCCGTAAGAGATGTTCTTCAGCGCTCCGCAGGCCGCATAGTGCACCTACCACAAAGGAAAGCAATGCAACAACACCTTCACGTCTTTCCACATAGTGCACATACCACAGAGGAAAGCAATGCAACAACACCTTCACGTCCTGCCACATAGTGCACCTACCACAGAAGAAAGCAATGCAACAACACCTTCACGTCCTGCCACATAGTGCACCTACCACAGAGGAAAGCAATGCAACAACACCTTCACGTCCTGCCACATAGTGCACCTACCACAGAAGAAAGCAATGCAACAACACCTTCACGTCCTGCCACATAGTGCACCTACCACAGAAGAAAGCAATGCAACAACACCTTCACGTCTTGCCACATAGTGCACATACCACAGAGGAAAGCAATGCAACAACACCTTCACGTCCTGCCACATAGGGCACCTACCACAGAAGAAAGCAATGCAACAACACCTTCACGTCCTGCCACATAGTGCACCTACCACAGAGGAAAGCAATGCAACAACACCTTCACGTCCTGCCACATAGGGCACCTACCACAGAAGAAAGCAATGCAACAACACCTTCACGTCCTGCCACATAGTGCACCTACCACAGAGGAAAGCAATGCAACAACACCTTCACGTCCTGCCACATAGGGCACCTACCACAGAAGAAAGCAATGCAACAACACCTTCATGTCCTGCCACATAGTGCACCTACCACAGAGGAAAGCAATGCAACAACACCTTCACGTCCTGCCACATAGTAAATTATTTTACCCAGACAGCACCTACCCACAGAAGAAAGCAATGCAACAACACCTTCAAGTCCTGCCACATAGTGCACCTACCTACCACAGAGGAAAGCAATGCAACAACACCTTCACGTCCTGCCACATAGTGCACCTACCACAGAGGAAAGCAATGCAACAACACCTTCACGTCCTGCCCCATAGTGCACCTACCACAGAAGAAAGCAATGCAACAACACCTTCACGTCCTGCCACATATGCACCTACCACAGAGGAAAGCAATGCAACAACACTTTCACGTCCTGCCACATAGTGCACCTACTAATTAAGTGGAATGCATTCCTTTCTCTGGTAATGCCCAACAAAAAGAGAATCATGGAAACACTGGAATATGGCAAAACCACATTTAGCACAAAAAATGTGTTGTTGATTTAGGGAATCAAGAAATATCAAATATTTAACAGTGTTAAACACTGTGTAACTCTTTCATTTATCATTAATGGCAAGTAGAATTTGCTGAAGTGGTAGTAACCAAACCATGCCACTCAGGTTCTTCTGCTTCTTACAACTACAGGTACTGACAAGCCAAAGAAGTATCTGACTATCAGATATAATAAATATATCGAGGGGAACATCTACAACAGAAGAAGACATCTCTGTCGGGGGATGGCAACTAGTATGAAGGCATTCGAGTATAAAAACACCTGAAAACTCGCATGATGGAATTTACACTCAGAAAATATTCACACACCTGTGGCCTAAATTTGAATTCACAGAAAAGATTGATACATGTGCAAGTTAATATTTGAATGAATAGAATAGAATAACGTGATATTTGCTCAAATGTATGTTTTTTGTTTCCTTGAATGTTTCCCCCCCCAGAGTAAAGCTCTGATTACATCTTGAATGTGTTGTAGCAACCTCTTAGTTGAGGTCTTGCACGTCCCATATTCACATCCAATTTAAGTTGCCAGCTTCTATGCCTCACCCTGAATCAGGTCTATCCCAGGGCTTTGCATTGGAATACATGTGTAGAGAATGATGATTGGACAGCAGGCTGAGTCTATGGAAGAGGACAGTGAACTGACCTCTTTGTTTGGGTTGTCCAGCATGGAGACCAGCGCTGGGATGCCTTTCATACGACGCACATCACACTTCACCTGGAAAATAGAAGGACGTTGATGTGACCTCTACCTTTCTCTTCCCCACCCACCTCTTAGTTAGCTCAAATGTTAGCCTTTTTTGACCTGTTATTTCTTAACCTTATTTCTTTGACTTCTCTCCAATACATGACCATACTTGAAAGTTTAAACACAGCATATCTAAGGCAGTGCTTCCCAAATTGGGACACGCGTACCCCTACGGGGTAGGTGGAGGTACTAGTAGGGGGGTACTTCAGAGAAAGGGGAAAATTGAAAAATTTAAGAATATAAATAATGAAAATAAATGAAACGTTAAAATAAATCTGCTCGGGAGGCACTAATTCCAACTCTTTCACCCTATTTCTTATTTTGTAATGTTATATTCTTCAAAAGGCACATTATCATACATTATATGCTATAGTTTTCTCTTGCAGTTTTTGAAGCAAAATGTTGCAGACGGGTAAAGGGGATACTTGGATTCAGGAATCAGGGAAAGGGGGTACAGAAGCCAAAAACGTTTGACACCCACTGATGATCTAAGCAAGGGATGTGGATTTAGCCTTGCACTCCTCTTCCTCCTTGTCATCTAGGAATTGAAGTCTATTGTACCGTTACATTCATTGTAAGTCGCACCAGCTAAAAGCGTCGGCTACATATGCCAGAGAAAATGTGTCATCAGTGTATGCAGTGCATCCCTTACTTTATCGTTCTTGTAGGTGAGATGCTGTAGGTATGCAGCTGCGTTGCTCTTGACTGGGTCCAGCCTGTAGTTGAGCATGGCGATGACCTCGGGCAGCTCAGGTTGACGCCAGCCCGCGGGGCCGGGAGCTTTCCTCAGCGTGCTGTCCAACGAGGCCATGCTTCCTCTTTCGCCCTGGGCCAGTGGTGCTCCTCCTCCCCAGTAGTACATGTCCCCTGCCCCGCTCATGTCACCGTCCAGAGTTCCCTCGTAGCTCCTGGGGAAAAGGGAGAAGAGAGCATTGGCGCATATACACACTTTAGCCACAGATGACATGCCATCCTTCAGTGTAAACACAGAGGGAATGTGTCTTTTTTTTTACATAAAAGAACAAATCACAAAAACCACATACATCTACAAAATCATACACATACACTCAAACATATACACAAACACACTACCCCCTCCTTACAGGACCCGCCGCCAACCCACAAAGTAGGGCTGTACAACACACCGGGCATCACATCGGCATAGTGACCTTATCACCAGCCCTCTGCCTCAACAAATTTGTCCCATCTTTCAAAATATCCCATAACATCATCATTATTATGCTGTGCAAATATATCCTTCCAAAATAAAGTAACGTTTAATAAACCTCCTTGTAAGGAAGTTTATGTGCTTGCCTTGTGTGAAGTTGCCGGATCTTAGGTAAGGGCTCACGGGCAGTGATCGGTTAGAACCACGGAGATGTCTTTCAGGCGAATTTATTTGGGAATATCAGGCAGAAGCAGTATACAGAGTGGCATACAGATTGCAGAAAGGGGAAGCTCAATACAGAACAGCACCTTTATAACCCCCCAACATTTGAGGTATGACATCGTTGGTGATGTCACAACGTCCGGGGAGGTATGACATCATCGATGACCTCATAAAGTCACGTCTGCCATGACAGTCAGCCTAGACCGTCTGACTTTGCTGATGACCTCACAGGGGAAACTCTGACATCACCGATGACCTCACGAGGTGAACTCTGACATCATCATCGATGATGTCACGGCGGTGACATCATCATTGCGTCGTTGGCGCCTTGGTTCGTGGGCGTCAATTGCCCCAAGAACAGGCCTGAAGGTGGGCCATTACGGAGCATTTTCTACACTCCTAAAATAATTAATATTCAAGGAATCTGCATCCGCAGCTTTAAAAAAATAAGTGACTCACAAAGTTTGCATATCATAGCCGACTGGCGTATTGGCCTTGGCGGAGGTCTGTGCTCTCTGAGTGCACGTACACTTTCTCTGGCAATGGTGGACATTTTGTGTGGACACTGAGGATAGCCTACGGCTGAAACGTTTGTCTCTGTCTTGCTCAGTTTATCAAAAATAACTCTTATTTACAATTTTGATTTTCGTTTCGGAGATTTTTTAACCTCGCGTCATCAGGCTCTTCTCGGCGAGAAAGAGGAGATTTCCCTCGCTCGTGCACGAGCGGGGGCGAGCCCGGCCTTTGACACAGAGAGAGAGAGAGAGAGAGAGAGAGAGAGAGAGAGAGAGAGAGAGAGAGAGAGAGAGAGAGAGAGAGAGAGAGAGAGAGAGAGAGAGAGAGAGAGAGAGAGAGAGAGAGAGAGAATTTTCGTTTCGGAGATTCCCTCTCCTGAGAGAAGCCGGCTCTGTTCTGGTCAGCTGACAGAAACCGGGCTCTCAGCTGTCAACTGTCAAACCTCCTGTTTACAACTTGCAGCAACCAGCAGCCAGGCGCTCTGGGAGAGCGCGCGCTGCCTCTTATCACTGATACAAATCAAGGGGTCCACCCGCTATGCACAAATCAAGTCAAAGAGGAAAAAGACGAGATCAACAAAAAGAAAACAACGCAATGGGCAGTTAACAGCAACACACTGAGAGACGTCCTTGTACAAAACATACCTGGACTCCAACATACTGAAAGCAGATAGTTTTCACTCTACTCCTGCCTCGCGCCATTTACGTCTTATAAGACCCGCAGACGTTAACGCAATTCCCTGGAATGCGAGTTTAAACGACCCAGTTACATGGCGTTGCATTCTTAGACATTGCCGTTTTATTTTGTATGTTGTTACATAGGCTACGATTGGCGAAATTATTAGTTAGCTTGATTCTAGAATTGTGCCAGGTGAAGAAACTAAGCAGCCATTTTATCCAATGATAGCTTAATCTCGAGGGGACTATTTTGTCTCGCCGGTTCTCAACTCATATTCAAGGTTATGAAAACTAGATTTTGATTGCAAAATGCATGGAAATATAAATGAATGGTCTTGTTTTGTTTCTTTGGCAAGTGACCATGGTATAAGCGGGTTAATGCCCTTCGAGGTGTCCATTATCACTTTTTAAGGGACTTCGCGGAGGCAACCGGTCCTTGGCTGCGCCTCGGACCGGTTCACGCCTCTGCGTCGTCCCTTAAAAAGTGATAATGGACACCTCGTCGGGCATTAACCCTTACATAGACTCCCATCACCTTCATGTTCTACTGGGCCAGCACCCTAAGGATTTAAAGACAAGAGTTGAGCGCAGGGGCGGTTCTAGGCCGTTTTTGGGTGGGCTTTAGCCCACCCAAAAATAGTCTCAGCCCACCCAAAAAAATAGAGGCAAAAAAAACTTTTTTTTTTTTTTTTTTAATCCCTCTCCAAATCCATGGTGGTCATTAGTAGCAGTTTCTGACTACACTCAATGCACTGTGTGCATGTTTCCCCCCCCTCTATGTTCTTAGGGTGGGCTGAGACAAAAATTTAGGGGGGTTCAGCCCACCCGAAAAGCTTCTAGAGCCGCGGCTGCGCAGGCGCTCCCTCCTCCATCTATCTGCCTAATCCCACATCACTTCACACAGGTCACACACACAGTACAGCAGCGAAGTGGTCCTCCACAGTCCACACAATCGTTCTCCCCACTCATGATCAATGAAACTGAGGTGAGCATTGAGCAGTCAGAGTCGTTAGTAGTTACTTAATTAGCGCATATTGATATGCAAATTAGCACGTAACGTTGTCGTAGGCTAAACATAAGAACTTGTCGCTGTGCCTGCCAGACAAACAGGTGGACTATAGGAAGGTAGGTAGGCTACCATGGCACCAGCCAGCCATGTCATGCTAGCTCGCAGTAAGCGGGTGTAAATGGATGTGATGTTTTTTGAGAAACATATGGGCATAAGTGACAAACATTTTCAAACGGGTCCCTTGTTATCTGAATGAAATTAAGCCCTTCAGAATCGCAAGTGGCTGCTTTACACAGCCTGTCTGATGTGATGATGACGATAGCTTAACATGCGTGCATGGCATCACTTATGTCTTGCTGTGATGTTAGTTCAGTATCTCAATAAAAGTTCTTACAGGCTTGTTATTTCCCTCTAAGGCAGGGATGTCAGAGATACGGCCTGCGGGCCAGATCCGGCCCACGGGCAGGTTTCATCCGGCCCGCGAGATGTTTTGGAATATAAAAAAATATATATATATATATTATTATTATTATTAAATTCGCACCCCATTATCATGAACTACGTGTGGCTAATAAGCAAGCTAAGAGTTCATTCATAAGTTAATTAACCTGCACTACAAGGAAGTATGTCAGTAGGTCATCAGGTGTAAACAAAGCCGCCATGATGCCACGCTGGAATTGAATCGCGCATTCAGCTACCTACCAAAAAACAAAAGAATCAACAAGATCAGGCCCGGACTGCATAATCGGGCACGTCGGGCAAATGCCCGGTGGCCTGGCCTGGCCTGGCCTGGCCTGGCAAAAAAAAATAAAAAAAAAAAATTGGGCCCGCAGTCAGGCCACTCACTGAACAGCAGGCCAGGCGCCGCCTACTGGTTTACTAGTGGTTTTATTACTTTATTCAGGATTAAAGTGGGTGCATCTCATTGTAAAATTGGACTTGGCCCAAATTTGGCTTTAAACGACCCAAATTGGGCTTCAAACGGCCCACATCTGGCTTCAAATGGCCCAAATTGAGCTTTAAACGGCCCAAATTTTTCTGACGCCGGCACGCGCGTCGGCCCGTATCGGCCTGGCCTGCTTGGTATCTAATGCCCGGCCTGAATTATGATCCCAGTCCGCCCCTGAACAAGATGCTGTCGAAAAAGAGAAAGGTTGACACGGAATGCAGGCAGTTTCAAGAGAAATGGAAAGAGCAGTATTTATTTTGTGAAGTAAATGGGTAAATGAGTCGAATTGATTTTAGTAAAAAAAAAATACGGCCCCCATGAGGTCTCAGTTGAACAAATCCGGCCCTCTACCTAATATGAGTCTGACACCCCTGCTCTAAGGGAGTGCAAGGCAGATATTTAAACAGCCTTGTTTGTGTACAGTACCAGTGGCATGGGAGTAATAAAAAGGGATTAAGGACCAGGACCCCTGGTGGTCAGTAAGATGGGCTGGTTGAGCCAATGTTAAAATGATCTTTATTTATTATTTATTTTTGCTTTAAAACTATTTTTTAATTTTCTGCTTAAAGTTCATGAAAAAAGTGGCATTCTTGTTTTTTCACACAATAATTTCATAATACCATTTGTAATGCCACCGTTGTAGTGCTGTTGTTCAAAATTAAAGTACATTTTCTCAGATTTATTGGTGACTTTCTAGTCACACAATTTAATAGTCAGTGTTTCCCATACACTGATCTATTTGTGGTGGTACACCCTACATAGATTTTGACCCCCACAAATACTGCCACATATTAATTTCAACTAGTTGACTGCAAACTCCTGCTTTAGTGCTTACAGTATATTATTATCTTGTCGGAATATTATTCCAGCCAATAAGTTAGGAAGTTCCCTTTTGATTTAATTTTACTTTTGTTTTGCCTACAAAGCAAAATGTGACTTTACTTGAAACTCCCCTGAAGTGATTTTGGTATTATTTATGCAAGCATAATTCTACCATATAGTAACCTGTATGCAGAATATATATAGTATATATAGGGAAACAATAATTTTTTCATTGCTGTAAAACCACAGAACGGTAAAGAAGATATTGATGTGTGTAGTTCTTCATAGATCTAGTCTCTTCATTTTGATCTCAAAGTGCGCCAGTTTGATCCATTTTTACTTGAAACTGCACAAAATTTTCTTCCGGGGGGGCATGCCCCCGGACCCCCCTAGGGGTTCAGCGGTCCATGACCTTTGGGTGGGCTGAGCCCACCCAAAGCTCTGATGCTAAAACCGCCCCTGGTTGAGCGCACCATTTCTTGGACTTGAGGACATCTTGTGTGGCCCATCACAGCTCAATGAATATAGAGGAAACACTAGTGCACGCTCACACGCAAGGACACACACACACATGAAAAAACACACAGAATGTGCACCAATTCTCTATCCTTAACACTTTCAGTGCCACGGCCCTTGGGCAAAAGGTTGCTTGCTGTGCCACATAGGCCGCAATGCATTTTAAAACAGTCATATAATTTCTTTAATAATTACTATGTAAACACTGAACACGCACAAATAACGATGAGACTCTCTTCTATCACCTGCAAAAAAAAGTTTATTGATCCCATTTTCCGTTCTTTAGTTATGAGCCGGAGAAGATAGCTTGATTGAACGAAAAACAGAGCTTTTTTTCTACGAGCTGAGATAATGAGCCTTTTGTGAAATTAAACATTTCAAGCACATCACTGACTCTGAAGCTAATTTTCTGATGTAGTCACACCTCAAAAATAATTTCCTTCAATAAAACAGTGAAGGCAAGGGAATTTTGTTTGGAAGAATAATATTTTTAGCTGAAACCAGCAGCGCTGGCGCCTGCATGCGCTGCTGGTTGCAGCTTCTTGCTGATCTTTTGCTGCTGGTGGGCATCGGATATTCTGGCTTGCGTTTGCCAACCCTGTCCTGCTGTCTGGGTCTGTGTTGTGTACTTGGCTCTGCGTGCCCACCTCCCCCCCTCCTCCTCCCCCCCCCCCGTTGTGGGAGGAGTGTCTCTCTGCTCTGCTGTTTTCTCGTTTTCTCTGCCTGTGCTCAGCACTGAAAAAGTCC
This sequence comes from Poromitra crassiceps, assembly GCF_964638095.1. Taxonomy (NCBI): domain Eukaryota; kingdom Metazoa; phylum Chordata; class Actinopteri; order Beryciformes; family Melamphaidae; genus Poromitra; species Poromitra crassiceps. The sequence goes on from NC_139646.1 coordinate 15,204,852, forward strand.
GCTAGATCCTGCTTTTTTACAGCCGCGTGTACCAGCTCCCATGCTTCGAGTTGAGAATAATAACAAATCCACGGCTGATCATGTGTTGCAGCGGACACGGAGGCTGTTGCAGCGGGCACCGAGGTGCTCAATTGTGATAGCAGATTGGCTGCTGCAGGGGCACAGCTAAACGTTGCTTCAATGAAGCCGCTGCATACGGACGGATGCGATGCGATTTCCTTCCCCCCAATGACTTCTTCTGTGTGTTTCACTCCACGTTCTCTCATCTGGAGAGCGCTGTCGCCACCTAAGGGTTCTGTAAAATAGGTTAGACACATTCAATACCTCTGAATATTGTAAGAGGCGATGTAAGAGGCATAGATCGACACCCCCCCGTCAAAAAAAAAAAATCGAGTTATTGACGCCATTTGGCGTCGCTGGCACTCTACGGTAAATTTCTAATGACGCCATATGGCGTCGCTGGCACTGAATGTGTTAACACACACACACACACACACATTTTGCAGGACTTACCCGGTCCTGCGCGGGGGCCCGTGAGGGAAGGCGTGGAGGTTGCGGGGCACAGTGCTGTAGTGGATGGGGGGTCCCATGCCGTAGTCGGGCTCGTCGTAGCCCATGCTGCGCTGATCATCCTCCAAACCATAGGGCTCTGGGACAAACCTCTGGAGGCCCGACAGCTCCAGAGCACTGCCCATACGACCCACCTAAATGGGATATGGATTAGGGTCTGAAATTGATCAAAGCCACCAGCCAAATGCTGTGGCAAACTTTGGCAATAGACCCTTTTCACGGGGGCCATTTTGTGTCGAAAATGCAGAATAAATAGAGGTGCAAGCAAAACACTAATGAGGGTTTCCACATTCCAATCATGGAAGTTGGAAACCCTCATTAGTGTTTTGCTTGCACCTGTGTTAACCCTGCCTTTTCAACACAAAATGGCCCCCGTGAGAAGGGTCTATAGAGGGTATGCATGTGATGTCACAGAGGCAGAAGTCACTGTGGGGTCACGCCCACTGAGTCACAGCAAGACTGAGCTTGAATGCAGTAATCAGCCTAGATAAGTGACACCTGCTGCTCAGGGAGGAACTTGACACTCATTTTGACACTCATTCCCGATTGAGGGGGTGTGTTCCAGTGGGTGTGCATACCCTCTATTGCTTGCGAGTTTGACTTCTCTGCCAGCCACTTTGGTATTTAAACAGCCATCATTTGGAAGTCCTATTCTCTCTACTTAAAATGAGTTGGCAAGTGAAACACCAAAACTGGCTAGTGGATTTTGAGGTGTGCTAGTCACTGTGGCCCCCGGACAAAAGTTGTCCTGCCCCGATGAGAGTGCCCGACTTTGGTGTGCTAAAAAGATACTGCACAGACAGATAAGAACACCTGTGGTTGAGCAGCATAGGGGTCCAGCTGGTTCCGGCTGGGGGCTCTGTAGCTCGGATCCATAGTTCTGTAGCCATCTGGGTGGACTGGTCTGGAGAGCGGGAGGGAGAGGGAGAGGAAGGGGGAGAGTGAGATGAAAAGAGGAGAAGCAGAGACAGATGGAGATGGACGGCAGAGGATTGGCCAAAAGAATGAGCAGAAGTGGAGAAAATAAGACACAAGAGGAAGTTGTAAATTAAATGTATACCCTGCCCCACATGCCCTAGTCTGTAGATAGTTACCATGAACGAAAGAACAAGTGAATCAACACTTATGGATAAAACACCATACATGACTGATAACTACCTTATTAAAAGACACATGCAGTCATACAGTACCTGTAGCGGTCATCCATGCGTGCGCCCCTGGTGAGGCTGGCGTAGGTCTCAGAGGGGGGTCCGCCGCGGTAGTCGTCGTAGCCCCCTGGGTGCCCGTAGGGGTAGTTGCGGGGCACAGTGTGGGTGGGGTAGTCCATGGGCACCCCTCCTCCTGGGCCAGGCCTGTAGACCCGCTCCATGGGGGCATTGTAGCCCCCCATCCCCGTCACCGAACCCCCACCATCCAGGGAAAGGGTGTCCGACACAGAGGGAATGACTGTACGAGTGTGCGTGGTCTTTACTACTTTCTTCACCTTGAAGAGCGGGAGACGTGCGTAAGGAGAAGACAAGATTTCATACGTTAAATAACAAGAAGTTGAAAGTTTCTTTGCCACTTTTCAAAACACAAAATACAAATGCCTTTAAAGATAATGACATAATAGGAAAAAGGTTCTACTGGCCTTGGACTGATTCTCATCAGATTAAGACTCTCCCCTGTATCTCCCTTCCCCTGTTTTTTGTGTGTGCAAAATTATGCAAAAAGAAATCCTTCCTAGCCATTATTATACCAAGTGGACTCCACTTGGTGATGGTGTTACCGTGGTTTCTGTGCGCCGCGTGGTCCCATCTTCGGCGGTCTCCACGGAGATGACAGGTGGAGCCTCCTGGGGGTCTTCCTCCACCGTGTACGACTCCTGCATCACCTGACCAGGCTCCATCCTGAACTACACACACACATACACACACACAATAGAACAAAACCCAAATACAGGTCTCTCCTGGAAGGGAGATCCTTGACCTCAATGGAGCTAACCTGGTTAAGAAAAGCTAACAGATGATGGCATTACAGTCAGAGAGAGAGCTTACGTGATGTGTCCCGTTGATGTAACCCTCGTTCAGTGTCAGCCTCTCTATGTCTGCATCACAAGGAATACGGCCGTTCTACACAGGGAAGAGGGAACACGCATTAGGGGATGCAAGCCGGTAGCAACACACAGACTGCTGGACACACAAGGGTGGGCATGCATGGATGGACACACACACACACTTGAAAACACACCAGTGACGCAGCTGGATTTTCCCAGACATTCAGAGTAGTAGGCTACTGCTGCACACCACTGAGGAGAACATGACATCAGCTCCTAGGTTTTGTAAACACGCATCTCAAAACCAATGCACACACACACACACACACACACACACACACGACACAACAGAGGCTTTCATTGACACTCTTCACTCACACACACAGTGACAGGTCAGCTGAGCAAAACACCAAAACAATCCAATCAATGAAGGAATGAAATGAGCGATCATAACGCACGACGGAATGCATGTTGAATGAAGAGAATGAGTGAGTTGTAGGATGATGAATAATGAGCCAGTCAGAAAGAGAAAACTTTCTTTCATCGAGCATCAACGCCACCGTCATTGCTTGGCCAGAAGCAATGAGGGGTGTGGTGCACTTCCCATTCCAAGCACAGGGGGAGCTCTGCATATCTCTGCTGCAGCAATCTCAACAGTTGTATTATCTCCACAGCTAAGGGGGTAAAGTGGGGGATTGCTCAACAACAGTGGATGAGAGAAGGGCTGCAGTTGTATCTGACAGACATGTCTGTAGGGCCATATGAAATCCATTTGATTATTACCAAATTCCATTTTTCCCCCTAATTCCACTTCCTCCATTTTAATTTTAAAATAGGGATATAGATAGATAGATAGATAGATAGATAGATAGATAGATAGATAGATAGATAGATATCTATATCGATATATTCATTTATTTTTTATTTTGTTTAATGAAATGGCTCGCTCTCTCAGACAGCCTCTTCGACATGTTTCTCAAAAACAAACCCAAGTTGTGAGGTGACCATGCAAGACCGACCCCCCTCTCAAAACACCCCAATCGAAAACAGAATTATTTCTCCAGGCCTATTTTACAATTATGAAAGCAGTTATTAGGTTACTAGTACTACAACAATTGGGTCTCCTTTTGATTTTGATAATTAGGCCTACCTTTACCAATTTCAGCCAAAATATGGGAAATTCTGCAATATTCCATGTTTTACAGTTGATTCAATTTTTATTACCAAATTCCATGATTCCGTCCGTTTTTCCCATTTTGCGGAAATCATACGGCCCCACATGCATGTAGTACTAGTACTGTTGGCTTTTCAACTTTCAAGAATGGGAATCAGCTGTAGAAAGCAGGAAAAACAGTATGCATGGGTGTGTGTTCTCTCCCTACCCAATTGTTGATGTCCTTTTCTTTTTGATATTTGTCAGATCATAATTACTGTACTATTATTGTTGTTTCTGCTGTTGTTGTTATTGTTGTTGTTATTATTACTATTATTGTTATTATTGTCATTATTATTATCCTTGTTATTATTTTTGATTATTATGTCACTATGGTGCTTCACATTTTGAAAAAAATAGTTATAAAAAAAAAAAAAAAAAGAAAGCAGGAAAAAGAAAATAATGACAACTTTTTGAAACGAGACTCAGCCAAGATCACACACACACACACACACACAAACAAACACACAAACAAACACACACACTACGGTTAAGCCAACGGGAACCCACTCTTTAGAATAGGACTCGGTCAGAAAAGTCGTAGCAGAAAGTGCCATGCAGACATGACGTGAGCATGTGGGAACCTGTCAGTGAAGACTGAGGTGGTGTGGAGAGTGGCAGAGGCATGCCGAAGCCTTTGGGCTATGTAAACACACACAGCAGAGATAAGAACCAGCAGCACACAGGCAACATATCTGGCCTGCTCACACCTTCTCACAAGCACTCCGACCCTACCTACATTATGTGCCTGCTTCTTATCGGGCCACTAGAACGACCTGAGACTGGGATGTGGCTGTGTAAATGTGCGTTAACGTGCGAGAGCGCGCAAAGTCGCAAACCAAAGAGAGAGAAAGTGAACAAGTGGGGAGGCGCCCGGTTGTTTATGATACTCTCCGTTTCAACGAGTGCCTTAAGGGCCGGCGGTGTGTGGGGGCGTGTGTACGTCTGAGTGTCTGAACATACATGTCAATGAGAAAGCGAAAGAATGAGCGTGCGTGCGTGCGTGCGCGTGCGTGTCCGCCTGTGATGCAAATGAAGAGCATGAAGTCACTCTTCAGTATCTGAAGCTGGTGACTCACACATGATGCAGGAAGAAGGTGTGTCAAAAGCATTTGAGGGATGTCTTCCGGGCAGACACCAAACCTAGATTGACCTCTGCTCTGAATAAACCAGCTGGCTGCCATAATGACAATGATGAACAGTCAATGTTAACACATAAGATGGTATAGGAAAAGGTCAACAATACAACAATCAAAAAATATCAAGCAAGAAGTCACTCTGCTGCATGCAAACGCACAAGCTTTGAGATACGTTAGACAAAGGGGGTTTCATTGGGTTGATGATGAGCTTAAATGACAGATGGTGGAAAGACTTTGATTCCGAATGAGACATGGACGGTTACTGAGGAACCAATGGAAGATGGAGACGATGCATGATCAAGGATGGACAAAAGCTGTGACGCACAGCAGAGCGCCCAGGGGTACAAACTACCTCCTCAGGTAGTAGGGTTAGACACCTTCAATGACTCAGTCAGTACTAGTAGGGATGAGCGCGGGTGCTTGGGTACTACCCGTTCATAACTTTACTATTCGAGTAGCATTTCTACCATTGGGGTACTCGTCGCACTTTAACAACACAGGGGGAATCTCATGGCGCAAACGAGACAGATGCACGCTTCTCCAGAACGCAGGCCCAATAAAACTCATTCAGAAACTTTGCACGAGTTTACTAAGTGACTTGACTCCACTGTGGTTTCCCATAAAATGCCACAACAAATATGGAGAAAGAATCATTTTTGGCAGACACCCACTTTTGGCAATCACTTTAGCAGGTAAGGTTCATCCCTCGTTCGCACTTGAAAAATGTTTGGCCGAACACCGGACGTTGTAATAAGTGGATTTGCGTTACTGTAACAGTGACCATAAAGCAGTATGGAGGATTATAGCGGCGGTGTATTGGAAATATCTGGTAAACCTTTGCTTGTTCCACAACACTATTGTCTGCTGGAACGAAGTGCGAACCTGATGATGAACGGAGCTACTGAGGTAGGCTAACAGCTGCTAAGCTAATGTCAGATCACCCTATCATGGTGCGTCCGCTTATTTCTCCTCACAAAAAGTGTTCCAGGCAGCTCTTTTTCCATGCAAAAACGCTGTGTGAACAGCCCCTACAGAGCAGGTAACCCCTGCTCTATCATTACCATAGTATAATAGATCATCTTACAGGCCTATAGCCTACGAAATTACGAGAGTAGCCGGTTACTCGTTCATAATAGAAGGAGAGGACTCAAATATTGAAAGGACTGAAAATGCCCATCCCTAGGCAGTACTGACCTCTTGCCAATCATCTATAGGCCTAAACCTAAATTGTTCCAGTGCATTTAAACTTTAAGCAAGTACACTTCGAGAGTCTGGGTTGATTAAAACCCATTGAAGAGGTATTTTTATCCCCCAGACAGTCTTGGTATAAGAACTGCTGCCAGCCAGCACCGAGGGGATGGTGATGACGATGACGATGACGATGATGATGATGATGGAACTCGCTCGGACCTAGGGTGAGTCCGCCGGGTCCTTTCGGGGGGCCGGGGGTTTTGTTCAGCGTTACCTGCATGTTGGGGAGGGGGCGGGGCAGGGTGCCGGCGCACGACCTGCGCTCCTCCTCCAGAGCTCGGCTCAGCATCTCAAACTGCCTCTCCTGCTCCCGCACCGAGGCCAGCAGGGAGGCCGTACTCGCACACTGCTCCATTCACACGCTGAGAGCAGAGCACAGGACAGGACAGGACAGGGTTAACACCAGAGAGCAACACCAGATTTAAACCAATGAAGGGATTTCACCAAAGAACGGACATACATGGAGACTTAAGTTACACCGTGAGCAGCAAAGCACCCTAGTACACAGATATAAGCACATCTGGGATGCATGACAGGAGCGCTAATGAGGCGGAAACTTGGGAGGCGAAGAAGCAGCAGGGGGCGACACGGAGCCAAAGCAAGAGAAGGTGAACGAGGCAAGAGAGGAAATGAAGAAGAGAGAAGCAGGTGCACAGACAAGAAAGAGAAAATGTAAGGATAGACAAGACAACAAGAGACTGCACAAGTTAGGGCTGGACAATTAACCCGAAAAAGTATCAAAACTGACTTTTAGAACATAACCGACTTAATCTTGGTCATATCAATTAATTAATTAATTTACATGACCAAGATTAAGTCGGTAACTAATTAATTACTTCAATTAATTCATGTTCATTCAATTAATGTGTACTGTTGTGCGTACTGTGAAATATGTCCCTGCCAGCCACTGTACCCAATGTGTGTGTTCATGAACTTTCTTGAAAAAAATACTGTGTTCGTTCAGTCACGTGCCTCTGGCCCGTCCATTAGTCTGCGTTCAGGCGTTCATTCAAACCAAAGCTGGCGGCATAGAGGATGACACAAGTGAAAACACAAAGTCTGAAATAATCGTGATATTGAAAGCACTATATAAAATAAATGAATTATTATTATTTGAAGTGATATCGCCCAGCCCTAGCACAAGTGCCTGTATAAAAGCAAGTATGACTAGATCTGACAAATGTGCTGGAAAGAAGGAAGAAAAGGTGAGGAAGACCACTGAGCAAAAACAAAGAAAACTACAGCAATGATGTCTATACTTGATAATGAATCTGAAAAAGTGATTTCAAGTCTGTACTAGCGTCATCGCAAAGATGGCAAAGACCAAATCCTCGCTTGTTTTCAATTTCAACACTTTTCGTCACCTTCCAATATGCAGATTGCAGAATTAAAAATAAAAGGCAAGTGAGAGAAGTGAAGAAGAAGAGCGATAATTACAGCGTGACTTCAGCACAGCGTGACTTCAGCACAGCGTGACTTCAGCACAGCGTGACTTCAGCGCAGCGTGTGCCGCTTGTTAGCACTTCTCTCCCCATTCCAAAGCAAGGATGGTGAGAAACGGAGTGATGGGAAGGAGGAGGGAGGTGAGTACATTGCAGGAGCACAACCACCGCCTGAGGATTATTCTGGGGAGACAATATCACACATCGAGTCACAGCCAACGAACAGAGCCAGAGGAGCACGAGGCCAACTAACAGAGCCAGAGAAGCACACGGCCATGATAGGAACTCCCCCACAAGCGCAGGGGAAATGGCAGGCCACATTTCTGCACATGTGTAAAACACTGAACAATGCTGACGACATGCCATCAAAATGTATGAAGTAAGATATACAACTACGGTAGTTTCAAATAGAGTTCTGTGCAAGTTAGCCTATAATGATGGCATCTTACTCGCATGCCATCCATCCATGCAAATCCTCAAGGTGCTCAAGCTGAGCAATTGTGCCCCGCAACTTGGCGCCATGTGCGAAACCCCTCGCCGATATTATAGTAGTGAGATATTAATAATGAGGACATATCTTCCCCTCCAACAAAAACACGATAATCCCATTTAGATAACACAGCCTCAATTACGTACGAGATTTCTACAAAGTCAACCAAAAAACGACACAAAATCAAAGAAAATCCTACAAAAATATTGATCAAATACAACATTTCAATTTCATATTAGGCAGGCACTTCAATGCTCTCTCTCCAGAGTGATGTAAAATGAGTGCAACGGCAGATAAAACTTTAGTTGCTGGTAGGGATGCACCGATTGCAAAATTCTGCGCCGATACCGATGTTTAAAATAACAGTTTGGCCGATAGCCGATAGCCGATATTTTTTTATTACCCCTTTTGTGACAGGGAAACGAAGAAATCTTCATTAAAATATACACAAATAACTGAACTGTTTTAAAGTCTCTTACCTACATACTCAATGAGAATAGTTTTTCAGTACTTCTAGGTGCGCAAGTACAGTAGCCAGGCAGAAATTACAATCGGTGAACGCCACCTTTTTTGCCAGTAGGCCAATTGCAGTCAACAAGGCCAACATCGGCCGATACCGATATACTTCCGATATATCGGTGCTGGTGCCTCTTTCAGGATAAAGAACTAATCCATTCTTTTCTACTTTGCTCATTGACATGTTTTCCCAAAGATTGTCTACGACGTATATGGTTTCTCTCTTTATCAAAGATCGTCTATGTGTGGTTTCTCTCTTTATCTCTGATTGGAGCTGCCTTCTCCTCGCCCTCAGTTTTGTTCACATGGGTGCACGTTGTGTATTCAAAGGACTAGTCACACCATGATGTAATGGAAGCTTCATGGAAGATTATTAATCATAAAATCTTGATGTGTAATACAATTATGTATGATTCACCATGCAGCCCCAGAGGCAAGTGCTAGCCTAGGAAAAGAATTAAGAGACGTAACCGCAAAGGGCAGAAATATGTAACTTTTTCTTAAGCATTGAAAGCTAGCTTTTTAGAAGGCAACACAGCTTATCACAGCCAAAGGAGGCCTGAGCACAAATGACACACTGGCATGATAATCGGTGAATATCATTCCAGCCCAAATTTAGAGAATGTCAGAGTCCTTCTCCCTCGACTTCCTGCACAGAGAAGCTGGTGTGGAATCTGGAGAAAAAGCACTTCAACCTTGTCTGTCTACAAATGAGATGACAAACGCGTGGCTCGTCTCCAAAGCAGGGCAAAAACCATTTTCTACTTCAAAGTTCACTGACTCATGCAGATCAAATCTGCTCTCCACTTGCACTGTACTGTTGGCAGACCTCATCTCCCCCACTAACACACACACACACACACACACACACACACACACACACACACACACACACACACACACACACACACACACACACACACACACACACACACACACACACACACACACACACACACACACACACACACACACACAGAGCTGCCCGAGTGAACAATAAGACCTGTATTAAGTTTGATTGTGTGTGTATGCCAGTGCGAGCGTGTGCATTCATCTGTGAGTGAGTTAGTGTGTGTGTGTGTGTGTGTGAGAGAGAGAGACAGAGACAGAGAGAGAGAGAGAGAGAGAGAGAGAGAGAGAGAGAGACAGAGACAGAGAGAGAGAGAGAGAGAGAGAGAGAGAGAGAGAGAGAGAGAGAGAGAGAGAGAGAGACCAACAGATCGGGAATGAGAGTGAGAAAGAGAGAAACACGGGGCGGGGCCGGGGGAAGCGGTGCAGAGACTAAATAAAGGTGGTGAGAGTGTGACTGACGCGCACGCGGTTTTTGTCCTTGAAACCTAACAGATCAGTGGCAGGTTTTGTTAAGTTAATCCATGCCACTTTGTTTCTTTCCATTTTCCTGGAAAACATACGTTCACAGACAGACAGACAGAGAGACAGACAGACACACACACACACACACACACATAACCATTGTCATACATTCCACAGGGAGTTTTAGCGTGTCATATCCTGTCTCAGCTGTTGGAAACTGTCCTGATAAGAGTGCCCTTCACCGCTTCATTTAGCTGCTCCCATCCTTCTCTCACACCAGCCCATTTTCATCTTCTCCAATTCCTTCCATACTTGACGGGGGAAAGTGGGCGCCATTACTTTCTCCGACCCCATCAGAAAGGCCCACCACTAACCAAGAAAGTGCTTCTTTGGTGGATATTATGCGCGTACATTGAATGATGGTTTGAAAGGACTTCCTGTGGGGATATCATATCTAACCCCAGCGTATCGCTACGCTTGCATTAAAACTTCAATTTAGACCTCGACATATTTTTAATCATTCCAAATGCGAAGAATGACAGAACTTTGCCAATACACAGAAAAAAAGAAAGAAAGAAAAAACCAACAGCCTAGCTAGATCTGGCAGCATGCCACAAATAGTTTTGACAAATTGTTATTGCGCAATAATAACGGTTGTCTCATAATGAGACATCAGCTTGTCTGAATTCAGTGGCTACAGCAGTCGTACTGAGTCGGTCTTACTATGACCAAGATTTCAACTTCTTTTTTGTCTGTGGCCCGGTCAGAATGTTGCATGACCCGCTTTTAGGCCCCCACCACCCACCTTCTGAGAAACACTGACCTAAAGATCTTTTTTTTTACCACAGCGCTGGACCAGTGGTCCTGCCGGGGTCATGAGATGGAAAAATCAGGACTGTCAGACAGTCGCTCATGGCCATTTAGTGAGTTTAGTGGGAAAATGGCCGTAGCTCGGGATAGGAAGGTGGTAGAGAGTCATGAATCGAGGGGTGGGTAGGATAGTGGCTAGGGGGATATAGTATTGGGTGGTGTTTTTTTTGGGGGGGGGGGTGGGGTGGGAGGGGGGAGGGCCGCGGTCTAAAAGGTTTGCGCTTGCTACGTAGAAGACAGTAGCATACAGTAGGGATGGGCGAGAGTACTCGGGTACTCGTTCATAACGTTACTGTTCGAGCGACGTTTCTACCGCGCGGGCTACTCGGCTCGCCCTTTAACAATGCAACCGCGGTGCAAACGAGAGACGAGGCAGAAGCACGCTTCTCCATAATAATACATGAACGCCCAATAAAACTCATTCAAAACTTTGCACTAGTTTACTGACTCCACTGTCGTTTCCCATAACATTAGCCACAACAAGAATGGAGAAAGAATCACTTTTTCTGAGACAAATTGCTTCGCCGCCCCCACACACTGGCGAGTGTGTTTTTCCGAGCACCCAGTTACTCGGTCATAATAGAAAGAGAGTACTCGAATATTGAAATGATTTAAAACGCCCATCATCCCTACTATACAGCCATGTGCGCTCCACCAACACCACCAACATTCTTGTGGTAGCCAGGAGTTGCTAATGAGAGTAGAGCAGTATAAATGGCTTTAGCCGGCCTAAGCCCCAGCATTAGCCTATTGTAAGGCCATTAGCAGCAATGCTAAATCATGTGCGATAGTCCTGGCCTTACACTGCTAAGCCATTTACCGTCATCAGCCAACACACAAACACAGGCAGCATACACACACTTACAGGGACTATTAGTACTGTCCAATGTCCGTTGAAAGTTTGAAACCTTTACAGAAATGCATCATATGCTAGCATTGCTATTTCAGTAGCTTACACTGGTGGTTGTGGCAGGCTGCATGACATGCATTCTGTTCCAGTCTACCCTGCACAGCCACACACACACACACACACACACGCACACACACACACGCACGCGCACCACACACACACAGCCGAAGCAAAGCTATGGTAAAATGCTGTTGTGGCTTGGCCAGTGCTCCGCTGACTCAGCCTCATTTGAATGGTCACACAGAGATTTGGCCTGTCTGTGTGTGTGTGTGTGTGTGCGTGTGCGTGCGTGTCAGCCTTGGCCCAGCCGCCCTCATGCAACCACCACTGGCTTTTCCATCCATAGACTTCAAACCATGAAGCAGCCCTCCACATGTGGCCTACAGTTGGAGCAGAGTGGTAACTGTGGAGGGAGTGCCCACATGCATGCTCACCCACCTACCCACACACTTTTCAGGGACTGTTCAAGGCCGGCTGTCTAAGCTACAATAACTTACTATTCTAGGGAGGAAGGGAATGTTACACTGTACTGTATAGGGCAAATCTGAGGTGAAACAAAAAGGTCCACCTGGCCAAGTATCTCCCCTCTAACTTCACAAATCATTAATAAGGGATCTTATTGGGACCACACACACAGCACAGCAATATAAAAAAAAATATATATATATATTATGTAAATAATAATAATAATAATAATAATAATAATAATAATAATAATAATAATAATAATAATAATAATAATAATAATAATAATAATAATAATAATAATAAATGGGGGGATCCTGGTCAAACATGCTTATGCAAAATAGCCAAACAAACTGAAAACCAACATCCTGCAGTTGGTGATAAACTGAGAAACACAACTGGGGCAGGCAGTCAGGCAATAGGACTTCCAAATCCGGATGTTCCCATACTGACCAGTGGTTAACAAGGAAGTAGGTTAAATGACTGTAATGTGGGCCATAAAACTGCAGACTGACTCAATCTCTCAAAGAACTTCACTACCAGCTCGGAGGGCGGGGACGAGAGTTCACTACACAACGCCTTGGCAATCTCGGCAGTGCACTGTGATTTCACTTTGCCTTCATGATCCCACATGTCTCTGCATAGATTGAGTGGGGGGAGAAAAACACACTGATCAAATATAAACAAAGACCAGACCGCAGGTGTAGTCGTGGTGGAGAGAAAGGTGGAGGAGGAGGTGGAGCAACTATAAGAAAAGCCCAGCTTCCGTGTGTCAGAGGGACACACCCGTAGTGCACTCTGAAAGCCCGTCATTACCGAGGCTCTGAAATGATACCCCTGGTTAAAACAACTGGCGGAGCAGCAAGACTCCTGCCGCCATCAGGCAACTGCTACCAACCAACACATGATTCTAGGAATCATAATGTCCAACTTTTGCTTTTCTTTCCTGGTTGTAATGTCTCATCTTTAGAGAGGACATTTCTGAGAAGCAGGGCGCATGTCCAAACTCGTTCTCAATCTCCTCCATCTCTCAGTTTCTCTGCAGGTCAACACAAACATGCCCGCAGGGGATTTAGAAGAGGGAAATATGCCAAGTATCTCCATGCTGTACTATCGCTAAGCTTAATGATCACTCAGCTGAGTGTACCAAATTGAATCACAATGAACATTAGACAACCTGTCAAACACGTATGCCATCGTTGCATGTGTATTATCTGCAAAGATTTTTCTCTTTTTGTCATACGCTGGCACTGCAGTTGCCTACAACTAGCCAGCTGGCTCATGCTATGCGTACTAGTAGTAGGGTGATCCTCTAAAGCAGACACAGCCTGGTCCCTTTTGAGTACACCAGTGGACTGTATCCGCTCCCATTGAAGTACTCTGTAAGTTGAGAAGGTGTCTGAGTTGCAAGCCTGTAGACAAGGGGACTGAATAATGAAGCAACAACCCTGCCTGCCACCATACCACACCCCACATATCCAGACCCACACAACAGGTTCTGCTTTCGTCCACCATGTATTTTTCTATGTGGCAGACCACATCAAAGGACAACTGAAATATGAAAGACTGTTTTCATAATGGAGCTTTAACACAATAAACTTGACAAAAGTCAAAGACAGCCTGCAAAAAACACATCATACAGGCATGGTAACTTGAACAGAACAGTAACCAACTGCCCGCATGGAGTGGGCGTTTCAGGTGAAACACCGATACATAACTAATGGCAAAGTGATCACAGTGAGTAAACCGAGACTGGACTTTTGACTCGTACTCATACTGTATGTATGGTTTGACACGGCGGGCTGCCCCACCGCTTCCGTGTAGTGTAGTCTCACCTGTATAGCATGTTACTGAAAGCTGCAAAACCTACAATTTAACTTATTATGCAGTTCCCTAACGTTAAACACGACTTATGGTACACAAAAACAAATAATGAAATTCGTATACGGTAATAAACTGATAACGTTAGCTGGTCAAGTTACCGGGATAGTAAGATTGTTTTAACTGCTGTGATTTCAATTCGAAACTGCATGCATTAAGACCTGCTCTATCGCAAATTTGAACTTCTATTCTAACAATACTATCAACATCATCATGCTAACAAATGGAAAACACAGCGTTAATGCTAGCTAACTGGCGTTTCAGCTAGCGTTAGCTAGCCAACTTGCTAACGTTGCACTACCAACAACACTGATCAAGTTCAGCAAATTCAAAGTCCGTTGTCTTTCCAGTGACGATAAATCGAAATCAGCCATACTAAGTACAAAACAATAACTTGCTCATTACCGATTGTTAAGAATGTTAGGCTTGCTTTTTCAAAGTCCAGAAGTGTATGCGCCCGATTTAGGCCTAAACGTTAGCCTAGCCGAGAAGCACCGATTGAAAGTCGGTCTGCTGCTGCGCTGGTTTGATACAGTCCAACCTCGATCCGCAGGCTCAGGCTGTGAGGACCGAGTTAACGTCAGATAAGACAACAAAAGACCTTGGTGTGGTCGAATAAACACCTAGAACTGAACAAATAAACTGTCAAACGCAAGCGGACCATTAACAATGAACACGGCGAAAGACCCACCTAACGTTACCTATGCTATGTAGTGTAGTTTCCTATCTTCCTTGCCTTGGCTTGTTGTTCACTTGACTTGTCTCCGTCCGCTCTTCCTTCCTCTTCGCTGGGGGGAGAGGAGGGGGCTAGTCGACTCCAATCAAATAGAATAGAATAGAATAGAATAGAATAGAATAGAATAGAATAGAATAGAATAGACATTTTTAAATTCTTTATTTTCTTTCCTTTCCTTTTCTTTTCCTTTCTTTTCTTTTCTTTTCTTTTCTTTTCTTTTCTTTTCTTTTCTTTTCATTTCTTTAACTGACCATTAGTAAACATTGGAAATGAATGTTGAATATTTTCTTCATGACATGGACAAACGCCAGGAAGAGAGAGGTAAGGCAAATCTCCCATGTTAACATGGAAATTACGACTGGAATAGACACAACATAACAAGAGGGAACTGTAACGTTACAGATGAACAATTTCAAGTTTCTCAGGGATATTATTTTATTTTCATTTCAGGGGAATATTTTCATTTTCGTTATGCTGAGTTGGAGATTTATGCTAAATTGGAGATTATTATCCATTATATCATCCCACCTGGTGTAGGCCTATTGTATTTTCCCTTTTCACATGCCTCAGCAAGTCATCCCTGGACTGTCTAATGGCCCAGAAAGTTCAGCAGGACATGTCACACCTATTTTAGCTTCCTTACCTCGCCTTCCCATCAAGTTTAGGATTAATTTAATCTTCTTGTAATCACGTAAAGTACTACATGAAGATGTACACGCATAAAGTTACACTCACACTGACCCAATCTGAGATGCGTCGGATCCCGCTGTCTTAAGCCATGATTGGACATTCTGGGGTCATGCCAACTCTCATTCAAAGGGCCCTCTCTGTATGAAGTATGTGATGTGGGTGCATTACCTGCATTATCCGTTTATTTTCATGTTTGTACTTCGCTCCACTATAGCACTGAAACTCAAATGTATTCAGAGATATAACTTTGTAGAATCAGAATCAGCTTTATTGAGCAAGTACGTATACATACAAGGAATTTGACTCTGGTTTGCATTGCTCTCAAAGTACTCACACACAGAAAAAAGGTATGAACAAGTTAAAACAAACAAGGCACGGGTAAGCCTATTAAACATTTACAAAATTTTGCATTAACTACTATTATGCAATAGCCTATGTTTACTTGTGTAAAATATATATTGAAACATATATGTAGGCTACAGTACAATATGTATAAAATAAGCTACACAGGATCACAAACAAAGGCTTATACAGATATATTTCCAGATATTGCACAGAGGCTTTTAAGTCAGATATTGCAGTTATTTCAGGGGAAGAGGTCATGGGTGGGGGAAAGTTAAAAACGTCCGAAGGGCACTTTGTTCTAGAATTGAGCATGCAAAGCTTGGTTCTGTCTGTGGTGACTGAGCGAATGATCATGTCATACCTACTGATGATGTAAGCCACCTTCAAATGAGCATGCAAACACCAGTGATGTCATAGACCGAATTGTGATGTCATAAATTACTGATTGTGCCATACCCACTGATGTCATAGACACCGAGCACAATCCATCAACTGAGCATGCTCAGAACGCTGCCTGATTATAGTAGATTGAATTGCTCCAGTGACATCACTGATGCATGCATCAAGTGTGTCCAAACTTTTGACTGGTAGTATACATTTCATTCACAACACCGGTTGCATGTGGCTTTTCCATCTGTAGTTATTGTTGTCAGAAAGCTCCCCCTAATGGAAAGTGCGGCATTTACATAGATAGAATGTGCTGTTGTATGGCAGTGGCTTTCTCACATCAAGGACCCCTAAACTGACACAAATTTGTCCATGGACCTCCATCTGATAAGATTTTGTCCGAGGGTCTTTCATCTCATAAGATTTACAAAATCTTTTTGCATGTCATGCAAGAAATTAAGGAGCTGCTGAGTTCAACAAACTCGTGGTTAACTCAGGAAACAAGGTCAGACTGCAGAAGCTTGTGAAGGAACAGTTGAAAACACAAGTTGGTCGCGTGCATGGTGATGTCATACACTGCAAGGGAGAAACACCAACCAACCTGGGTGCTAGCGTGACAAGTGGGGGCTATGTCTTCAAGCATCCAGAGGAAGATACAACAATGCACCTCTCTGCCTATGCTAAGCTGAGGACCATGAAATACACTGGAACAGAAGACTGTGAGGACACAGACGTGTTTGTCCAAGTGGCTTGTGTCTCGTACCAACTCCCAGGTGTGATCTGCTGCTTAAACGCAAGCTTGTTTTCATCAACTGCCGTGGCATGCTCTCAGGAGAGGCTGCAGACATCATCATACCTCTCTACACCTCAGGGCTCTATGGGCATGGGAAGAACTGAAGAAGTGTCCAATCCATCTGCCACCTGATGATGACTCGTTGGATCTTCATGTGTGTGGAATAGGACCGACTATATTGCGTATTGCCAGCTCCATTACAATCTGCCCGGGCATCCCTCTCCATTGGTCATGGCTTGGTACTTGTGAATGAGAAATAGAGATTTTTCCACAAATGTTGACCTTTTGACCCCTGATGACAACCTCTGTGTACATAAATGTTGTTTTACAGTTTCTAACTCAACTTAGCATGAGCAGAGCTTTGATTAGAGCCTTCATATTAGGTGACAACTTTTTTTTAAATGACCTTTTGGAGCTGAAAATCAGTGGCCATCTTGGTTTTGAAGGTCAAAAATAGGTAAAATCATCAAAATTAAATCAATTATGAATTACAGACCCCAAAAAAAGTCCCAGAAACCATGTACTTTGCAACATTGTAGGCCAAACCATTGAAAAAGTAATTTACAACACAACACAGCCACTTTGGATTTAGGGCTCTAAAAAGTTGTCTTTCTGATGCCATAGTAGGTTACCTTGTACTGTATTGTCATCATCGTCGTCATCATCATCGTCGTCTCGTCATCGTCTGTTGTAGTAGCTAAGTTGTAATGTTGCTTTTGGTAGCCTACCACTTACAGAACATTTTGCTTCAAAGACCCCCCCTGTGTGCAGGGTTTTTATCAGGTTTTTATTGACGTGTTTGTTACAGCGCCACTCCATCTACTGACGAAAGGTGGCTACTTCTCCAAGAGGGGTTCAGTAACTTTGGCTGCATCATCCACCTCCATACAGCGCAGCAGGCAGCAGCATCTCGTCAGTGAGCAAATAACACTGCTGAAGCGACGGTAGGTTATCTCTCACAGCATTTCTTCATGTTTTTCAGAGGACTGAGAATGATCATGCACAGTAACGTTACCGCGAAATGTGGCTTTGATGGCATGGAAATCAGATTTTAGGCGAGCTGTGCCAAAGCGCACAGAGGGGTAACGTTATTATAACGTTATGGAGGGCACCATGGTTTGTTTGCAATGCTCAGGCCTATATGGCGCAGTTTCAGTGAAGAATATCCGGTAACGCTTTAGAATACAGTGTTGTAACTACAGGGTAACAAGACTGTACTTATAGTGTAACTACAGGGTAACAAGACTGTACTTAAAGTGTATACAGGGTAACAAGACTGTACTTATAGTGTAACTACAGGGTAACAAGACTGTACTTATAGTGTAACTACAGGGTAACAAGACTGTACTTATAGTGCAACTACAGGGTTACGAGATTGTACTTATAGTGTAACTACAGGGTAACAAGACTGTACTTATAGTGCAACTACAGGGTTACGAGACTGTACTTATAGTATAACTACAGGGTAACAAGACTGTACTTATAGTGCAACTACAGCGTTACAAGACTGTACTTATAGTGTAACTACGGGCTACAAGAAGTGAATTTAGCCTGTAACTACAGGGTAAACAAGACTGTACTTATAGTGTAACTACAGGGTAACAAGTGTAGTGCAGACTTGTTACCCTGTAGTTACACTATAAGTACAGTCTTGTTACCCTGTAGTTACACTATAAGTATAGTCTTGTTACCCTGTAGTTAAATGGTTATTTGCGGGCTGTATTCTAAAGCGTTACCGAATATCCCACCCGACTGTCATGCGGGAATCTTTTGTCGAACAAACTGCTGCCACAGTAAAATAACGCAAGTGCTGGGAAACGTCTCCATGGTTAAACTTATTCCACAATATGAATATGATCTACCGTTAGTTAACTCTGCAGCACATTGGACAATGCATGCAATGGTTAAAACGTTATTGACTGTTCACTCTCTCGAATAAATGTTATTTTCTCATATATTTAGTGCATTGTTACCTTTTATTGAACACTGCAAATACCCTAAAGCAGGTGTCTGTTTATTTAACTAATATCCGACCATTCATGAAGCCAGATCTTGAGCCTCGATCATCATAGGCTGAGCAAGGTGTATAGCCTATGATGAGAGAGACTGATGCAACAATAGTCAGCCAACCATCGCAAGTTTACCTGCTTAGCACACTAATTATCTAAACAAAGCAGACAGTAAGACATTTTTCTGGTCCTCACTTTCTCACACCTGTAAATGGCTGTTTGTTGTTGTTTGTTTGTTTAGGTTGTTTGAATTGGATTTAGGTTAGGGTTACAGTAGCAATAGTTGTGATGGTTAAGGGTAGGGTTAGACTAGGCCTAGGGAATGCATTGTGTCATATCGTCACTATTAGCTGTACAAACGTGTGGTTGAGGAGAGGGTACTCTTCAACTGTATTCCTGTCTCTTGCCCCTCCTGGCATCAATATCTTCCAGGGCGACTATGGGGAAGGAAAAGCTCCACATAAACATTGTGGTGATCGGCCATGTCGACTCGGGCAAGTTCACCACCACCGGCCACCTCATCTACAAGTGTGGCGGCATCGACAAGAGGACAATCGAGAAGTTTGAGAAGGAAGCTGGATAAATATAATAATAATAATGGATAAATACTTCATTAAAAGTAAATATTCTGCATTCAAAAGTTTACTTACGTAAACATATAGAAGTATTAACAGTAAAATGTACTTAAGTACAATTATGCATTCTGAAGAATGGTCCCTTTCATAGTGTTAAATTACCATCAAAGTACAGTAAGTATAAAGTGTCACATAATGGAAAGTGCCAGTTCTACTGAAGTACAGTACTTATATGTATGTAATTATATTTAGTTACCGGTACTTTCCATCTCTAGTTGAAACCAACATTAGTACTACTACTTATGTTGATGTTGTTATCATCAGATGACAAATTATTTATGTAATTCGTTTTGAAGATACAGTAATGTGAAAACCCTCTATCTCATCCTTTGGTCAGAGGATTGTTGCTGGCCTCTAATGGTCAAGATGAGGAACAACACCTCATTTCACCACAATCAGGCATTGAAGGCATTTTATGAGGAGCTTCTCATCAAATGTCTGCATGTAATTCAGTGTGATGTGTCAAATCGTCTCCCCCCATGATGCCTCCCTCAGGGCGTTTTGCAGTGCGTCACATGCGTCAGACGGTGGCGGTGGAAAAGACAGCTCCAACCAGCGGCAAGATCACCAAGTCTGCCCAGAAGGTGCAGAAGACCAAATGACTGGGCTTCTGCCCCAAACGCTCAGCATGGGCGAAGACATACAAGCACCCCACTCCTTCTGCACTGTCACACCATAGTCAGTGTCTGGTCTATTATCACAATGCATCGCAAAAGCAGGCGAAGGAAAGAAACAATATGTCCATAATCTGTTAGCGATTAAAGTTGTAGTTTGAACCTCTTGCCATAATTGCAATCTTTGGTGTGGTCCCGCATGATCTCTCCCTCAACCAATGCAGTAAAAAGACCATAGCGTTTGGTACACTTCTGGCTAGAAGACTTGTACTCCTTAAATGGAAAGACAAGTTTCCTCCAACTTTCAATCACTGGGTCAGAGATCTTATGTATCATCTAACCCTAGAAAAAATCCGATACGCTACAAGGGGTTGTGCTCTCGACTTTTATACCATCTGGCAGCCAGTCCTGGACCAGGTAGAGAAAATGGACGCTTAAAGCATTTCAAATGTATAGATTCCCCCCCCCCCCCCTCTCTCATATTTATTTTCATCCATTGTTGTTGTTGTTGTTGTTGTTGTTTTTTTCCCTCTTTCTTTTCTTTTATGTGTCTTTGTGTACTGATATACTGTGATGTATGACATGATGTATGTGGTGTAATAGGCTAGGGGTTCTCGTGGGATGGGTTTTTGTTTAAAAGTGTCAAGTGTATTTAAATCTGTATTTTGTACCCAACTTTCAATATTACTATTGGGCAGCCAATATACGCGCTATGGCTTATTGGCTTAAACCATCACAGGTGAGCAGTCCCAAATGGTTGCAGCTGGAAAACATGTCATGTGGGCCCGCCTCTTTACATGCTTTACTTTGTTCCAAATTCCCATTGCCTGAACCTATATCCAGTTACTCTGTGAACCCAGTAGTCAAACACTCTATGAAAATCTGGGCACAGTTTAGACGATCTTTTTCACTTAATAATTTGTCAATAAATGCCCCTATAACAAGAAATAATATGTTTAAGCCATCTATTATAGATGGGTCCTTCAATACCTGGGCCAAGAACGGACTAGCCAAATTAAAAGATTTATATATTAATGATAATTTCGCATCATTCGAACAGTTGAGTTTAAAATTCAAAATCCCCAACTTTCAGTTCTATAAATATTTACAGCTTCGTAGTTTTGTATCTTCATGTTCGGTTCATTACCCATCATTACCGCCCAGCTCTCTCCTTGAATCTGTTTTGGAGCTTAGCTCTTACCCCAAAGGGAGTATTGGAAGGATCTATACCTCACTCAACTCTCACAATCTAGAACCCTTGATACATTTAAAAAATCAATGGGAGGAAGAATTAGATACAGATCTTTCTGAGGATGTATGGGAGTCCATATTAGAAAAAATATTCTCCTCTTCAATTTGTTTAAAACATAGAGTCATACAATTCAAGATTGTACATAGACTGCATTGGTCCAGGGCGAGATTGGCCAAATTTACACCAGACATGGATCCCAATTGTGATCGCTGTCAAACAACCCCAGCCACTTTATCACATATGTTTTGGCTTTGCCCAAAATTAGTAGATTTTTGGCATTCCATATTTAAATTCTTTTCTGATATACTGGAAATATCCATTGAACCTCTTGCCATAATTGCAATCTTTGGTGTGATACCGCGTGATCTCTCCCTCAACCAATGCAGCAAAAAGATGATAGCGTTTGGTACACTTCTGGCCAGAAGACTTGTACTCCTTAAATGGAAAGACAAGTTTCCTCCAACTTTTAATCACTGGGTCAGAGATCTCATGTATCATCTAACTCTAGAAAAAATCAGATACGCTACAAGGGGTTGTGCCCTCGACTTTTATACCATCTGGCAGCCAGTCCTGGACCAGGTAGAGAAAATGGACGCTAAAAGCATTTCAAATATATAGATTTACCCCCCCCTTTTCTCATATTTATTTTCATTAATCTGTTTTTGTTGTTGTTGTTGTATGTTTTTTCTTTTCTTTCTTTTGTGTGTATTTGTGTATTGATATACTGTGATGTATGTATGTGGTGTAATAGGCCAGGGGTTCTTGTGGGATGGGTTTTTGTTTAAAAGTGTCAAGTGTATTTGAATTTGTATTTTGTATTTTGTATATTATACAGAAAACAAAAAAAAAAACTTTGAACAAAAAAAAAAAATCTGTATTTTGTATGATATACAGAAAACGAATAAAAAAACTTAGAAAAAAAAAAAAGTTGTAGTTTAATGTAGGTTTTTATTGTCATTTGGGGTGTGGCGCAACAACACTACGTCTGCATTACAGTTCCCTCCTTGTGTGTCATTGTAGTTGTAGTTAGAATTAAGCCGCTTAGCTGTTAAAGCACCGTAATAAGGCAGAGATGTTCTTTTGCCAGTTCAGTGTCGTTGTGCTCTGTGTTCTAGCTTGAAAGTAGAAATGCTTACTAGCCTGAGGTAGATTGGCTACTTGCATGTTCTCTGTTTGCACCTTAAACAAGATTCAGAAAGTCTTACTCTGAAACCTGGAATCATCAAACCTAGCACTTTGCTTGACTTAAGCTCTCTTGCAGTAGCTCTATGAAACATTATAGTTCCTGCACCTTAATCAGTGTACTTTGGGAGCACAATTCCATGACATTAAAGATGTTGAAACTGATCTGTATCTTTTTTTCTTTCTGGTATCAATAATGTACATTATACTCCTGAACTAGTGACAAAAGAACCATAACGTCTGAATGAATGATGGCGAGAAAGCATGAAGCCAAGCTACAATTTCCTTTATTGATGTACAGTATGAGAATAAAAGTTCATTTGCATTTTCACAACATTACAGGCTTCATGTATCTAACTGAGATTATTACTTGGGTGTAAATATGTGCACATAATTTAAATAAATTAGAAGGAATGAGACAGAATGTTGAAGGCCAGTCTTATGTCCAGTAGCAAAATGATGTCTGAATACAAAAATGAAATGCCCAAGTCAGAGAGAAAATGAAAGCATTTCCGTTCAGAGGACACTAATGCACATTTGAGAAAAAGAACAGCGGTTATGGAGATGAATAGGAACCACAGAAGCAAGGCACCATATACAGCATGTACTGCACATTTTGTATACTTCAAATCAAGAGTTGGGGTCATTTTACTTTCAATGTAATCATTTCAAACCGGGTATAGAATAGAAATTGTAATTCACTTGACGATGATAGGGCATTCATTATCAGCTAGAAATAGGTTTGGATATGACAACCTCATGCAAAATGTGTGTGTATGCATATATATACAGTATATATATATATACATATATATATATACATACATATATATACACACATACAGTATATATATATAAAAGAGAACATATACCTCCTGAGTCCTGAATTGATTGTACTGAAAATGAACTGACCCCAATTCTACTTGACATATTCTGGCAAAGCCTTTGATATGGATCTTCAACCTTCACTGAGGTACTGCTAGCAAATGGTGTGATTTGTCACCACTCTGCTGTATATTTAATAATGTAATTTCCCTGCATCATAAAATAGGTTTCCTTCACCTTTCTAAACAACCGCTTGTCCTTACCTGCCGTACCTGATTCTGTACCATGCAACAGGAAGAGTTCAGTTGTTTGTTGGTTTCACACTGCTCATAAGAATAAGGAAATAGGCAATACATTCTACATCATGTTCACTTCAGGGAAGCAAAAAATAATCCCACAGTACAATATGAAAAAAAAAAGATAAAAGAAAAAGTTAACTGTTGACCATGATTTAAACAAGAAACTTTTCTTTCATGTAAAAACAGGGTGGCAAAAAGCCAAACACCATAAAAAGTAACATTTCTTCTTTCAGTGTATTTGTTTCCAAATCAAAACAGACAAAGTGCTTTGCCAAAACACACATATTCCAATGACACAAACAGTTTTTAGACAAAGAAATGACAATCAAGATGCGTTTCAATCCATGGTTTTCGTCAGCTGGAAAACCAACCGACTGATGCGCCATTGACCTCAAAATAAGCAACTGCCACTCCTCTTTCTGTCTCGTACAGTCCACGAGTCCTTACACTATGGGATCTATTTTCTACTGCACAATGGATACATATCAATGCAGCTGGCTGTGTGGACGTGTGTGCGTGTGCGTGTGTGTGTGTGCATGCATGTCTGTGTGCATGTGCATATAAATGTGCGAGAGAGGACTGTATGTGCTGCACATGGTGCACCTCATTCTGTAGCTGACTGTTGGCAGAACGGGACATCAAACCAAAGACTTGGCACTTACAGCAACTTTGATAGGCTATTTGTATTTTCTATTTGGCTTTCTTGCTGTACCGGGCTGATAGGGTTAAGGGTTATGGTTGTCACTCAAGGGTTTCATTTGTGACACAAAATAAAAATAAATGATGGTACTTTTGAAAGGATGTGGGCCTTGGTTGTCTCATAACACTTTTATAATTTAGGGATAGTGCACAACTTCTACTATGAATGCTCTATTCAATGAAATAAAAATAAAAAACACTTCAAAAGATGATTTTTTTTGTGTTTTGGAAATTAACTCCTCAAATAAAAATAGTAACAAAGAACACAGAGTGAAAAGCTTTACTATGTTGTGGTAACATTCATTTTGAAGATGGCAGCCTCTCCCATGATTAGAGATACAGGAAATGGATCTTGTTTGTGCACATTTAGCTTGGCTTTATCAGCTCTACTACAGGTCTTATGAATCTAAGATTCCCCATTGTTTCCATTACTTGTGATATAGTTGTACTGGTCAAGGTGAAAGAGAATTCTCTAGAGGGATTTGCCATAAGGCTTTGGCGTCCATGACTTCTTGCACTGCTGAGTGTAGACTTTCTAATCCCGGTACCTTTGACTGAAAACATGCAGTGCACATGCTGCGTCTCAGGGTCACCACCAAGTATTGTTGGCTTTGTTTCATAGCAAAGTCTTTCGTTTTTTTCATCTCCTCTCCCATTCTTAGATTTGTCAAGCATACTTTAAAAAAGAATAACTCATGCAATGATATGTCACGTATGATCAACCTGTATGAAAATACTATGATTTCTATCAAATGAATCAACATGAAAATAAACAAAAAATGACTCCTTATTATATTCCCAGCCTCCCTCTCCCCTCCAAAAAGGATAAAAACCGTCTCTGTGAGGTGAGCTTGGCGTGTCGCCAGCCCATGAAGCTGGGTTTATTTTAGCCGCACGTGTGGCATGTTCAGCGACTCGTTGCTGCCAGTAGAGGGCGTGGACGTGTGACCGCTGGCCAGGCTGCGGTTGGAGCCCCGGGATCCTGCGCCCGCGCTGGCCTCGGTCCTCAGGAGTTCTGAGGAGTAGGACGGGGCATCGGCGGCCCCCTGGGCCAGGAAGTCAAAGCCCTGCGCATCGATGTCCCTGTCACTGATAAAGAGGTCCTCCTCCCCCCATCCGCCTCCTCCACTCCTTCCCACACCACCGCCTCCTCCCCCTGGATCCTGGCCGCCGCTGTGGAAGCCGATGGGGGAGTCACTGCTAGTGCTGGGGCTGGGAGACGAGAGGCTGTGGTGGGCATCCGGGGCCGTCCCCGGCGCCGCCTGCAGCAGGTCCTGCACTGACATGGACTTGCCCAGGCCTCGGTCCACCTGGCTGGGGGCTGAGCAGCAGCCCAGGGCCAGCGGGACCAGGGGCTCCATCTCCAGGCTCATATGTCTCCTCCAGGAGCCCTCCTCCTTAGCATTCAACCTGCCGTTGCCATTGGTGCTGCCTTGCAGTTGCTGCCCCAGCCTGCCCAGCCCCAAGCCCAGGCCGAGTTCCTCTCCAACGCTACTGTCCCTCTGTCCCCCTAGACCACCACACAAGTCCCCCACCTCTATCTGCGGCCTGGAGGTAGCGCTGCTGGGGCCAAGAGTTCGGCTTGGAGGGGGAGGTGGCGGAAGCCTGGCCAGGATAGGAAACCCCCCGTCTCCTACTCCTCCACCCCCTCCACTGGGGATACTATTCGGGGTGAGGAGGGGTGGAGAGCTCCCCACTACCTCATCATTGCCGCTTTCAGGCGTGGAGGGCTGAGCCTTGGTATGATGATGGTGGTGATGACGAGGATGATGATGGTGGTGGTGATGATGGTGATGAGGCAGCGGTGGCGGGCTGAAAGAGGATGACCCGAGACCGGAGGGAGGCGTCGAGGCGGGGGCGTTGTGATTGAGGCCGAGCTCATTGGGCGGTGCCAGGATGAGATGGAGCCCTCCCCGGGAGAGGTGAGCATTGGTGGAGGAGCGTGTGACGCAGCCTCCAGGGGGTGCCACCCCGCCGCTGCTGACCTGCGTGGAGCAGGACAGGTCCTTGCCGAAGACGGAGGACTGGTAGTCAGAGGTCTGCTCCAGCTCGAACAGAGGCAGAGAGGAGAGGGTGAGGCCTGAAGACGAGCCTTTACGCAAGACCTGTCGGTAGATGTCCAGCAGCGAGTCCAGCTTTGACTCGATGGACTGGACCTATGAGGGGAGGAAGGAGGAGGAAGGAGGGAGTCAAATCAATCAATCAATCAAATAAAATGTATATTTATATACCGTAGTAGGGGTGGGGGAAAAAAATCGATTCACCTAAGTATCGCGATTTTTAATGTCACGATTTTTTGAATCGATCTTTTATTCCAGAATCGATAATCGCAAAAAAAAAAAAAAAAAAAAAAAATTGTTGGGTGCTTGCAGTCAGGCCACTCACTGAACAGCAGGCCAGGCGCCGCCTACTGGTTTACTAGTGGTTTTATTACTTTATTAGTTAGTCTGAAGTAATAATTACACTTCAGGGTTAAAGTGGGTGCATCTCATTGTAAAATTGGACTTCAAACGGCCCAAATCTGGCTTCAAACGGCCCAAATTGGGCTTCAAACGGCCCAAATTTCACGCGCGTCGGCCCATATCTGCCTGGCCTGCTTGGTATCTAATGCCCGGCCTGAATTATGATTCCAGTCCGCCCCTGTTTTTAACTATATCGCCCAGCCCTACTCATGATATATAATATACAGTCTCTAGTGTATGATTCAACTTTTCCCATGTTCTAATCTAGTGTAAAAAAGCAAACAAACTGAAAAAATAAAATAATCAACAAAAACAAAAATCGCAAATAAATCGTAATATCGAATCGCAATAATCGTAGAATCGCAATACTTAAGAATTGCAATATAAATCGAATCGGCACCCAAGAATCGTGATAGTATCGAATCGGGAGATAAGAGAATCGCCACAGCCCTATTATATAGCGCCACCAAATCACAACAAAAAATATCTCAAGGCGCTTTACAAATAGAGCAGGCTCTTTATTTAAAGCCCAGTTTATACCAATGATTCGCAATGAGACAAAACTGTTTTAGAAGGTTGCAGGGAAAAGTTGCAGCGGTGTAAACTGGCCCGTCTCATCTCCACTGCAGATGGCTGATGGCTGATGGCGTTGCCAACAATTCAGCTTGTCAAGTCGCAGGCAGGGGCTGGTAAAGTAAAGGTAAAGTCCCACTGATTGGCACACAATGTGTGAAATTTGTTCTCCGCATTTGACCCATCCCCTGGGGGAGCGGTGAGCGGCAGCAGCGCCGCGCTCGGGAATCATATGGTGATCTAACCCCCCAATTCCAACCCTTTTGATGGTTGCAAGTAGTTGCAAGTTGCAACTTGGAGGAAAACAACTTGGTCTAAACTGGGCTTAGACCCAACAATTAAAACAATTCTCACATGCACCGGCAATTTCAACAATAATCAAACAAAACCGAAAACAAATCAATAAATCAAACAAACAAACAAACAAACAAACAAACAAACAATAAATAAATATGAATAAAATAATAGTAATAACAATAACAACACATAACAAAAACTGCTCAGATCAGGGTAGTCAGTGGTTGTTAATGTTGATGATAGTTGCATTGCCTACTGGTCGCCAACAGAGGGCGATAGAAGTTCTCTTTATGCACCTTTAGAGAAAAACAAAACTGACCTGTCGCTCCACCTTACAGACGCGACCCAGCATGCTCATGTCCTCCAGTATATCCCCATCAGACATCAGCTTCTCTCGAATCTTCTTATCCAGAGGGATCTGGCCCCTCCCAAGGATCTGGTCCACTCTGGAACACACGCACGCGCACACACACACACACACACACACACACACACACACACACACACACACACACACACACACACACACATTCAAACTTTAGTGATGGGACAGGAGAGACTGACAAGACCAGTAGAACTCCAATCGGCAGCCCACAGAAAGGAAGGAAGGTAGAGACTGTACAGCAACACGTTTTCATTCTGACATATAGAATCAACTGGACATGGACTGTAGATGAAACGTTATACATCCTCACTGGATTTGAAAGTTGATGGATGAATAACCATCCGGCACTCTCTTCAATACACTATCCTCAACATTGCATTACAACTAATCAGGATATTGTGTTACTAAGTAAATATCTCCAGAATCAAACAGTTACACAAGAGAAGAGGTCTGCATTTTTCTTATATGATGTGACGTTGTTTTTTTTTTACCTCCGCCAAGGAGGTTATGTTTTCAGTGCAGTCTGTTTGTTAGCACGATTACGGAAAACGTACTGGGCCCATTTTGATGAAACTTGGTGGAAGGGTGTAGCATAGCCTGCTAATCCATCCGGTCACATGAACTCACATTTTGTTTCGTTCTGCTGGACCGCCTGGCCTCCTGCCCGGGGCGGGCCTTTTCAGAAATTACAAAGTCCACGGGCTAATCAGGAACCTGCCTCATAGTTGACATGGTAACCGGCCAATCAGGGACGTCGCTGGCAAAATAGTAATGGCTCTCCATGGCTCTCTGGCTCCCGAAGCAATGCATAAGTGCAGTTATTGCAGAAATAGACTCCATAACAACAATTACCAGTAAACAAGAATAGGAGTAGTATGTACCCGCGCAGTTAGTTTTCCGGCAGAAAAGACATTTTCTTCCGAGTGATTTGGATTTGACTGATCCGACACTGATTGGATGAAGGACTGGATTTGGCAACGTTGATTGGCTGAAGGAGTTGTCTGTCAAGGCAAGTACTCCCACTCATTGAAATGACTGTGAACTGCTTGGAGTCCAGACTGATACGTAGAGCAAAACAGAATGTGAGATCACGAATCAGGATGGTTTTAACCAGGCTAGGTGTAGCAAGAACCAAGGAAGAACCCATTACATTTAGGAGCGGATTGATCTGATTCGGGTCAAGGAAGGGGCCGTAGCTAGGGATAGGAAGGTCGTAGAGAGTTGGGGTTCGAGGGGTGGGTAGGGGGAGTGGCTGGGGGGATGTGGGTGGGTCAGGGTTAGGGTTCTGATCCGACTCACAACATTTGCACATCAAAGCAGACTGGAGTATTGGCCTTGGCGGAGACTCTCCGAGTACACTTCTAGTTCCTTTTGTTTTACAGCACTTTGTTAAATTTGTACATAGAATATAGATACTACTCCTACCAAATCCAGTGAGGTTCAGTAGAATCTGGTTAGTAAGGCCTGCTCGCTTGTAAATGAACGGGGTTCAAATTAAACAACAATGAAACTAGCCATGCAAGAATGATGCAGCAAAAAAAAAAATCAAAGATAATTCATTAAAGCTTTATCAACCAACACCCCTGCCAGACAATACTTGTATCATAGTATTTTACAAAGAATTGTTCTTAACCTACTTGGAGTACCAGATGTGTGAGGTTAGTGCCAGACATAGAAATTTACAGAAAAGTATTTCAAAATCAATCTAGTACACATATGTGTTCAACATCTTAGCTGACACTGTAATTTCCACCCTACTAGTACTCAATGTAGGTTAAAATGTGAACAATGACTGTATTTGTAAATACTATTTGACCCAAGTGTGATCAGCACCCCCGTGAGATGATAGAGAACATGCAGCAGTTTGTATAGCTCTCAGGTTACAACAGTAGGGGCCAGTATTACAATATCACAGGTAGGCAGCATGCACAGTTGTGGTGGAAAATTGTGTGTGTGTGTGTGTGTGTGTGTGTGTGTGTGTGTGTGTGTGTGTGTGGGTGTGTGTGTGTGTGTGTGTGTGTGCGCGGGCGCGTGCGCGCGTGTCACGCTGATTAGGACCGAAGACAGTAGGAAGAACAGTAGGACAGTGATGCGTGAAGAAAGGCTGGGGTCATTTCACTTTCAGGTCAATCAATTCAAAATACCCCCCCCCCCCTTTCTCCCCAGTTGTAATTGGCCAATTCCCTCTGCTGTCCTGGGCATTATTCCACCCCCTCTAGAGTGAGAGAGTTGCAGACTAACACATGCTTCCTCTGATACATGTGTCACTTCTTTTCACCTGACAGCGAGGTTTCACCAGCAGGACGTAGCGCATGAGAGGATCACGCTATTCCCCCTAGTTCCCCTCCCCCCGAACAGGCACCCCCCGACCGACCAGAGGAGGCGCTAGTGCAGCGACCAGGACACACCCTTAATCTGGCTTCCCACCCACAGACACGGCCAATTGTACCTGTATGGACACCCAATGCCCGACCCTCGTGTCGGTAAGCAGGGAATCTCCCGCTGCACTACCCGGGGGGGCGCCCACGGTTTAGGAACCTTTTGATCTTTTGGAAGAAAAGCCATGGCCTGAATTGACTGAATTGTAAATGAAGTGAGCCCAGGGCCATCCTCCATGTGAAGGGGGCATTCTGACCCCTGGCTGGAGTTCTTTCTGCCCTGGCTGTAATAGACAGGCAGGGAGGGGGAGGAAAAGGTCTTGGCTCGGCTGCTCAGGGGCTGTGGGCCTACTATCATGTCCAGCCTGTGAGGAAAACAAAGGGAACACACGTGCACACGAATGAAGAAGTGCAGATGTGCACGCACGCACGCACAAGTGCACGCGCGCGTGTGCACACACACACACACACACACACACGCACACACACACAAACAACAATCGTGTGCATGACACACAGATAACATACATACAGGTACGTACTGTACATTGCACACACATGCGCATACATGGAATGAGTGCAGATGCATGCATACATTGTACACACCAAGGTTAACAAAATAACGAAAACTAGGTGCGAGAAAAACATTTTCGTTAACTGAAATAAAAAATACGCTTTACAAAAAACGCTAGCTATCTGAAACTGTATTGTGTGTTTACAATCGAACTAAAATAAACTAAAATTACAGAGAAGTCTTCAGTTTTCGTCTTTGTCAATACATGTCAATACATAAGCCTAGTATATTGGGTGGATTCTGGTTAATGACGAACACACTGACTGACAAATCTTTTTTTTTTGGTTTTGTGGATGGGTGTTCATCTGTCCCAAGTGATTTTTATTTTATTGATTTTTTACGATATGTTTTTATGATGCAATACTTTTTCTGACCATTTTGATTCACGCCCCTGTCAAATAGCACATATTCCCCCAAAATATTCAAATTAACACTGAAACTAATAAAAAATAAACAAAAGCTAAGTAAGCATTTTCAAAAACTAAACTAAACGAGCAAATCCACTTTAAAAACAAATTCAAACTAAACTGAAATTGAAAACAAAAAGTCAAAATGAAAAACTAATGAAAAGTGCAAAACCCTAATAACCTTGGTAGGTACACATAGACGTGCGCGCGCGCGCACACACACACACGCACACACGCACACACACACACACACACACACACACACACACACACACACACACACACACACACACACACACACACACACACACACACACACACACAAAACGTACAGTTACAATGTTGATCAGGGATTAAGCAGTGCTAGTAACAGTCAGCAAGGATATCAGGGATGGGAAACTACTGTCAACTCATGTTGGTGTCATGCAATACATGTTGAATATATATCATGTAATGGTAGACAGCTGCATTCCTACCTAGTCTGCAGGCTCTTGATACGATACAGCATGTCCAAGTGACCGGCAGAGTATTGCTCAATCACATCCTTCACATCATATGGACGCAACGTCTCCTTAAACTTCTTTTTGGCTACATGGAACTTCATTATCCTGGATCGATAGCAGAGAAGAGTAATTCACAAATCAACCACTAGGGGGTAGTCTGACACAGTCAATACTGATGACCTCCAGAGGCACCCTCAACCATCATCGCTCGCCGGCCCGCTGTTTCTTCACACCGATGCAGAGAGTCAGGCATCTGGAAAATCATTTCTTCGGTCCTTACATAAACATCCTGTGAGCTTGTGAAGACCACCTAAGTATTGACGGTGGTTGTCGTCGTACTGCTTACTTCAGTAAATCTATCACTCTGAGAAAGCAGCTCTCAGCGGCTGGAGTTTGTTCAATATCTATGCACCTGCAGAGCGCTGGGGCCAAACATGAGGGGATACGGCTGAATGTGAGAGTCTCTAAGCAGCCCTCAAATGCACTCTGGCCTATAATATCGCCCTGCTTTAGGGAATAAGAGAGGCAGGCAATGGCGAGGAGACGCAGCAGTTTAATTGAGCCTTAAGAAAGAGGAGGGGGGAAGTTCTTCTTGGATGTTTATGTAAGGCCATCTTTTTTGCACGAGCAATCTAGCCGTGGGCCTGTTTCAGTCACACAGAGATCACTTATCCTCAGTCTTATTAGATCATATGTTGCAGAAGACAGAAGCTTCTGGGTCTCCATGACCTAAGGGTTATCATATTCTTTCTATTGGTAAGAGGGTTAGTTGTTTTTGTTTTTTGCAGAAATTGTGAGACCTTAAGTGTGAAACCTTATGCTCCAACCTGTGAAGAGGATTAAAGGAACAAAATTGTAATGAAAGGAGGGCAGAAGGTGCCGTTTGGTCCAAAATTGGATAATACAAAAGTAATAAAAAAGAAGAAGATGGATCCAAGGCACTCTTCCCAATTTAAAAAAAGCTTTAATTAAAGGCTTAGTTCATAATTGAACAGATAAAATGAGCCAACATGTTTCAGCCTTCGTCGGGGCAGCAATGATTAAAGGATTAAAGTCATTCATGGCAGCACAAGTGACATCACTGGTCCACAACTTAACTCAAATCAACTCTGTCAATAACTGTCAGACTAAATGAATGGCTGCAAAACTGCTTACAATTTTCAGATATACTACTGATTTTGTAATGATACAAAGCTGGTTGAAAATTGGCGGAGTGTTCCTTTAAATAAGTGGTTGTTTAGCACTATTGATTACCAGGTGTAACAGTTAGGTAGACACTGCAGGTTCCATAGTAAGTTCACTTAAAACTGCCACTACCTCCTGTTCAAAAGCTGTAACTAAAGAATACATGTGTGTTTTTGAATATACCTGCCAGGTTAAAAGTTTAATTTGGGGTTTATTCCTTGGCTAAGAGGCTTAAGACACCTAGCAAGTCCTTGTGACCATGTCAGTTTGAATGGCCCTACAATGTTGTTGTTTACCATCTCCCACTCTTTGCCATGCTTCCCCTGTCTCAACAATGTGTCCAATCACGTAAACCAAAGATGTCATAAAAAAGAATCTTCCAGTCAATTCAATCAGGAGAGCTACTAGAAGGAATGGGGTGCAATCAGGGTTTGTTTGCATGCAACCCTGCAGTAGATAGACACTCTTTCTCTGTTGTCTGTGGCTAAAGAGACACTTGAGTTGATGAGGAAAGAAGTCCACCTCACCTAACAGCTCTAATGACACACTTGACTGAAGGCAGCAGGTCCTCCACGGAGATGTCACAGTGACAGCCCTTCTCATCGAAAAGCTCTTCCCCTGCCATGTTAGGATCTGCTGCTTAGGAGAGAGGAAGACAGACAGAAAGAAAGAAAGTGCCATGTTAGGATCTGCTGCTTAGGAGAGAGGAAGACAGACAGAAAGAAAGAAAGTGCCATGTTAGGATCTGCTGCTTAGGAGAGAGGAAGACAGACAGACAGACAGAAAGAAAGTGCACAGATCTCAATGAATTGGCAGAGGGGTTAAAAATAAAGATAGAGAAAAGGAGAGAGGCATGTGGAGAATTGAAGATCATCTGATAGAGTGAAAGGATCGTATTTTGACCTGCTGCCAGAAACAGCAGAGTACAGTACAGTACAGTACAGTGCAGTACAGTGGAGTACAGTACAGTGCAGTACAGTACAGTACAGTGCAGTACAGTAGAGTACAGTACAGTGGCATACAGTACAGTACAGTGGAGCACAGTACAGTACAGTACAGTACAGTGCAGTACAGTGGAGTACAGTGGAGTACAGTACAGTACAGTGGAGTACAGTGGAGTACAGTGGAGTACAGTACAGTGCAGTACAGTACAGTGGAGTACAGTACAGTACAGTGCAGTACAGTAGAGTACAGTACAGTGGCGTACAGTACAGTACAGTGGAGTACAGTACAGTACAGTGGAGTACAGTACAGTACAGTACAGTGCAGTACAGTACAGTACAGTGGCGTACAGTACAGTGGAGTACAGTACAGTGGAGTACAGTACAGTACAGTACAGTGGAGTACAGTACAGTACAGTGGAGTACAGTACAGTGGCGTACAGTACAGTACAGTGGAGTACAGTACAGTGGAGTACAGTACAGTACAGTACAGTGGAGTACAGTACAGTACAGCACAGTGGAGTACAGTACAGTGGCGTACAGTACAGTACAGTGGAGTACAGTACAGTACAGTGGAGTACAGTACAGTACAGTACAGTACAGTGGAGTACAGTACAGTGGCGTACAGTACAGTACAGTGGAGTACAGTACAGTACAGTGGAGTACAGTACAGTACAGTACAGTGGAGTACAGTACAGTACAGTACAGTGGAGTACAGTACAGTACAGCACAGTGGAGTACAGTACAGTGGCGTACAGTACAGTACAGTGGAGTACAGTACAGTACAGTGGAGTACAGTACAGTACAGTGGAGTACAGTACAATACAGTACAGTACAGTGGAGTACAGTACAGTACAGTGGAGTACAGTACAGTACAGTGGAGTACAGTACAATACAGTACAGTACAGTGGAGTACAGTACAGTACAGTGGAGTACAGTACAATACAGTACAGTACAGTGGAGTACAGTACAGTACAGTGGAGTACAGTACAATACAGTACAGTACAGTGGCGTACAGTGGCGTACAGTGGCGTACAGTACAGTACAGTATAGTGGAGTACAGTACAGTACAGTACAGTGCAGTACTGAATGACAGGGGCTCAAAACTACGGTATAACAACTTTTCTTTCATCGGTCATTGTGCCTGTCTGACGCGCGAGAGAGAGGGAGTGAGAGAGAGAGAGGGGGGGAGAGAGAGTGAGATGGCAGAGGAGAGCTGCGCGTATTTACGCACATTAATATCCCCGGCGCACTGAATAAGGCCTGGTTTTGAAAAGAGCTAAATTAACGCCAGGGGGGAAGATAGCGTTAGGCCGGTATTTAAGGCCGAAACGCCCATTCTGGCCTATTCTGGCACTGCGCCATGCCTCTTCGGCGTAAAGCGCATTTCGGGGCCTAAAAACATGATGCTATCTTCCCGAGTCAGGCGCAAAGCGCGTTTTTTTGCGTTTAACGCCAGTTTAGCGCCTAAGGCCAGTGGGAAGATAGGGGCCATAGGATCGGTATGTGCCTGTGTTTTTACAGGCATCACAGTCCATTAAGCCAGGGGTGTCAAACTCAATTTCATACTGGGCCACATCAGCATTATGGTTGCCCTCAAAGGGCCGGTTGTAAACACAATATAAATCTATCTTGCCTACTTTGTTATCATATTACATAATTGCCTCTGATTTGATTCTTATTGGTTTTTAGTAATAACTTAATACCGTACTCAATCTGGGAGCCATCGGTTAAACAAAAAACAAAACAAAAAACTATTTTTTTCTCTAACCTCTGGGGGCAGCCCCGTTTCAATGTGGTGCAACAGGAACTCAAGAGGCGTGGTCGGCAGCGCAAGAAAATCCCTTTCCGCTCCCTGCAAGCTCTACCATTCTACCGTGTCGCTCTCAAATCCGTCCGTCGCTATGAACAACTCTAGCTCATTGCTAGTAGCAAGTAGCAACTTGCTATACGCTGAAAATGACAACACACCGGTCACGTTCACTTCATTTTGATCGGGTAATGCGCAGCATGCGTGCGAGCGCTGTTACACCCCTTTTGACGGAGCCTGCCGACAGATTTTCAATGCAAGTCGAAAGTCTGTCTCGAGAGATTACTTAATACTTAACTAGCTCTGAATGCAGAATCATAGGGAAAACAATGGCAAACAGACAACTAGTAGCCTACAACTATTATTCAATGTAACAATAGCTATTTCTAGCCGTATTGCGAAGAATTGTATTGCGAAGTTGTATTCGTTGCTAGCTCTCGCGGGCCACATAAAATGAGGTGCCGGGCCGGATCGGATTTCCCATCCACAGACAAAAACAGAGGCAGCCAACACCTCAGTGAGCGTGAAGGATCTGACAGAAGGTGACCAACCACGTCGCACCACCACCAGGCCTCAGGCAGCTGGCTGACACCTCATACGACTATTCCCACCAGCCATCCATCAATCTGCCCACAACCACGGACTGACTTGGTCATTACCCAAGCAGGCCTGCCAGGCCAGCACTAGTGGACCAAAGCAAGGACATGCAAACAGCCATTAACATTCCTCCACTTGGCTGCTGGAGTGAGCAGGCAAAGCCAGTTCTGCTTGGTTGACGGGGCGACGGCCAGACAATAAGCTGCAGCAACATACAGTAGTGAACGTCTGGGGGAGTGAGTTATTATTGCATGTTTGGTGTTGAGAAGGTATTGATTCATGTATTAATGGCTGTTTCACACCATTGAACCATCATGAGTACAGATAAGTACCACCATGCAACAAAGTCACACGGTATTGATAGAGAGTATTTAGAGGACTGTTATTTAGAGGATTATTTAGAGCAATGGTTCTCAAAGTGGGGTCCGGGGACCCCAGGGTTTCCTTGAGGGGGGTCCAGGGAGTCCCCAGTAAAAATGGGAATAATCTATTTTCACTATAATTGCATCCATAAGTACTGCATGACTATTTTGGTCATGGGTTTCATACACTTTCTGTAATAAAACATCTAAAAGCAAAAATCTTATCAGATGAGGGACCCTGGGACAAATTCTTATCAAATGAGGGTCCATTTGTGTCAGTTTAGGGGTCCTTGACGTGTGAAAAAGTTTGAGAACCACTGATTTAGAGGATACATGGTAGGTGTTATATTTTAGCATTA
This sequence comes from Poromitra crassiceps, assembly GCF_964638095.1. NCBI lineage: Eukaryota > Metazoa > Chordata > Actinopteri > Beryciformes > Melamphaidae > Poromitra > Poromitra crassiceps. Next base: position 15,242,247 of record NC_139646.1, read on the forward strand.
GGGCATACAGTTTATGTATTTCATTACAATCCAGAGGCCTCAATAAATGTTTTACAGCAAACTCAATACTAGTAGTAAGCCAACCAAGTCGAGTGCTGAAAATCTCTGCACTAATGAATCAAACGCTAAGGAAAGCATTGTGTAACCATAGACTCTATGGCATAGCTAGAGGAATGTGGAACTTGCAGCCAGCAATCTCACGACATTCACCACAATCACCCTGATTGGTCATCTTACCATCAGTGGTGGAGCGGGATTGGCTCTTCAGGCGGAGTGAGGGTCTGAAGCGGGTACGGTCGTTGAAGCTCCAGCTCTTCTGTACCTTGGTGGGGCTGGTTCCCTCCGTGCCGGCCTCAGCCACGGGAGACCGCCGCTCGTTCACCGACGACCCCTGCCTGCTCTTGATGCTCTGCCCGCGGGGGCTCGCCAACCTCACACGCTCCTTGAAGCTCAACTTCTGGCTGTGCGGTGAAGCGGTGGAACGACAGACAGAAACAGATGTCGGAAGTTAATTATCTCAGCTCTGAGATAACGACAATATAAATCACGGTTAAGTTATCCGAGACAGTCGGCACAATGCTGGTGCTAGGGAGGTTATCCACTGCATGATCATTTGTTTGTCATATGGCATCGGTCATTATCGAGAAGCTAATCCAGTTATAGAAGGGCAAAAGATTGCAGCACAGAGACCAGCATGCATTGGAGCAGGTGCTTTACACAAAATGCAAGCTCAGGTTAGGCACGATGCTTCAGGTGGGCCCTAACATGTGTTTGTGTATGTGTGCATGTGCGTGTGTGTCTGTGAACTCACCCCCCCCCCCCCCCCCCATCGAACCAAGATAGGATAAGTCAGCATGTTGCTATGAAGACAGGCAACCCATCTATAAACCTTTTCTGGAACATCGTTATTGAGGTCACTTCTTATTCATGTTTGGTTGCAACATTACTTTTGTTCATGCCGATGACACAACATGTTACATACCTTACAAGACCTCACCATTTAAACCTATGCTTATGATGATACAGGACTGTAAAAGAGTCGTATGTGAATACTACCATGAAACCTCTATCATGATCAGTGTTGGGCAAGTTACTTTCAAAATGGAATATACTACATATTACTAGTTACGTTCATTTGAAAGTAACAAGTTACTTTACAATATCACTGTCTGTGTAGAGTAACTCATTATTTATTACACTACTTTTGCATTACTTTCACCCAAATAACTGCAGTAGCAGAATGACATCGCCGCCTTGGAACCATCCCGAAAAATAATTTAAACTCTCTTGAAGTCAGCAGTGTAAACCGTCCACAATTCTAAATGTTTTCTTTTTCCTTTGTTATTGTCTATAGTGGTTATTTGCATAAAACATACAATTTGATTAGGAAATGATTGTATCTTTATTTAAATATGTGCTTTGATTATTTATTTTTTACTCAATTCGTAACCTGTGTTACTTGACAAAGTAACTGGTATAATATTACTGAAATCCTATTGGTAATAAGTTATATTACTGAGTTACTGCTAAAAGTAATATATCATGTAATACGTTACTTTTGTAACGAGTTACCCCCAACACTGATCATGATAGATAGAATATAAATGGATGAATCCTGCTTGTGGAAATTGTAGCGATGTAAAGCAGGAGTGAGCAGGGTGATAAGATGCAGAGGAAGCGAGGAGCAGCTCCATGTGATTATAATGGCTGCATGCAAAAGCAGTGCACAGGCAACAAGCATGGCTGGCTTTAAATACAATGAGTAAGTGGTATTGTGGGCTTGAGCATGTGAAGTTATACTGTGAAGTGCTTGGGAATACAGAGGCAAATGCGATGCATGTTCTTGACAGTAATAGAGCACTCTCTAGTACTAGGGATAGTAGGTATCTCTAGTACTAGGGGATAGTACTTGGGAGTTTAAAATGTGTCTGGGATATGGGAAGTGAAATGTAATAGTTTACGTATAGCAAGAGGGGCTGAATGAAAGAATAATAATGGGGGTCTACCACACAAATTGATTTTCCTCTCACGTATAGGCCTGTGCCAGGAGAAAGCCTATAACGCTGAATTATTTCACAGGATCTGGTTTTGAAATAATGAAAATTGGCGTAAATATTCTGAAAGCAGAGGTAGTTAAAACCAAAACGCAAGAGGCAGAAATAGTGCATGGCTCAGGCAAAGTCCAACAGAAGGCAGCTTGTAAATCATTATAAAGGCAACTGATTTCCTCCAGGCCAGACTCTATGGCTGCACCTCCTCTGAGGCCACGCAGCCTCCTAAGGACACCCATCCCATGCATCAAGAATTAGTCAGCATTCCCAAAGGAAACACGTCATGTAAGAGGTGAGCATAGACGCTGTGTACCTATGTTTCCGAGTGGTACACCTCCTCAGAAGCTTCTGTTTATTACTATGAACCTTACTAAAAACCAAGGGGAGATAGACATATGTTGACGTATTACATGATGCAGAGATAAGAGGGACAGAAAATGTTTGCCAACCACTTTTTTTTTATATGTTTTTTCCTGGATTTCCCCCATTTTCTCCTCAATTGTACTTGGTCAATTCCCCATGCTGTCCCGGTCGTTGCTCCACTCTCTTTCTCTGCCGATTTGGGGAGAGTTGCAGACTAGCACATGCTTCCTCCAATACGTGTGCAGTCGCCAGCCGCTTCTTTTCACCTATCAGCGAGGAGTTTCACCGGCAGGACATAGCACATGGGAGGATCACACTATTCTCCCCCAGTTCCCCTCCCCCCAAACAGGCGCCCTAGACCGGCCAGAGGAGGCACTAGTGCAGTGACCAAGACACATACCCTTATCCTGCTTCCCACACGCAGACAAAGGCAATTGTGCCTGTATGGACCAAGTGCTTGAGTCACCATGAGAGGCCAGTAACCTTTAGACAGACACTCCTGGGTTCTCTGACCATTGCCCCCCCCCCCCCCCCCCCCCATCTCATCTGCACACATATTTGTAACTAGCAATGTACCCGGCGTTAAATAGGCACAAAGTGATACAATTGCGCCTGTTGCTTCGTAGGAGTTTACAACGTGCCCATGACCTTCCCCGGATCATAACACAGAAACACACCACCATGCAAACTTTCAGCCCAATTCGACCTGGGGTGTGGGCGTGAGGTGGTTTCCAGGACTTTCCAGGTGTTTCCAGGACTATCCAACCTGTCCATGATCTTCCCCAGATCATAAGCCACCACCATGTAAATCTTCAGCCCAATCCGACCTGGGGTGTGAGCATGAGCTGGTTTCCCTGGTGGTTTCCAGGACTTTCCAGGTGGTTCCAGGACTATCCAACCTGCCCATGACCTTCCCCGGATCATAATCCACCACCATGCTAATTTTCAGACCAATCCGAAACTGCGGTGTGCGCGTGCATAAAAGATACACACACTCGTGCGCGTGTGCACACATACGCACAACTTCAACTTTATTATATAGATTTTTTCCCCTCTTATGTCTGTGTTTTATCATTATGTTTCATCTCTTTACTTCTGTGTTATATCACTTTGAATAAACTAATCTATCTGAAGTGAGACAGCTCCAGTCGGACTACCGGATGGCTTTTCCAATTTTCCACCCTGGTGGACAATAAAGTTCTGTTCTGATGTGATCTGTTCTGTTATATTCTATTGTATTCTATTGTATTCTATTGTATTCTATTCTATATCTCCCCTCTCTGCTGTAGAGACCATCAATAGAGTGGAGGGGAGGTAAATAGATAAGTGGTGGCTGGAGCTCTCCCTCCCTCGTTCTGCCTGTTTCAGATTGCGTGGGATGAATTCTGTCCTTGACTGTGTGCAGGCAAAGTTAACTCTTCAAAAGTTTGGCCTGTTCAATTTGGGTGTTCTTTTGACATTTCACCTAATTCAGATTCCGCTGCAATGTGGTGCATTTCTTAGTGGAAAAGGTCATATATGACACTAGAGCCATGACAAAAACAAACTTTTCAACTGCCCTCAGGTGGTGGTTGTGCTGACACATTCACTTAGTGTTGCGTAACTGTGAAGACACTCAGCTGTCAGTGCCCCCCCCCCCCTCCCCATCATCTCCTTTTCAGGAGCACTAAAATAGATATAACATTTGGAAATGTAAACACACACTATTATATCTATACAGAGAGAGAGTGCTTTAGTAAAATCCTTTCTTAAGGCAGGGGACCGGTAAAATGGAGAGAAATATACTGAAAGCATGAGTGCATGTGTACGCTTGCTTGTGTGTGTGTGTGTGTGTGTGTGTGTGTGTGTGTGTGTGTGTGTACCTGTGGCCAACCCCCCCGGCTTCTCTCTGATGACGCGGAAGTGAATTGAAAAGCTGTAGTTCCTCAAATGGCCACTTGGAGGTCGGGGGCAGTAGGCATTCCCCCCATGTTAAAATGCCCGACTTTGTACCAGGATTAAACATCTTTCCAGGCAGGGGCAAAACACGGTTTTGGTCTATATAGCTAATTTCACCTTTTCATAACAACTATAGGGGCATAATTATTTTATTTTATTAAAATAGATTATAGAAAAGGGGGCGATTGACAGATCGCCTGTCCAGTGATCGTGCAGCTTGCCGATCACGGACCAATAGCAGGCGGAGCTGCGGCTCTGGGGAAACCCCCATCTCGCGTGAGCTGCGCAAGGACTCAACCCATTCCCTCCCACTCTGCTGAGGAAAAATCAAGATGGTGACGGCCAACGAATCAACTCCAAACGGGAGACCAAAATCAATGGGATAGCTCTGTCTATATTTTTAGGTCAGTGCTGTGTACCCACATGTATGTGTGCGTGTGTGTTTTTGAAAGGGAAGTAAGAGATAAAAAAGAAAGACCGGAGACCGGCGCGCCAAAGGACAGATAAAACAGTGAGTCATAGTGACCGCTTGTGTGAAAGTCTCCATTAGCAGGCCTACAGTACATTTCATTACCCACTGCCTTGGACACCTGCAGTTGAGGTCATGGACCTCACTTTGCATGCTCGTCGGCAGTCCAGTTCACACAGAAAGAGAGCAACAGACAGCTTGGGGTTTACAATGCTTCATACCTTGCCACAAATCATGAAACTATAAGGTAATGTAATGCAGTGTGTCAATGTTCAGTGAAACAACACACATCATGAAACTATAAGGTAATGTAACGCAGTGTGTCAATGTTCAGGGAAACAACACAAATCATGAAACTATAAGGTAATGTAACGCAGTGTGTCAATGTTCAGTGAAACAACACAAATCATGAAACTATAAGGTAATGTAACGCAGTGTGTCAATGTTCAGTGAAACAACACAAATCATGAAACTATAAGGTAATGTAACGCAGTGTGTCAATGTTCAGTGAAACAACACAAATCATGAAACTATAAGGTAATGTAACGCAGTGTGTCAATGTTCAGTGAAACAACACAAATCATGAAACTATAAGGTAATGTAACGCAGTGTGTCAATGTTCAGTGAAACAACACAAATCATGAAACTATAAGGTAATGTAACGCAGTGTGTGAAACAACACAAAGGCACACACCTTGTGGTGGACTCTCCCTGCTCCTTCCTTGAGTTGATAGGTGAGAAGGAGAGAAGAAAGGATGCATTATAAAATGTTCTTCCATAGCATTCAGGCCATCAACACTGCATCACTAAAGTCAGCATGATAAGAGGAAGAGCTCAACATTGTGGGGAAGGCATTGTCACTGTCAGTGACTGTTCCCTTTACCAACTGCAGAATAGTAACGAGGGTTTCCAACTTCCAATAATGGAACTTGGAAACCCTCATTAGTGTTTCGCTTTTTTTTTTTTTTTTTTTTTTTATCCCATTTTTATCCCCCATTAGTGCTAATTTAATTTATTTATCCTGGTTGCTACTCCACCCTCTGCCGATCTGGGGAGAGCCGAAACTGGCTTCATGCTTCCTCCGAGACATGGGCAGTTAGCCAGCCGCTTCTTTTCACCTGACAGGGGAAGCTTCACCGGTAGGACATAGCACGTGGGAGGTTCACGCTATTCCAACCAGTTCCCCTCCCTCCGAACAGGCGCCCTTAACGACCAGAGGAGGAACCACATTAGCAACCAGGATGTTGCATGTTTTGGTGAAGGGGTTCCTATATGAAGGAAACCCCCGGGAGGCACGGGGAGAACATGCAAACTCCACACAGAAAGGCCCTTTTGACGACCCCACCCGGGCAGTGGGCACTCGAGGACATGCGGACGGGCACGCATTCCTTCAGCATTCACAGCGTCCCAGGTGGGAAACGAACCCAGGACCTTCGAGCTGTGAGGCGACAGCGCTTACCACTGCACCACCGTACCCCCGGCTCATTAGTGTTTTGCTTGTACCTGTGTTTACCCTGCCTTTTCGACACAAAATGGCCCCTGTGAAAAGGGTCTATTTCACGGTAGCAGTACACTGAGTGCATCAACATATTACAAGTATAATACCAAATACCAGGCTCACTACAGAGAGAAAGACATGCACAATGCAGTACTGTCCAGGCACAATGCAGTACTAGTGTCCAGGCAAACTCGGGAAGCACTGGCGACAAGAGAAAGCAGAGACTGGAACACGAGGATAGCAACACATGGGACTTGTTCAAATAGTGCGGTTGTGTTGGTGTGTGTGTTTTGTACATTATGACTATCATGACTGACTTTTGTTCATCTCTTTTTATTTGCAGATGGCTTTCCCAATATTTCCAGGCACCACAAAGATCCATATCTGCATGTAGAAATATAGCAATTGCCAAAGCCGCTAATAGAGATGATGTGCCGTATCTCTAAATGATACCCAAATTAATGAGACAGAAGCGCTGCAAATTCAATAAGCCTTGATTGGCTGGCATGATTGCAGTCATAAATTGATGTGGCACAGAGGGTAATGTGCCACAGAGGGTAATTGCTAAACTTGCTGTCTCAGTCTGTCCAAGTGAGAGTGCAAGCCACTGGCCTTTTCAGCAATCAACAGATCTTGGTCATGCAGAAACGTTGGGCCAGTGTGAAGAATACAGTCAAAGGATATGAACGTTCATTTACTAAATACAGTCAAAGGATAGGAACGTTCATTTACCGAATAGCAGCAAAAAGTTGTAAAAAGTTTGGAGGCTGTTTACAGATGCTTTTGTCAATGCAAGCAAGTTTGGATCAACAGAGTCTGGAAAATAAAGTCTTTTGGATGGCTGTGAACCATTTTCTCAAGAGAAAATCAAAACATTGGATGTGTTCAATAGAAATAACAAAGCAGAAAAAGTAAACAAGGAGATAGAGCAAGAGGAAGTGAAAAGGGCTGACTAAATAAATAAAATATCAACACAACATATATGAACCCAAATGCTACAAAATTGAAAAAGTATGGGACAAGATTGCCTGAGGGGCACAGACACCAAATACAGACACCAGCTGAACATAGTTGTACCTACTTTGTAGGGCTGCAGGTATGCAGAGCCTTCAAGTGAGGCTTCCAGGTAGCAATGGAAACCGAGTTCTCATCAGCCGCATAACTACGCCAAACACACTGCATGCAGAATACACAAAACCAAGAAGAAGAAAAACAACAGTACAAAATAAAAGATAGGTCGAAAGGAAAAACAATTTGAAGACAACAAAAAAACAAGGCCAAGGAAGGAGGAGTGAGAGGGAGGAGGAGGGGGAGGAGCAAAGGAAAGAAATAGAAACAAAATAAAAGCTGATTAGTGGAAACAAAACAAGGGGTGTGTCACTACACGTCCGTGGCTGGGTGGAGGTCGGCCCGGTCAGGCATGGATACATGCCTGTGGGAGAGCAGGAGGCTCTCATAGTGCCGCCAGGTGGCGTCCAGGTCGGGCCTGGCGCTGTCCGTGGAGTAATAACGCCACGCAGCCTGGGACAACACGGGGACGCACGGGACGGAGAGGAGGAGGACGAGGAGAAGAGAGGAGGTGGAGAGAAGTCAGGACGGGGGATGGGGGGGGGGGGGGATGGGCACAGGCGAGATGGGAGAGAAGAGGGAGGGAAAAGAGAGGGCAGCGGAAGGCAAAGGAGAAGACAGCATAATGGAGAAATACACTCACCGAGCACTTTATTAGGAACACCATACAATACTGGGTAGGTATCAGCTTTCTGCTCAGTGTCAGCCGGCTACCAAAGTGACATCTGCCACAAAGTTGGGCAGGTTGCATTCTGACATGCTTTTCTGCTCACCACAGTTGTAAAGAGGTTATCTGAGTTACTGTCGCCTTCCTGTCAGCTCCAACCAGTCTGGCCATTCTTCTTCTTCTTCATCTTCATTCATTTCTGTCGGCAGAACTGCCACTAACTGAATGTGTTTTGTTTTTCACACCTTTCTGTGTCAACTCTAGAGACTGTTGTGTGTGAAAATCCCAGGAGATCAGCAGATTTCAGAAATACTCAAACATGCCCGTCTGGCACCAACAGCCATGCCGTGATCCCAAGTGACTGAGATCACATTTTGACCCGCATTCTGACGTTTGATGTGAACGTTAACTAAAGCTGCTGACTCTATCTGCATGATCGTATGCATATGCACTACTGCCACATGATTGGCTGAATGGATAATTACATGAATAAGCAGGTGTAGAGGTGTTCCTAATAAAGTGCTTGTGAGTGTATATGAGGAAGACAAGGTGAGGTCAGCACCACTAAAATTCAGGATGAGAGAAAAAAAGGAATTTGTGAAGGTCAAGATGAACAGGGAGGAATGTTTGAGGCGGGAAGGAGGGGAATGAATGGATTTGCCAAACTGGAACTCCTGGGCTAAAATAAGGGAGAAACCCATGGATGTGGAGAAACCTATCAGAGAGCAGAAAGAGTCATGAAAAGTACGGATGGCTCGATACAACTTTTTCATGTCCGATACATGTTCAAACTGTGGAACAAATATTCTACTCCCCTAAAGGAAGACATATATAACCCACAACATGACTCAGTTATGCAAAACTGCCGCTTCTTTTTTTAAAGCTTTTTGAAACAGAACTTTTAGCAGCATTTTTGATTGGTCAGCACCATTCAAACATCGATCATGAAATTTAAATTGCAAATTGCTGATTGCAGAATTCAGGTGTTACAATAGTCCCTTGTTACAACTATCCCTGGTCTCCCCTATTATATTTGTGGTGTGTGAAGCAAGGGGCTGAATGCAGCTGTGGCATGGTGTTTGTAAACATGGGACACATGGGCAAATCTAGTTTTATTTGAAGATTGGACTTAATTATTATGCAATGATTAATTATGTGGACATGCAGAAGCAATGGCTAAAACATCGGCCGGGAGAGGACAACTTTTCACGGTGGAGGCAAGTTGGTGAGTCATCATAGGCTATTCATGTTTTTGTTAACGTTAGTCTGCCTCTTCCTTGTGCAGAAAGTGCGTAGATTTGACTTGGCTTCTTGGTGGGAATGGTCTATTGGCCCGGTGTGTTTTGTTGGTGGTGGGGCCAGTGGGCATGTTAAGCATGTTTACAGAATGGACTGAAACACGGTCAAATAGATGATAGAAAATAATATTTTTTGGGGTGATTGACAGGTCGCTTGTCCAGTGATCGCACAACTTGCCGATCATGGACTGATAGTAGGCGGAGCTGCAGCTCTGGGAAACCCCTCGTCTCGTGCCGTCTCGCGTGAGCTGCACAAAGACCCCAAGATGGCGACAGGCCTCTTCAACCATGGATGTGCTTCAACACGAGAGTCCAAAAAACAACAGTAGGCTATGTCCATATATATATACAGTCATGGGGTGGGGCTCACCTGTTGGTTGTTTGAGTGGGTCTGTCCCCTCTCTCCCTCTGAACGTTTGGGTTGTTTGTGCTAGCGACCTCATATCAGGTCATCCGTAGTGTTGAAGTTGCCAATGTTGCTGCGACCCCCCGAAACACTTTGTATAATTTGCACTTGGCTGTTGCTTTTTTCTTCCTTGGTCTTAACACAGCTGACCTGACAGCGCAGTGCTGCTACTGGTTTCATACTGTTCACATGCTGCATCTCATCTGTGTGTGTCGTGACCAGTGTTGGGCCATAACTTAGTTACTGTAATTGTACTTCTTTCCCCACTAACTACTGTAGCAATGTAAGGGATTACCATAGGCGATTGTACGTTGGTCCACTGGCTGCACGTGCAACCCCTAGTGGCCAGACGATAGAGGGCCCAGGCGCTCTACAGGGTTGGACATGGTTGTGCACTCTAGGGGAGAGCAGAGCAAGGAACTAACCACTGTACACTAAAACGGATATTAGTGTGAGGGGTATATATACCACTCTCATAACATGTGTGTATCACTTAGGGTGTCGAATCATAGTCTATTTTTTTATTTGTCTTTATTGAATGTTCCAAAACTGCATGTTTAACTAAGAATAGGCTAATGATTATTTCCACTCACCACTTATTTAATGTGGTTACTTTACTTTGTGGTCACAAGTTTGGAAGGAACAATGCATGCTGGGAGATATGCAAATGTGTTTGTCCAATGGGTCCAATGGCATTGCTCTCTGTCAGAACTTGCTTGGATGTCCTGATGTCCTGATGTTAAGATCCCCATGCAAAATGGGGATCTTAAATAAATAAATAAATAAACAATGAAGAAAACCAGAAGGAATACAGTTCCACAATTTACAAAAATCTACTAGCCTCTTCATTTTGCGCTCAGAGTGCACCAGATTAATGCATTTTACTTTAAAATTTACAAAATGTCTTTGTCGAGGGGGAGCACAGCCCCCCCTAGATACCACCCAGTCGGAGTCCTATTACCTTCTTGGTGGTGCAACCCCTGTTTGGAAAGCCTAGAATCGCCTATGGGGATTACACTTCACAACAAGTATTTATATAACAGTAACTTCAAGTTACTGCATTACTGTCTCTAGCACTGGCACATCATTAAAACGAAGGGTGGAGATATATCTGGCTATGAGACTTCTGCGTTGTCAGAACGTGATTCGTTTTTTTTGTCCTAGGTAGGCAAATGAATAAAAAGTATGCAGTTTGACTGATTGTTGACTCCTCCTGTAAGGTTAATAATTATTGTTCCAATAAAGTGAATTTCGTTCTAAATGGAGCTAGCTAAACAGATTTGTAGACATGTCACTTTACAGAAGCTTGTATCTACAGTTAGTAATACAGTAACGTAACGAGTAATGTAACTATACTTTTGATAAATTAATTAAAGTAATTGTATTTACTTTTTAAATGAGTAATGAGTAATAAGTAACTAATTACATTTCCTGAATAACTTGGCCAACACTGGTCATGACAAATCTCTCTTCACGGCATGTCGCTCAAAGTTTAGTTAAGCATTTATGTGATAGTCAAGGCGTTCCAGTGATTTTGGCCAATATCGGGCGGATACCGATACCGAGTATCGGATCGGCGCATCCCTAATGAAAAGTGGAGGGATGGGGGCACAGGGCTGGAGAAAGTGAAGCTACATGCTATGTTGTTTTCATTGGGTAGTTTCAAGAATAAAAAGAGAAACTAGAGAATAATAAAATTGAATCACATGTCACCGATTGTATACAGTTCACATCAACATTGCAGTGCATTGTGTTGGAAAGAAGAACAGCAACAACAACAACAACAACAAATAGTCAACTTAAAGAAACACATTTGACACCTCACCAATGAACTAAGACTATTTGTTTGTTGAGTTTCTTGCGTCAGAGCAAAAGAAAGAGAGCTGGGCTGTATGCTTTACCTGGATGAGGCAGGCAGCAGGGTTTCTCCTCTTCTCAAAGTGCTTCTGTCTGTGCTGCTCCTGGACCTTCAGGGCGAAGCCTGAGCCCAGAATACCCTGGGGGAGGGCAACAGGAGTCAATACTGGGAGTGCAATTGTATTTGTTGCCATGACTGTCATTTCACTAGTTGAGAAAAGAAATATACTACAATGTCAAGAATGTCCCAACATGGCTGCCTGAAACATGACTGGGGTCAATTCCGCATTTGTACATTTGATCAAGTTAATTAATTGCATTTGGTTTGGAATTTTAAATTCAAAATGGACTTGACTTTACCTTTTCTTCCACTTCCGGCTTTTAATGTATCAGCATATTCGAACAAGTTGATTCAATTTCCACGATTTGGTGGGGGGCAATTGTAACGATGGTTGGGGGCAATTCTAACATTTGAAACACAAGTCATATTAACCCACTCACTGTATCTCAAATAAAGGTACACCTCAAAGTAATCACATTACTGTCAGTCTGGCCGAGTCATCTAGAACTGTATGACATCATCAGTGATTTATAACCTCATCAGTGATGTCATAGCAGTGTGAGCTGTGATTGGTCTATGTAAGATGATGTCATAGCAGCGTGAACTGTGATTGGTCTCTCTGAATAATTCTGACTTACTGCTGGCAAGGCAAAGAAGGAGATGCCCAGGAGGGCGAAGCCTGCGGACAGCATACGCCCTGTCCACGTCTTTGGTGTCTTGTCCCCGTAGCCAATCGTCGTCAAGGTGATCTGTGAAGACACAATGTGAGATCATTTTGACAACATCACATCTCTGACTGGAACCAATAAACAAGAAACTAAATGCCTGATGACATAGTAGTCTACAGATGACGCCAGAAAGAAAGTGCAAAGAGAGTTGATTAAAAAATAATGATACATGGTGATGAGACTCCCAAAATGCAACAATTTAGAGCTATTCATTTGGATAGTAGGTACCGGTACTCAAAATGAAGATGTAATGCTGTGTATTCACTACAAAATTAGAAGGAGAAACTATGCCTACTTTGCTTCAAAGTGGAATTGGCACTCCTTGCAAAACGTTGGCCCACTTTAGCTTGCTTTCAATATAGTCTCTCAAGATTTGTCTGCCTGCCTGCCTGTCTGTCTGTCTGTCTGCCTGCCTGCCTGTCTGCCTGTCTGTCTGTCTGTCTGCCTGTCTGTCTGTCTGTCTGCCTGTCTGTCTGTCTGCCTGCCTGTCTGCCTGCCTGTCTGTCTGTCTGCCTGTCTGCCTGTCTGTCTGTCTGCCTGCCTGTCTGCCTGCCTGCCTGCCTGCCTGCCTGTCTGTCTGCCTGTCTGTCTGTCTGTCTGTTTGCCTTTCTGTCTGCGTGTCTGTCTGTCTGTCTGCCTGCCTGCCTGCCTGTCTGTCTGCCTGTCTGTCTGCCTGTCTGTCTGTCTGCCTGCCTGCCTGCCTGTCTGTCTGCCTGCCTGCCTGTCTGCCTGCCTGCCTGCCTGCCTGCCTGCCTGTCTGTCTGTCTGTCTGTCATTTGGTGTTTTGACGATGGTGCAGAGTGCTGTCTAACACGTTCGGTCCCAAATCTCCCATAGGCGTTCAATTGGGTTGAGATCTGGTGACTGCGAAGGCCATTCAGTGAGCCCTCGTGCTCTATGGTTGGGGGCATTGCCATCCTGGAAGAGACCACTCCCATCAGGATAGAAATGCGTCATCATAGGATAAAGGTGATTACTCTGATCACCCCCACACACGCACACACACACACCCACACACACACACACGCACGCACGCACGCACGCACACACACACACACACACACACACACACACACACACACACACACACACACACACACACACACACACACACACACACACACACACACACACAGCATAACAGAGCCACCAGACTCCCTCACTGTTGGGGTCAAGCATTCAGGCTTGTACAGGTATTTCATTTGATGTGTCACCTGTCTGTACATGACGGACTGGGGAAAAGATGTGAGATCATATTTCATTCCCTACTTCTCTATATGTCTCATTCAGGCTCTGACTGTCTAGCACATGACAAAGATGGCTGAAGCCATTTGGCAGCATTATGGTTTTTTGAGTTGCTATGAAAATGGTGGCTAATGGAGCGATGCAGGGCTAATGTTTAGAGAGAAGCTGTCAAAGCTCCGAGGCGACCACAAACGGGAGCAGAGGGAAAAGCTTAGAAGCTCACCAGTTTTTAAGCATCTGCTTTGGGACAGGTTTATGTGAGGAGATAACGATAAACGATTGTACCGCCTACCCTAACCCTAAAGCACCCACATCACCCCCAGCCACTCCCCCCACCCACCGCTCGAACCATGAATCTCTACAACCTCCCTATCCCTAGCTACGGCCTATTTTCCCCAGCCCCGCCGCTTCCTTGAGTCAAAGTTCACTGCACAGAGGTAGAAGTTCTCCTGTTGCACAGGAAAGGACAGAGCCCAGCACAAACTGTGTCATTCGGCCGAGGAGGGAGAAACCTCAATGCACAGAACATTGGACAGATATCTACTGTACTAGAGGTGGAGCGATGGGAATGAAAAGTCATCTGGAAGCTGTTGCTGAGTAGCCTGACATCAGCAGACCAATTGGCAAATGCAAATGAGTCTCGAAACTCTCCGTTCAATTTCGATTTCCAGGGGGCGCTATCAACACGCACAGACCAAAATGCAGCCTGGATGCAATTGGATAGACCTACAACCAACCAGAGCAACACAACCTGTGACGTAGCTCATGTTTGAACGCCACTCTGACCTGTCTCTGGTGCTCCTCTGTCAGTCATCGTATCAAACCCTGACCATATTAGATAAATGGTTGTCATTGGCCCAACTTGTTTCAGACTGGGTGTAAATTTTTCTGAACGGGTGGGGTGCCAGACGCATCTGCCCGAGCCAACAAAACATGACCTCGCAGATTCGTCGGGTTCCCTCAGGCTAGTTTCTGAGGCAAACATTTCAGGATTTTAAGTTACAGATATAGTTAGCTGTCAAAACTCACCGTGCCCCACCACAAGGCATCAGCGTAGGTAGCGAACTCCTTGTTGAACTTGTTCTCCACAAGGTAGACGAGGAATGAGGAGAAGATGAGAACCAGGAAGCCAATGTACCAGGCGGTCACCAGCTCCTGCAGGCAGAGGTCAAAGTGTCATCATGGAAAAAGGAGAGTCTTGGTACAGTAATGCATATACCGTAACACTTTGGCATATGAACCCCCTTCGCCGTCAGTCCAGCTAATTTGGATTTGCTATGCACTTTAGACGGTACGTTTTACAGTACCGCCTGCACTTTCTATGAATAGACTGAGCAGGTGAGACAAGGACAAAGCTATTGGCCTTTATCGAATTCATCCACTTGAATCTGGAGCCAATCTTATCGGCCAATATCAGGCTCTCACAGAACAGGCTTTTTCCTGCATAGAGAATTCGGAGGCGGCCACCTCAAATTTCATGCCACCTCCAGCTCTTGACAAAACTCTGACAGGTGTCTTCATCGAAAACACTATTTTCTAACAAGCGTTGCACTTCTGTCCTTTGTAATTGTAACATTATGCAGATGTGTTGACAATTTAATGGTAAATATTCTTTAATCAAGTTATTTGTTTAGAAATAGAAGCCTTCTGAGTACCTTTGCATAGTCATCAGTTGGCTACTACTACTACCACCTCTGTCTCATTTTGAGACAGGAAAAACCCTGTATCGTATCGGGGGGTGTACAGTTGGCCGATATGAGCTTGATAGTTTTGATTTAAATTTTTAAATAGGCAGCATTTTATGTATAATTTGATCCTTTTTCTTAATTCAAGTTATATGTGGGAGGGTCACTACGACTCTGCAGACTCTAATGGCGGGGAGAGAGAGCCAATTGCAGTAGGGCACTATGACCACACTTCGGGAGCATTCCATACCTCACGAATGTTATGATATAGAACTTAAGGTTATGAATATAACCCCGGTTCTATGAATAATAGGAGTGAGGAGGTGACTCACCAGACAACCCTTGCGTGGTCTCTCCCTCTCCGGCGCCCGTATATATAGGGGGCACCGACCCCTCGCGAGGCGGAGGGATCCGACTTCTCCGACCCAATCAAAGAGTGGCGTAGTGATATAGGGCTTCTGTACAGGGCACGCAGGGGTGCTTACCCAGAAAGTGAGTCACCTCACTCCTATTATTCATAGAACATAATATTGCCAGGGTGCAAGGGGTTCAGAAATGGATTCTAAGTGAGACATAGACTCAATATTAGATTTTTACAGGTAATACCACAATACATGGTATGTCTGTCACACTATAAAATAAACAGACTTAAGTCCCTTATTCCCTATTGGTTCTTGTCTTACTGTCTTGAACAAGACCCAACAGAGCAGTGGTCGTAAAACTCTACATGGCCTCATGAATTTGTCCAGCTCTCAGCAGATTAAGTGTGTAACATTATGATTCCCTTTGTCCGCCCAAACACACACACACACACACACACACACACACCCACACACACACACACACACACACACACACACACACACACACACACACACACACACACACACACACGCAGCTTTAATACCATGCAATACCACAATACCATGTGCAATACCTACTGAAAGATTAAAAGAGTGCTAGAAGAAGGCAATAGTATAAGCACAGGCAGGAAGACTAAAGTTGAAAATAGCTTCAAAGTCGAGCTGAACCCAAAAATGACTTTTATTTTCTTTTAGTTCAAATACCTGGGTATGCAGTGCACCTATTTAATAATGTATGCCAAAAAAAATCACAACAATCTAATTTCTTTAGTTTTTCACACTTTTTCACATCAAAAGTTCATTTTTCAAGATTTCATTGATAACAGTAATGTACAGTTTGCTGACGTCACCTAGTACTATCAAATTTCTACCCCATTTCAACCAATCATATCACGAAATGCAGCTGTCAATCAAATCTTCATTTCAGGATAATTTTCTCTTCCAAATGAAGTAGAAAATGGCGCCTAGTGCCTGTCATCTGGCAGAATTCCGGACTCATATGCACGTGACAAATGGGTTCAGTTCGACTTTAAGCCCACAGATGCACTTTAAACATACACACAAATATATGCACAAGAACAAAGATGCACGCACACACACGCATATCTATGACCTTTTCATTTAGGGTGAGATGTCTTATCAGGATGATCCAGCCTGAGTGTATAGTTATGATGGAAGTCAGACGGACGTGCAAAAAAAAAAGAGACCATAATGGACGTAGCTACCGTGACATCACCCGTTGGTTTTTGGACTTGCGTTTTGAGGCTATCATTTTCGAGAAACGTCACATATGACTGTTGAGGTCTATTGAGACCGGCATTTATTTAGCGTAATGCATTATTATGCATGCACACCCCCGCTCCGCTCTCACCTTGCTGTGTGCGTAGACCACAGAGCCCAGCAGCTTCCAGGTGCCTCCTCTCCGGTCCATGCGCACCATGCGTAGGATCTGCAGGAAGCGCAGACTCCGCAGCACCGAGGTGGCGAAGATGTTACCCTGGCTGCCCGCCGACACCACCGCCACCGACGCTATCAGCACTATGATGTCTGCAGGGCACAGAGGAAACACACAACGACTCGTTTCAAACTGCTATTATATCCATTTTGAGAAAAAAGTTCATGACTCAGCCCTAGAAAAATATAGCTGATCCTATCTTCAGCTTTATATACAGTATAATGAAGGTGGTAAGATAGTTAATAACTTTTATGCTCTATTAATAATGAGGTTTTCATATCAGAAATCATCTGAGAAAACAAGTCTTAATGCTCTCTTCATGTAGGCTTTCCCTCCACACAATCCAAGTATAACTTATGAATATTGATCTTTATGTGAAATTGGCTCTTCAAAACAGTGCAGGCATGATTGCTCAGGCCCTAATGCTCATTAGGATCAGAAGATCTGGGATGGTCTTGATGTCTGTATTGTACAGTAAACAATCATGGTGTTGCATTAACAGGCAGCAACTCACACTTGCCACCTCGCTCTCACCCTGTTCTGTGGCCAATTATTCCAACAAAGGCTCCATAACAGCAGAGCGGATCGACATCATCTGCCAAAGGCATCAACAATAGAACAATGTATACCGGAGCCTAGCGCACTGATCTGGTATACAGACACAGCAGACAAGACAGCGTGGAAGAAATAATTTGTTGAAGCACTATTGAAGAATGCAGGATGTATCAGAAATGACTCCAGAAAGGCAAGTGAAGTGAGGCAGTGATTCTCAACCCTTTTCACATCAATGAGCCCTAATTCAGTCCACATTAGGGGCCATGGACCATTTGATGAGATTTCGTCTCTCGGATCCAAATCTGATAACTTTTTTTATTTTATTGTTAGATATGATTTTGTCCTAACCTGACCCTGCCAGCTGGTTTGTTTTCACAACCATTTGAGAATGAGCCGCTCAGGAACCCGTTTCAAGGCAGGCACTTTCAAAAAATACCTGGGAGGTGATTGGATGAACCATCTGTCTATCACATCTATCACTGATTAGATGATGATAATGATGATGATAGATGATGTCACCAATGATGCCACAGTGATGATTTCAACAGTGATGATGTCATCATTGATGATGTCACTGTTGAAGGTTATAATGATGTCACTGATGATGTCACACTTGACACATGATGTCACTGTTGAAGGTTATAAGAATCAATCACAGAGAAGTGGGATGAGCCAATGCCATAAAACACCAAAAAGAAGAAGTAATGGGATGAAGACCCGGCAATGGTTTCCGACCTTGGGCTGAAATCTCTACTAAAGGAGGAGCCCTTCACAAATGTGAAGGCGCATTGCTCAGCAGGGATGAGGAGCGGGAGGAACATGAGACGAGGTGCAACAGCCAAGATTGAGGAGGTGTGAGAAACACCGGAAACTTGAAAGAAGAAGAAGAACCAGGTCTAGAGTGAGACCATCCAACTGTGAGAGGCAGCAATGTGCCGCAAGGCATCCAGTCTGCCGGAAAGCCATTAGAAAAGAAAAAGAAGATCGTAAGATGAGCAACAGCCACCAGTCCACGTCTCGTCTTTACTCTTGCCTGCAAGTTTGCCTGTTTACCAGTTCCTGGTTACCAAGTATCAGACAGGTGTCTGCGCGTGGATCCACTAGTCTTCCACCCAACAATCATGGGCTCGCTCTCGCTGGCGTCACACCAAAGCCCGCCCGTAGCTGTCTCATAGGATGCTGATTGGTGCGATCCACTGCTGGTTCGGATTCAAGCCAATAGATTGGAGCGTGGCAAGATGGATTTTCCGTGTGTGATCGTGATCTCATGATCTCACGTGAATTCAGCTGCCTCGCAAGGATCATTCTTCTACATTCTCTAATTGAGTTAACGTCTTGCAAATGAAATACTGGCGAAGTTTCATGATTTATCAATTTGCTGGGGGACCGACCCCCTGGAAGCCCCTCGAGGACCCCTGGTGGTCCCCGGACCCCACGTCGAGAACCACTGTTCTAAGGGATTCTTTCTTTTCAATTTTCCCCAGCGAGTTAAAGGGCAGACATGCTGTAATATGTGTGTGTCACAAATTGTGACACACACACATACACACACACACACACACGCACACGCACACACACACACACACACACACACACACACACACACACACACACACAAACACACACACAAACATTTGACTCTGAACAGGGAAAGTTCACACAGAAACCACATTTATCAAAAGAAAAACAAGCCCTCCAAGAACACAAACAGCCAAAGTATCGAGCTTCTATAATACAAGAAATAACATTTCCCCCCTCTTTCCCCCTTCGTCCTTCTCTCAGACGGATCTCCCATTTCAAAGACACGCCATGCGAAACTCGACCCTGAAGTCATATTATTTCCTTCACTCCGTTTGAGAATTTTTTCCCCTTATATTTTTTCTCATTATTGGAGTCTGTCATCCCGCCCGCTCCTGTCCTTCTGTCGAACCCGGCTTTGAGGAGAAAATGCTGACCAAGGTGTGGCTGATCGCTCATGCCTTATAAATCATAAGAAGGAGTTGACCTGTGCAGGGTGAGGGAGCGGCGAAGAAGGCAGCACCATGAAAAATACATGGATGGCCCCCAGGGGAGTAAAGCTGTAGAAACACACATGTCAGGGAAATGAATGATAGATGATAGATAGATAGATAGATAGATAGATAGATAGATAGATAGATAGATAGATAGATAGATAGATAGATATACAGACAGACAGACAGATATATACCAGGATATATATATTTTAAGACCTCAACACCACTTTCATCACATCAGGAGTGTGAATATTTAATAGATTCTTTGGACAACGATACAATATTTCACAAAGTCTGCCACGATATCACAAAGTCTGCCACCATATGATATAGATTCAATTCAGGGGTCTGTGATCGGTATGAGACAATATCATATGCCCATTTAAGACAATCAGCACCATAGCTACAAAATGTAATACTTCTCAAATGGCAATTAAGACTTTTTTTTAATAGGGCCTTCATTTTGGCACTGCAATTTTGGTACTGCAATGATTTCCCGAGTTGCCACTTAACATACAGTACGATCATTTCTGTGACACCTATTCTTACAGTACAGCAAAAAATGATCAATAGCACAAAATCAAACCAAAATACGATCATTTATTTTCAGAGATATTAAACGATTATTATATTTTCAAAATGGATAGGATTTTGGAATGAATGAAAGAAACCCTTATTGAAGTGCTCTGACCTCCACACACAGACTCAGATGAATGCACCTAACAGGGAAAGCAGCCAAACATACAGTATTAGGGCGATTACACGATATCACACTCCATCCTCAGGCAGGCAGCATTCCGGGACATTTACGAACACACTCCCTGCGGACCATTTGGCTCATGAGAACTGTGTGGCGAGAGTCATCCATCCAGGTTGTCAGCGGAGTCCCCAGAGAGCGTGTCCATATTGAAGGACTTGGTCCTAATGATCTTTAAATGACTCCACTGGACAAATCACCTGCTTAGGCCACTTAGGGTGAAATTGGTTCCAGTCCCGTTTCATTTATTAATGTTAATTCTGCCCACCCTTGGTCTCACACAAACAAATATGGACATCTAGGCGTGCACACACATGCAACTACACTTTTCCTTTGAAGACATAAAAAATCGCAATAAATCGCAATATAACACAAATGACTACTGAATATATCAAAATACTACCATATCGCAATATCACACTATCACTAAAATGTCACCCATGCTGTGGGAGTCTGCGTCAAAGCAAATTAATTTCCCAGGCCCAATTATGCTTAGAGTTAAATACGCATACGCATACGGACGGAACTTTCTGTCCGTACTCTGCGTTTATTTCTTGTCTAATTCTGCACTTTTCTGAAAGCTTACAGATAAGGATGAAACAGAGCAGTACCACACACACTCACACATTTGACTCTCTCCCGCCCACTAGTGGATGTATTGCTTAACATGATACCAACGTGAAAGACGTTTTCTGAAAATCACGTAAGAAATGCATTTACACTTCAAAAGTCATAAAAGTGGTCCTTGTTTGTGAATATTATCTTGCTGAACACAAACGTTGCTGTTTCATAAACTTTTGTTAACCACATACCTTATCTCATGCATTTAACCAAAATCCCCATATAAAAACCCCATTGCCTTTAACCCCCTACGAACCTGCATGGCGGCGATTTCTGGGTAAGCCGACATAAATACGTCATCCCTGTGGTACTCTACACTCTTCTCATTATGCAAATTAATTGTGTCACACAGTGGGAGAAATTAATTTGGGGTTCTTCTTCATTTGTTTGTTTGTGTTTGTGCTGCAGTCCAGTGATGAGGGATGGAGATATGAAAATAAGACATCACACATTTTATAACAGCACATATAAGCAGTGCTTACATGTATGTCATATGTTTGCTACAGTATAAGCTACAATGTTACTGTATTCTCTATAGAAGAGATCTGAGGCAGTTGATCAACTATGGAGTGAGCCAGACAAGTGAAATACATTCAAATAAACTGCTATAATTAGGTGTCTCTGTCCAAGTACATGTATCATTGCTGCAAGGTCATTGTCATTCAAATGGGTGTCTGGTTGATTAAAGTGCCTTGTAGAATGTCTTTTACAACTTCTTAAATGGTAGCTACTGATGTGGGAGATGATCATTTCTGGTAAATGCTCCATGGTAGAAAGAAAATACCTTTTCCTTCAGCAGAGGTCTTTGAGAAACTTAGTTTGAGTAATATGGTAGTAGGCTACTTCAGATTCTTCTGAGAAACATACTTTTCTTGTGACCACAAGACAGAATTCAAGACTGAATTCGGGAAGACTGAATTCACCACTGGCCAATCACTGGCCAAGAGAACGGTTCCCTCCCATAACCAGCCGGCTGGGGGGAAGCGTCCCAGACCCAGAGAGAGATACTTTGCACCATGCAGTAACGTAATAGTGTATCAGCGTAAGAACTCTCATGGGTCTGGCGTTGAGACTATATTTGTTATGTCTGTAAAGCACTTCATCAGGATATGGTCAACTCATTTTCTACACATAATGTCTGTTTATTGAGCAGTACCGAATCAATAGAATGAAGCAGAACTTGGACTGTTGTGAAAAATGTAATTTAATTATAAATCGTCACATCTTGGCTGTGATTGATTTTTCACATAACTCCTATTACTCCGTCCTTACATATGCAAATTCATTGCGATCACACCACAGTGGGAGAAATTACGTCTGGCTTCTTCATCAATTTGTTTGTGTATGTGGACTGCTGCAGTACAGTGTTGTATGAAGATATGAACATAAGACCTCACACATTAGCTATAATGTCACTGTATTCTCTATAGAACAGACTGAGGCTGTTGATCAACTATGGAGCCAAATAAGTGATATACATTCAAATAAACTGCTAATTAATAATTAGGTGTATCTGTCCAAACCACAAATTCACCATGTCAGAATTTGTATGTGTTCATTCAAAACCAAGTTCAACTTTCTTTCATTTTCCTCTTTTATCCCATCTTCTCTCTCACCCACTCACACTCTTTCTCCCTTGAATTCCACCTCCCCTCCCCTCTTTTTTTTGCCCTGCTGTGCCTGAGTCTTGTTTTGTTCACTTTCCCTCAGTGCTGGCATGACAGTAGCTAGCCGCTGCAAAGTGTGATGATGGGAGCTCACAGCACCCTGCGTGACCACTAAGCCCTGCTCTCCCTCCCTCCAGCACCTTGTTGTGCTGTCCAAGATGGAGCAGAGAGATCCATGTCTAAACAGTGGAAAGAATCAAAGACAGTTCATTTAGACTCCACTGAGCAAATGCTCTCTCCTGTTATGAGCTTTTAACCACAACTGAACATGACACGAGCAAACTATGGTGAATAGCGTGCTATGGTAGCCCTCTGAAGTCTAACATCAAATTCCATTCATTGAGAGGACAACAGAGTAACTAGAGCTGAAGCAATAATAGAAAAACGGAGGGCAATCGAGGGGTCAAACAGGCTTAAAGATGGTTTATTTGCATCATAATTCATTGGATCCTACTGTAAATAATTGTGCTTTTGTTTACTACTACTGATGTCTCGTGCTTTTAGTGTGGGCAAAAAAAAATGGTGGAAATGTGCAAATTCAAGTTCATATTGGTTGTGTGTAATATCCAAACAACACACAATGCATCAAAAAGACGAGGAGCCTGCCCACTGTTGGAAAAATGATTTTAAGGGTGAATGATAAAGCAAGACATTTCAAGTGCTGAGGTGACAAAACTCACCTATGACGCAGAAGGGCTTCCTGGCGAAGCGGAGGCGTCCCTGCCATCCCCTGTAGCGGCAGCAGCAGCCAGCTGACCAGATTCGGAAGATGTACTCCAACCCAAACACCACAATCATCACAAACTCCTGCAGGAAGGTCAAACAAGTCACTGACCACAACTACATTTCTTTTTTGACAGTGTGTAATGATGGTAAGGGCCAGCACTAATGAGATTCTCTCTGTGAAGTCGTTAATTTGACTAATTGTTTGTCAGTTTAGAATAGATCACAATTTCATGTCCAATTTATTCATCATTACTGAAAGGTCTCTGTCATTAAAATGGGTGTCGGGTTGATTAAAGTGCCTTGTAGAATGTCTTTTACAACTTCTTAAGTGGTAGCTACTGATGTGGGAGATGATTTCTGCTAAATGCTCCAGGTTACAAAAAACTGACCTCTTTCTTCAGCAGAGGTCGTTGAGAAATGTATTTTGTGTTACTTCAGATTCTTCTTGTGCCCCACTCCTATTCACCTTATGTAGAAGAGACGGTCTGGTTTGAGAGACTAACAGGAAGTGTAAACACAATCGGAACCAATTGTGTTTACACTTCTTTCTGAAGGAGCTCTGAGCTCCTCTTGGCATTACATTTACAGCCAGTAAACCCAGCATCAGGACACAGTTTAATATAGGCCACTGATCTGGTGGTCTTGCTACTGAAAGTCTGCTATTTATTCCTTTGTCCTGTGGTCCTGCCCCAAACCACCAGACACACATCAAGCAACTTTGGCCTTATAATATCTTCTTCTCGTGAGGTGTTTAATTCTCACTTGTTGTGTTACATTTGTTATGTCCTTTGTTGTTCTGTAAAGCACTTTGTGACAAAGCTTTGTCAACAGCATGACTTTACATTGCATCTAGAGCAGAGGTTTTCAAAGTGGGAGGCGGGCCTCCCCAGGGGGGCTCCAAACAGTTTCAAGGGAGGCTCAATGGAAGTGAAAAAATATTTCATTAGTTATCAAAAGGAGATCACAAGCCTAAATGTGTGGGATTTGGTTAGAGATAGTTCCCAGAGTTTGATCTACCTCATATACTCTGAAGTACAGTATGTCAAACAGCAATAACATAATCATGATCCCATATGCATCCGGGAATTGAGCGAGGGCGGGCTTTTTCCAAGTTTTGTCTGAGGGGAGGCCCACAGTCTCAGGCTTTGAAAATCCTTGATCTACGATGTACATCCACTTATTATAAGGTGACTCATCTTCATAAACCTCGTACTATCTCATCAAAACTTTTGTGGCATTAAATTAGTCACAACTAGCACAACTTAAATTCTAATTCTGCATTGTTACATGTGCCAGCTTTTTCAAAACCTGGCATTTCTCTCTTTTATTTCCAAAAAACTGTACTCTTGAGTTAAGCAATGCTAAGCCATGTAGGCATCCTATTTCAAATGTACTGTGCTATGTTTGGCAGTGTGCCTGTGTGAAGTGTGTCCAGACTGCCAGAGGAGGGGAGCTGTCGGAACCTCCAGTCTGGAATGCGATCTGTCAACCCCTGAAGAGGCGTTTGTCTGCCTATTCTACCCCCCCCCCCCCCAATATTTTATTTTCAAAACAATTTAACAACATACGAACAAGACAAACAAACAAACAACAACAAAAAACAACAACAAAGAAGCAAACAATGCAAACAAAGTGCAGCACTGCACTGACGATAGTCCAACTAGGACTGAAACGTTTGCTGCCAATTTGTGCCGATCCTCAATAAAATGGATCTGATTTTTTAAGACTTTGTCTTGTCTATAGTTCTGTGTGCGAGTCCTCTACTGCTTGTTACTGTATCTTATCTGACTGCCGCACCAGAAGCAAGAATCACTAGGACCGATGTCAAGCGCGCAGCTCTCTTCATGCTCAGTAATTCATTACCTGCATTACCCACTTAATGGCGTGTGTGTGTATGTCTATGTTGTGTGTGCATACTGTATCTGAATTACCTTGAGAGGAACTGCCCCAAAATGTAATATACTACATATTACTAGTTACTTTCATTTGAAAGTAATACGTTACTTTACAATATTACTGTCTGTGTAGAGTAACTTGTTACTTACACTACTTTTGCATTACTTTCACCAAAATAACTGCAGAACGACACCGCCGTCCCGGAACATCCCGAAAAAGAATTTCAACCATCCTGAAGTCAGTGTAAACCACCCAAAATTCTAAAGGTTATTCTTTTACTTTGTTATTGTCATCTACAGTGGTTATTTGCATAAAAACACACTATTTGATTATGAAGTGATTGTATATTTATTTAAATGTGTGCTTTAATAAATAAATAAAAGTCTTGGCATTAGTAGTTTTAATTATTATAAGCTGCTTAGAACTAGTGTAAGAAGTTAAACAGGGCATACTTCCCTCTATAATATCTATTTTTTGCTGTTCCTTTTGCTGTTTGTTCCTCAATGCAACCTGCCGACAGCAGTTAGCTCAGTGAGACCACCAGGTCTCTGGATATTATGTGATCCTGTTCCACCTCGGAGCCGGTTCTGATCCTCATCCCTGTTCTGTCCTGACTTGTAACTTTAGGTAAGATTCAGTTAACTTGTGTTGGTGGCCAGTTTGTGTGTTTGGGACAGTGCCTCGTTTAGCACAACAGTAGCTATTATTGCTGGCATACCGGGATACAGTACGTGAAAAGCACATGGCTACTTAATATGCACGTTATCAGGCCATGGTTGCTACTGTGGGAACATTTCATTTGGTCTGAAGAGTTTCACTGGCAGGACGTAGTGTGTGGGAGGACAATGCTATTCCCCCCAGTTCCCATCCCCCCGAACAGTCACCCGGACCGACCAGAGGAGGCACTAGTGCAGCAACCAGGACACACACCCCACTGGCTTCCCACCTGCAGACACGACCAATTGTGTCCGTAGGAACGTCTGACCATGCCGGAGGTACCGCTACTGGTAATTGAAACTACCCACACACCCCGAGGCCCTACAATGGTTGTGTTTGAGGGATTGATTTGTTTGGCCGATCGATATTGTCCAGTTTCTTACCAGGATGAGCAGACAGTAGGAAGAGAAGTCCTGATGAGCCGGAATGGTTGAGAACACAGAAAGGACCAAGCAGCTGAAGACCAGGACAAACCTAAAAAACACACAAAAGAAAGGAGAGAACCATAAATACATGCACAAAATAGACGGGAATCACACAGGATGCCATTAAGTCTGCAGATCAAACCACTACACTGACCTGCAGATCGAACCACTACACTGACCTGCAGATCAAACCACTACACTGACCTGCAGATCAAACCACTACACTGACCTGCAGATCGAACCACTACACTGACCTGCAGCTCAAACCACTACACTGACCTGCAGAGTAAACCACTACACTGACCTGCAGATCAAACCACTACACTGACCTGCAGCGTAAACCACTACACTGACCTGCAGATCAAACCACTACACTGACCTGCAGCTCAAACCACTACACTGACCTGCAGATCAAACCACTACACTGACCTGCAGATCAAACCACTACACTGACCTGCAGATCAAACCACTACACTGACCTGCAGATCAAACCACTACACTGACCTGCAGATCAAATCTCAAATGTCAAACTCCCAAAATGTGTCTCTTTTCTCTCTGTCCCCCAATACCATGTGACTGCCATCCCTCTTACTGAATTAAAGGTAAACATGGGTCACAAATATGTTCTTGATCATAGAAAAAGTACAGTATACTAAAGTGACCCTCAGATTGTCTAAACCTTTCCTATGTGATGAATCCCACCCAGTTGGTGTTCCAAGTAAGTACAAACAAACAATGAAAATGATTTGGAAATACAGTTTGAACCCCTCTGGCGCAGACGACAGAGCAGCAGCAGAACAACCTGGCAGCTCAATCACAAAACTTATTTCCTCCCCGCGATACGACCGAACCGTCATTATTCTATTTCCTGAGATATCAAGTTATTCATGCTTGTTTGTGCTACATGATTTGCAAGAAACAAGCAGTGAAACTGTGGCTATTGGACAACAAGCAACATCCGACCATTTCCACACTTTGACTGTTGCTCCCTCAGCCAAGAAACCATAAGCTTCCATCTTCATAAGCGTAACATGCTTTCTTTTTCCATCACATCAATCTTCCAGAAACACATCATTGTCTGAAATATGACCATGGGCTTTAGAGTTATGGTGGCTCTTCATACTAAACGGTGAGAGCACATCTGTGTTTCATCAGCTGGGATCTCTGTCAAAGCCTGCAGGAGAAAGGCTGCTCTACGGTTTGTCTTTTCATTTTCTTTTTAACCTTTGTCCAGGGACAAGTCTTGTTCAGAGCACATGCCCTTTTTCAGCGGAGGCCCTGCAGCTACATTGTATTGACTATTCACATTCAAACTGGAGACCTTCTGGTCATGGGCTTGCTTGTCTAACCTTTATGCCTCTCAATTTGTGACGATCAACATGACACCGTGACAAAAGGGGAGAGTTATGCAGTGGTGGAAAAAGTACTCAAAACCTTCATGGAAAATAATATTTTCCCAAGTATATTAGTATAGTAGAATTATTATAGCAATAAAAGAATTATAGTGAACTATCATAAGTACTAGAAGGGCGCTCGGAGAGCTTAAGCGGAAAACATACTTGTGCGTCAGCCTCGACTTGGAGCCTTGCCGGCGCCAGCTAGTCCCTACTCGAACGTCAGCTTGACGAGGGTGTGATTTCACTACTGTAGGTGATTTCAATAACTAGAAGTTAGCGCAAGGAGAGAATGTAGTCAGTGCATATACTTGGTAATAGCTTTCACTCTCTCCTGTTATCTCCCCATCTACATTATATTATACTCACGCTGTTTGCGTCAGCTGCGTTGGGTCATATTTTCGAGGCGCTGCACGCCGGCTGCGCCGACAGGCTCGCCAGCTGCGGCGCACCCCTCAGCGCATTCGGCGAGGGCTTTGACGCACAAGCATGTAAAGGCTTTTAGACCTCAGCCAAGGTTCATGCTATCATTGCTTAAAAAAAACGATATGCGTATACTACAGTATAGTACTATATTATTGATGCGTATACTGCAGGATAGTTTAAACTCTAACAATGCAACATATTTTATGAGCTTATTGCATGTTTTTGATCTAAAACCTTATTCAGTAGAGTAACTATAGTACAGCTGTCAGAGAAACGTACTGGAATAAAAGAATAAAGTTTCACAAAATGTATATATTTTTACATAAGTACAGCACTTAAATGTATTGAGTTACATTTGACCTCTGGTGTTTTGTATCAGGATTGTCTGGTGCTGTGATATTTATAATTTCCTGCAAACATCATGCATCAAACACTGTTACAGCTGGTCGACAGCATGACCATGCAGTCTCTCCCCACACTCCAATATTACACTGAATCGCTGCGCTCCGCATACTGTACTAGCTGCAGCATGCAGTAACGTAGTTAGCGTAGCTAACGTAGTGTATCAGCGTAAGAACTCTCATGGGTCTGGCGTTGACACTAGACCATGCATGATCCATGAGCTGCAACTGGCATTTGGAGTTTTTTAAAAGGATCTTGGGGAAAAAAGAAAATATAAAATCCATTTCTGCTTGCAAAAATGTCACCAGTGTCAATAAACCCCGCCCATAACTCATTTCTCCCGTTTCCACTCTCTTCTCCACAGCTGTATGGAAGCAGGGACTGGGGACTGTTTGCTATGGGCCTCTTGGTGCCAATACGCTGACCCCCAATTATCACAAAGATGAAAGGAAGTCTTTAAAACTTGGAAAAGAGGCGGGGCCATCAGGATGACTTCCAGCCTTTGAATGGCGCCTGTGTGAAAATGGTGGGTGTGCTGCGTGGGTCACAGTCCCACAGCCTGCCCAGGACTGTGCCCGGCATGACCCCGCTCGAGTCCCCTCTGACATCCAGAGCCAAAATGGAGGTCAGCATTTTCCACAGGCCCAAGGATGGTTATGTCATTACTTCCATTCAATGTCTCGACCCATACGTTCTCCCTCTGCTCACATCGCCACGCAAAAAAGGTTATGCAAGAAACTAAAACCATAAAGTGAAAGATCACATTAAGCACAGTTGGCATTTCAAAAGATATATAAATAATGTGAATTTAAAAGGAGGGGGGGGGGATGCACTGACAAGCATTGTGACGCTGTCAACCGAAAAGCACGCTCCTCGTCACCGGCACACCTACGCCTCTCACACTCACAAGGTTGTCAAAGTTGAAAATTACACATAGTGACAATCAACTCCCTCCATCCATAGCCGAACTCATGCTGTCATTTTGCATATATTTATTTTAACAGGGGTAGAGATATACTGAAACGCACACTGACAGCATAATTAAGCACTCAACGAGCTTTACTAATTAGTCCCACGTACTAGTGTTCTCAGGTAGCCTTGGATTGGAACTGCCCACGTGTCGTGTTCTGTGCTCGCAGGCAGCAGCATCGGTCTGGAGTATTCAGCCCTGCACTTCCAGCGAGAGTGATCGCTCTTAACCTTCTAAACCGCAGCGATGGAGAGTGACGCTCAGAAATAAGCACGTATACACACAAAGAGGGACACAAACACACGCCCTCGCCATCACAACATACATCTGTCCATCCACCCACCTACACTCACCCACTCAACTCTCTCAAATGTAACCCTGAGACACACACACACACAAACATGCCTGACACACACACACACAAACATCCCTGACACACACACACACACACACACACACACACACACACACACACACACACACACACACACACACAGAACCTAGCACCATCAAGCAAGCGGTAAGTGCTGCTTTGCATAATTGAGTTGATTGGTTTGGAAAACAGACTGACTAATATCCACACTTTGTGCCGGTCCATTATCTCGTATTTAACTTGATCTGTGGATAAAAGCTGAAATCTACATTTGTGACTCTCTTTATCGGCTGTGCTATGCCAGCCTT
>NC_139646.1:15277650-15312650 GCF_964638095.1 Poromitra crassiceps
GACAGGCACGGAGGGCGCAGCCATTACTGTTTTGTCAGCGGCGTTCCTGATTGGCCGGTTACGATGTAAACTACGAGGCGGGTCGCTGATAGGCTAGTACGCTTTGCTGTTTCTGCAAATACCCTCCCAGGGTTTGAGGCCAGACGGTCTGTAGAACGAAATGAAATGTGAGTTCACGTGACTGACTGGTTTACCAGGCTATTACTGAGTAGCTTTTTGTGTACTTGCACTTTTTTAGTAATTTTTAAAATCAGTAATTTTACTTTTACTTGAGTACCTTTTGTTTGAAGTAATGTACTTTGTTACATTTTAAATTGCTTCAGTTATCCTTCTCCTTATCATTTAAATAAAAGCTTGAATCTCGCCCTGGCGAGTGTTTCATTGTCTAACCCATTACTCCTTCATATACCTCAGTACCCACTCTCCTGCAAAAAATATAATTAGTGCAAAAGCAGATGGGACTGTCTGGGTGTTTCATCGAGTAATGATGTTTCCCTACTCACATATAGCAGCACTGGAGATGGAGTTAGCTAAACAGCTGGACAGAGA
The DNA here is from genome assembly GCF_964638095.1 of Poromitra crassiceps. Lineage (NCBI taxonomy): Eukaryota > Metazoa > Chordata > Actinopteri > Beryciformes > Melamphaidae > Poromitra > Poromitra crassiceps. Next base: position 15,278,200 of record NC_139646.1, read on the forward strand.
TATCGTAACTCAACTCCAAAAAATAAGTGCAAGAGGAAAACCAAAAAAGCCTGCTGTGTGCACTGGCACGCACATAATCCACTGTGCTGTGAAAAGATACAGAGCTCAACAGTCACGTGACATTTCTTGCCCCGGAAGTGAGTTTCCCATTCACTTTCTCTATCCACCTTATTTTTGGCGGCCATTTTTGCCTGATCTGCTGATGGGTGCTTCTTCCGGTGTAATCCTCCCAGCCTAGTTGCTGACAGCTTGACACCCGTCTTGGCGAACGGAGCAAATCACTAATCAGGTCCAGCTTGGCAAAAATCTCGTCGATAAATATCCCTTTAAGAGCGCAGTGCATTCATGGGTAATCGCCTGCTGTGGCTAATATTAACCATTCCGAGTAACACTGTTTCCATACGGATCACCGGCGTTAGTTTGTTGTTTATAACGTGGCTATATTCATAACGTTTTCTAGCTCGGATGCGTTATTTCGAATCGCACATAGGTTACGCCAAACCCCACATAGGTTACGCTAAAACCACCACCGCAAAGCGTGTGGGTTTCAGGACGAAACAGACTCGAGGCACTAACGTCATCTTAAGAGCACAATATTCCTGGAATGCAAGTTTAACTAAACAGTTGCATGTCCTCTGCATTCTACATAAAATTAAGATATTACGGGTTGTTTTATTTTGTATGTTACATACTTATTGACCAAGTTATGTTCAATTCAGCCAGGGTACAAGAGACTGAGTGTAGGCAGCCATCTTTTCAAATCAAGTAGAATACATTAGGAAATGGCAAGCTGCAGCAATAGTCACGTTAAACCGGACCTTGTACGCACAATTATTTTTTACAGTGGGGCATTCAAAAATAAGGTGGATATAACGAGCTTTACGGCTAGAACCAAGCCACCCCGTGACCTACTGAATTGTGAGTGACCATAAAACATTTAACTTGGAGCAAAAACAAAAAGTAAAGACGGGGAGGGGGGGTTTGGGGGTTTAGAAAATTAGTTTTTTCCCCCTGATGTTATTTTTTATTTTTGCTTGTTATATAAGAATTTTTCAAAATGTCTATGGAGAAAATGAATGGCAAACTCACTTCCGGGGCAAAATATGTCACGTGACTCAGAGACTGTTCAGCTCTATTATAACAGCAGCAACATACAAAGGTACTTAGAGAGACTGCCCACAGTGCCCAGCTATTTCAGACTAGTCCTTCTTCATTTGACGATATCCAAGAGACGATAATGAAAAGTCAACAAAATCAGTGTGCGTGTATAATGAAAAAATAAGGTTAACAGCATGCTTGTTAGGGGGGGGGAGACACACACACACACACACACACACACACAAATACAAGATAAAAGTAAAAAAACAAGTACAAGTGTGCAAACTCATAAAGCAGCCTCACTCCAGTTCCATCTGTCCTGTTCTCTCATGTCGAGAGATCTAAAGTGGTTCCACAAATTAAAAATCCATCAGCAGAGCTGTAGCAGTATGTGTAATGGAAAGTAAAGGGGGAATTTAACAATGTTTACAAGTGAGCCAGTCTGTGACTGGGCTGCCTCGCACACTTTATGAACTTCAGCTGTGTCGTTGTTGGCGAGGTGTCACTCCCCCACATTTAAATGTGTTGGCAGGGACAGCGCTGTCCTCGCTCTGCCAGCCGTGAGGACGGGGAGGACAACATTCTAGCTGACAACAGGCTAGCAACAGGCTAGCTGTTGGCTTGGCGGAGCTGATGCACACAGCACCTTTTTGAGAAGTAAAGATGTGACTCTCTGCTGTGTGGTTGCTTACGCCCACTTGAGGAGCCACCTCTTTTCCAAAGAGACACTTTCACATCTGGGGGTCTAATTGGAACAGGATGCAGAGTCACAGACCTCCTCCTACCACAGACATTCCCATCTGGTCACTTGGCCACTCCAATCACAGTGAATAAATCTCATGTCGCCATGTGCTGGTGCTGGCCCGAATCCCACAGGAGGATGTGTTGGCTCCTCTTGATGGGCAACAATAACATTTTGGAACAGGAGCACTCGGCAATCTTTGGCAACAAAACACAGGATCTGATGTAATTGTCTTTTGTGCGAATTTTGTAAGCGCTTGAAAGCTGGCTTGGATATGAGGAGAAAGCAGGCTGGGTGTGAGTGGGTGTCACCTTGCATGACACGTTTCACTGAATCAAAATGAAGGAATGTCGACAACAAATTATTTTGCAGTGTGTGAATGTGCCCTTTTTGATACATGATTATTGATCCATTACCCAGACTAAGATGGCCCACAATCAAAATACCCATTTTGCCAATAGAGCACTGCAGGAATGAGTGTGGCATTCGCACTTCCGGTTCCCTTGTCTAAAAGTCAATGGGTCAATTTTTGTATTGGGATTTCGGTTAAATGCCTGAAATAAAGTCTGTGGTTAACAAAGGTTTATGAAACAGTGAACTTCAGCAAGATCATCTTCACAAATGAGGACCCGTTTTGAAGCGTTTTCTGAAAATCGCGATTTAAAAAACTCACGCTTCAAAAGTCATACAAGTGGTCCTCATTTGTTAAGATTATCCTGCTGAACACAAAGTTCGCCGTTTCATAAACTTTTGTTCACCACAGACCTTTAACCGAAATTCCCGTCCAAAAATATTGACTTTGAGACGAAGGAACCAGTCAGAAGTGCAGGAGAGCACTAAAGACTCACCTTTTCAGGCTCCATCTGGGCCCTTCTTGATCTAACTTCTTTCTCTCTCTTTCTATTAAAAAAAAAAAAAAAAAATCCTAAACTAAACTCGTACCACTGTTCCTTCAGGATTTGTAGTTGTCATAGACTGTGCTCCATAGTCGATTGCTCTATTGCTGACAAAAAGTGTGTTATTGTAAGTCGCTTTGGATAAAAGCGTCTGCCAAATGACGTAATGTAATGTAATGTAAAGGAGAGCTTCTGGGTTGGCCTACAAAATAAAATACGTCATCCCTGTGGTACTCTATAGAGACTGATGTGGCAATGTAAAGAGGGTCCTCTAGGGCAAGTGTGGCATGACTATCCATCCTCACTACTTTAATTTGAGTACTTCTCCCACACAGCTCCCATTACCCCTCGTATGGGAGGGTATTTTGTCGAAAGCAATCACTGTCAGCGATTTGATCTGTGTCATTTGCAAACATATCGACCCTATTGTCCAGAGGTGAAACTCTGCACAGTGACTTCCTCCTACAGTACATTCTCTCACATGCTTCTCAGCACATGCTCTCAGTTCCGTGGCGTCCCACTTTACAGTGACGGTCTCCATCGATCACCACTATGGCTGCCTTCTCCAGCCAGGGACGGGTCGATACTCTGGCCTTCAGGCTCCGCCCCACTCCTACCTCCATCTCCCTCTAGGCAAACAGGTATTAATGGTGCCAGCTGAGAGGATGATGAGGGACCAAACACAGACGCACCTGAGCTGGGGAGTGGCCACGATACACAGAGCGCGTATTGTCACAGAGGAATGAGAGACGGACAGGAGTGAAGCAGGCAACCACAGTCCTGCTATAACCTCTTGGCGTTTGGACAAGTGATACCTTTATGTCTTTAAACTGAAATGGAAATAATAATTTGTTACACACTACTTACTAAAAAGAGTAATAAAAGTAGACATGTACCAATGCTATTTGAGCCAGCTCTGCTCAAAGGTATGATAAATGGATAAACAAATAATATCTGTGCAGGACGGATCGCCGCAGGGTGCAAAAATAAAGCTAGAGGCTTCAATTCATTCAGGACAAGAGCTGCAGAGAGGAAGAACCTCAAAGGGCCAGTAGAGAACAAAGCGAAAGAGCAATTGAGTTTCATCTGGTCCAGTAAGCGCTGGGGAGACTGTGAGTGGCATCATCAAGATCAAACTTTGGAGCTTCAAACAAAATAAAAAAAACACTCTGAAAACTCCACCGGCTCGGGGGAAGGGAAGCAACTCCCAATTTACCTTTATATTACTTGTACTACTGAGTATGAGGGAACTACATGTACTGTGATATCTGCTCAGGCAAACCCCCTGTGTCCTCAAAATAGCAAGGAGCCCATTCATCAACAGTGCGGGAGTGGGCCGCACGATGACTTGACGTCCACCATCCATCTCCATGCGGTCTAAATTTGGGTGATAATGAAGGATAGGGCTGACGCCAGAGAACATTACAGGGGCTGCCGCGCTGCTGGCCTGTATTATTCATCAAAGACAGATATACGTTGTGACGACAGCTTTTCAATCAACAGCCAATCTTCAGCGTCCATCTTGGTGGATTCTTGGTGGGGTTGGCCAATTGAATGAAATAGCTTTTGTCTATCTCAAACAACGAAGATCCCTCTTGAGACCGTTACTTTGGATACGAGTCTGAGCTTAAAACACACGTGAACGTGAAGGGGAAATATGCCACTCTTGGCACCATTCATTCATAGTATTGTCGGTGGGCATGGTGTCATGATGTCATAGGCCCTGAGCACCCACGGTATCGGCGCCTAAAGGTAATAGCAGTACTAAACCTACAGTTTTATATCTTTGTTTCTTACAGAAAAAAATACATAATACGTTAATAGCGCCTGCAATATTAAATCGTGATACTGTATGCTGCCTGCGTGTTGCTGGAATTAATATGCACAGCACACCTCTGAAGCATGGTCCGAGGGGGTTTGTATGTGTATACTGAATGTACGCAGTTTGTGTGCGCAAATAAAGCAGCAAGGAGACCAATCAAACAACTCCAAGGCCCAGGCGATTTACTGTGAATATCTGTGAATACATCTCAACATCCGTCCATGCGGCAAAACATACAGTACCGATATTTCCCAAAGGAGCCGGGAGCCTGGAGCAAGGCCAGTAATGCCCGGGAAGCTGTGGAAAAACTGGGAGGTGGGGGGCGAAGAGAGGCAGAGATGACGCCTATCGGAAAAGTGAGAGAAAAAGGCTGATCTCGGTGGTCTAACTTCTTGTTCCTACAGTTGAATGTTTGAGCTTCTCACTGTGCAGAATGATGTCTGTCTGTGCAGAGTTTGACACTGGAAGGCTGTTTTCACATTCATGATGCATCTGCTGAAAGTGAAAGGCCATTTTCAACAAGCTTGATTCATGACATCACCCGATACTGGAGCCAATCCCTGTCCAGAATTCAACAGATAAAGCCCTCGTTTGTATGCTGTGATTGGCTAGTTATCTTCTAGATAATCATGATTGATTCCTTTGAAAATTTGAATGAGGCAGAAGGAGGGGAAGTCATTTTAAGGATTTTGCCAAGATAATTTAACCTTTAACTCAAATTATTATTTAATATACAGTCATAAAACATGACGTTATGACCATTTATGCACAGGTTTTCACTATGAAATTGTTTTAACATTTGTAATCAAAGTTCTTATAAAAATGCATCATAATAAGCAGGTTATCAAACTACATAATTCTGATATTGTAAAGATACCTAAACAAATTGACCAAATATGGAATAATATTCCACATTCTGCCTGTGGTTGGAGGGCCCGAAAAAAATCCACAAACATATCCCTGCTATAGAATGCATCTTTTTTTTTAGCTGTTAAATCATGTATTGTAGAAATAACTGACATACTGACGTACTCTTTTGTGGTAGTAGTTCAAGAATATAATTACTGGAGGTGTAATAATGCTGTGATGAATGACCTCCCACCGACATGACTAACGACCTGTAGGGGAACGCTCAGGCTCCAGAAAGACTCCACACATCTCCGACACAGCCAGGATATCATAAAAATACACAGAGGACCAAAGTAATGAATGTGAGACGAGACACTAATGATTCTCACCGCAGATATCTGATGTAACAAGGAAAAAGATTGAATGTCAGCGTCTCTAATGGCCGAGAAACCATAAACCACCCAGATGCTTCATATGTCAGGGATATGATAGGTCATTAATAACCTTATATCATCCAATCAGCCTGTCAGCGGACTGAGGGTGAGTCATGTGATTTTCCATCTGGGGGAAAAAATAACATCACCAAAAGTTCATAATTTAATTCCTTTACAATATAAAGAATTCATTCTGTAAAAATCATTCAATTTGGTCAACCAAGAATCAAGTTGATCCTTGCCCCCATAATAGCACTATAAAAGTACCATCATGTTCATTTTGCACAATAAGAAGAAAAATAGCATGAATATGCAGGCTTCCTTCACTTCTAAAAAGCCTGAGAGCTGAAACAAGTGTGCACAATTTTTCTTTTTTGATTGCCACACTCCACCCCCCCCCCCCCCCCCACACACTCCATTTTGTTCATTTTGTAGGAGCAGGTGTCTGTTTCTCCACATGGCTCATATCTCATTGGCAGTAAAACACTCCACTTCTCCACTTGTGTCTCCACTTGTATGAAAACATATTATTCATCCGTCCAGCATCCCCGCACCGTATCCCCCGCATTCTAATCAGAGCTCTTCCAAACCTTCTAAACATGCATGTGCTCACAGGAGCAGGTGTGCTGCACTGACCGGCTATGACAAAACATGCATGAGTCTTAATCCAGTTACTGTGTCAAACATGGAAAAACCGCCGCCATCCAGGCCCGGGCTGCAGTCCCAGAGAGCGTAGCATAGGTAAATGGGGTCGCGTGTGACAGCCTGAAAAACAAAAAGTAGTAGTTCAAGATAAAAAGGGGTGGGGGAAATGTCTATGGAAAAAAATGAATGGGGATTATTCTCTCCCGGGGCTGGAGACGTCATGTGACTGTTGAGCTCTATAGACTAGTTAGTACAGTACATGCGTGCAGTCGCCAGCCGCTTCTTTTCACCTGACAGCAATGAGTTTCACCAGCAGGAGGTAATGCGTGGGAGGAACACGCTATTCCCCCCAGTTCCCCTCCCCCCTTAAACAGGCTGACCAGAGGAGGCACTAGTGCAGCGACCAGGACACATACTACCCCACTGACTTACACTACCTAACTACCCAGACGCTCCATACATACAGTATATACTATTATACTGCTACTGTATATAGTGTACTACACTACTACTACTGTAAATACTAAACAGTATACTGGTTTAAGATATGATTAAACTGAATGACAAAAGATTACACTAATGGTCCCGGTGGGGAAATTGGGTCACTGCAGTAGCAAAGGATAAGATATACTGTATAATAGAGTAGATAAGAATTATAAGCAAAGAAAATAGGAACAAAGAGAACATAGGGTTTTTCCTGACTCAGACTGGACCTTTGGGGGGTGACTACGCACGACAGTAAGCATGATCGATCCGATCATGCTTACCTCTTTGGGGGGTACCGTAGACAGCTCAGTATGCAGGAAAAACCCTGCATCCTGAAGATAACACAAGCAACTGAACAAGTGGAAGATAGTGTCTGTCATGTTACAACTGAACTTGGCTTGAAAGAAGTTTCACTATTTTGACAGATTTACAAATTGAGCATCTTTGGAGTGGAACTTTTCAGATATGCTGTAGGCTAGGTGTCAGCATGTAGACAATCAGGGGATGGGGAAGTAAATATAAATTATATATTTTTAACCAGTTGTGAGCCAGCTGCTTCTACAGCACATTACATAAGTGTCGCAAACTCTGCCGCTGCTGTTCAGGGCGAAAACAAAACTGCTGCAACTGGTAGGAGACAGATTGACACCCTAACCCTGAATATATTATTTCCCCCCCATGTCTCTTCGGCGACGACAGCGCCAACTCCTCAGGGCAAATTTGAGAGTGTTCAGCGTTGATTGGACTCATGTAAACACTGGCAGCGTTGGGCTTAACACTTTCCGAGTAAAACACTGACAATTTTACGAGATAAAATGGGAAATTAATTTAGACTACTTCACACATTTACATCCAACTTAATTATACAGGGGCACACACACAAAACCGCCCGCACACGTGTAACAGTATATCACTCTGGTTTTTGACATGCGTTGTTCATTAAGAGTGCGGTTGGAAAGAGCAAATCAGCACATTTTCACTCACGCCATTGCGGAAATTTATTTCAGGCTTTAAATTGAGCTGCATGCCGAGATGGTAAAACACGATTACTGAGCAAACCTCGGCGTGAGGGGGATTGGGAGTGTTTCCCATATACTGTTGTTCTTTCATGACTTCATTACATTGTAAAGTGTGTGTGTGCGTAGGCGCTTTCATTATCTCTGTGTTTTGAATGCAGCAGAAGAAAGAGATTTCACACGACGCGTCTCTCTGAAGTGCGCTCGGCGTCGTACATTATTGAGTCGCAAAATGATCAAACACAATCCCTTTCGTGTATCAAACATCTCACTCCTATCACGACCCAGAAAGACAAATTCAGCCAACTGTGGAAAAAACAATTGGAAAAAAACAACAACCCAAGTGTCTGACGAAGATGAGCAGGGATAAACAACATCAAATTGGAGGGAGGCTTAAGGACTTTGCTGAGTCATGCTTTATTCTTTGTGGGTGACGCATACCTCTCCACCCACATTATAACCTTCAAGAACTTACATTGCTACGACCTGAAGGCTTAGGTCGTTCCATTGCAACGTCGGCGCACAGCAAATCCACCATTTTGGCCCGAAGGGGACTACCGTAATGCCCATCAGATAAGAAACTGCACTGTCTGGTAATGGTGGATATGTTTTCAAAATGGTTGGAGGTTTTTCCCATCACGCAAAAACGATGCTCAGGCAGTAGCAAAAGCACTGATCACTGAAATCATTCCCAGGTGGGGAATACCTAGAATGATTAGCAGTGATTATGGAGCACATTTTGCCTCTGTGCGCACAGTGGAACTTTTCGGAATAAAATCCTCCTAATATACATTTTAAACGAGCAAATTGATTATTGATGAATCAACAAAGCACTTTGGAGTTAGGGCCAGATGTGGCCTTAGCCCGTTTGAGATGATCTATGGCAGACCTGCCAATACTGGCGTAGGTCCAGCAAAAGGGATCTCGTTGTCAACGGATCTCTTCGATCACGATCACATGTTGACTCACTGTGTGAACTTAACCAAAACTCTTTCCCAGGTGCACAGACAGGTGAAAGAAGCACTACCCAAACCTGCAACGGGACCACTGCATAATCTGGTCCCAGGAGACTGGGTAGTGATCCGACAATATGCAAAAGAAAATCGTGGAAGACAGCCTCAGCTGGTCTGGGCCACACCAGGTACTCCTAACCACACACACAGCTATCAAGAGAGGCAAAGTGTATACGAAAGGATTCACAATTTACTCTCAAAGATGTGGTAAGGTAAAGTAAAGGTAAATTCCCACAATGTGTGAAATTTGTTCTCCGCATTTGACCCATCCCCTGGGGGAGCGGTAGCGTGCACTGTGCTCGGGAATCATATGGTGATCTAACCTCCCAATTCCAACCCTCTGATGCTGAGTGCCAAGCAGGGAGGCAATGGGTCCCATTTTTATAGTCTTTGGTATGACTCGGCCGGGGATCGAACTCACGACCTCCCAGTCTCAGGGGGGCGGACACTCAGACCACAAGGCCACTGAGCTGGTGAGAAATGTGTGATCTGTGCTCAACACAATGTGGGCAGAGCGATCTCGGGGACAGCACAGGCAGCTCACCCAGCACCAGAACCAGCCGTTTGATCACGTAATGATGGACTTCATCCAACTCTCCCCATCAGATAAGAACCTGCACCGTCTGGTGGCCAGTAAAACATCCCACCTACAAAGTGCCGTCCAAAAGTGCCTCTACCGAAATGGCCGAAATGTTCTTCCTGGTCACGGTGCGTCTCTCTGGCATGGTCCTGTGCTGTTTCCCACTGGGAGCAAGGAGGCGTTTCCAGGCCCCGCTTCACCACCCACAGAGTGGAGAACGCCATTTCGACTACGTGCAGCTTACCTATTGTCTCACCTAAAGGCGCTGCGTAAGGCTTGTGACTACAAGACAACGAGCAGGAGGAGAACCCCCCCCGAGACATGACCGATGAGGATCTAACCTCGTTCTGATGCCGGCGTATTGATCTCGTTGGCTCCACTGACAGCAGATATTACAGCCAAGAAAACACGTGCACCTGATGGCATGCCACCGCTCATGGGGAAATCATTTTCTGCCGAGGCCTGTGGAAAAGCAGGCGACTACACTTCCTGCTCTGCTCCAGACGGGCGAACTGCACATTCTTTGGGGGGGGGCCGCAGTGTCTCTGCTAAAGGGATTTGACATCACTGGTAGCATTATGCCGTCTTTACAGCTGGGGGTGCAATTCAGACTGATGCGTGCGACTGAGAGCGGGTTCAATTTTGCAAAAACAATCAACATAGTCGCGCTGCCTCTATGAAAAACTGGTCATCCTTTCACTTTTCCATCAACAGTTTTCCTTCGGGACAAACGGCTGAATTTGCTCTACAAGGTAATTGGATCTTTCAGCAAGGCGCCACTTGCTTTCAGTTTTATGTCTCCAAGCCGCAGCAGTGCAGCTATTCACCATGGACCTGTCAGGCCCCATAACGGAAATCAGAAATCAAAAACAGAAATCAGGGAGCATATGAAAGACCATCACAAACTTTGGAACACCTTGCCATTACTGAGTCAGAAAATGAGGAAGAAATGGCTTTGTCAAAGCTTATACAGTAAGTCGTTTATTGCTTAAGGTAGTTTTTTAATAACCATGCACATTTTTCAAATGAGGGGCATTTCCAGGGTCAGGAAGATAAAACACTCGTAAATATGGGAGTCGGTTGGCTGTTTTTGTTACAGTAACGATAACAACCTCACAGTAAATTACAACTGGGCTCAAGCCATGGCTATGATGAGAGACGGCCAGAGAAAGCCAAATGGAAAGATGATATAAATCTATGATGCTAAATCTATTCAGTTAGAATGCACGCGTTGGAACTTATGAGAAGTTTTCTGGTTAAAGGGTTGGGGGGCGGGGGTGGTGGGGGGTGGAGATATTTTCCGTCCATTTGTGGCGTAGCATGAGATACACACATAATTCACTTTCCACAGCTTCACCCAATTAACTAATCGCATCATCATCGAGTGACTGCTGGCTAGATGTTACTCATCACCCAGAAGTTATCCAGCCTCAGAAGCGTCTCTCTCTCTCTCTCTCTCTCTCTCTCTCACACACACACACACACACACACACACACACACACACACACGCACGGACGCACTTTACAGAGAGCTGTTATAATACTGTAAATGGGTATGCACGAATACAGGTGATGAAGCAAAACAAAGCATTTCAGAGAAACTGAATTCTGGCACGAAGCTTTTTGTGTCCTTTTCAAAAGCAGTGATTGCAAGACCTGGAACTGAAATGACAACATTCAGTCCTATTTTGTCTCACCACAGATGCCTTATTTTAGAAGCAACAAAATGAATTGTGAGCGAATAATGAGCGGTTCAGACTGTTATCTGTGGTGAGATGGAAGGGATGCTGTGGCCGGCGTTGCAAACCCAAACTGGGAAAAAAAACACCACAAAAACAAAAACTCAATGCAGCCTGTCAGTAAAAATGTGTATAGGGTAGGCAGTACTGTCTATCATAAGTGTTGTACTTTAAGCAGCTACAGAGAACTTTTAACTGGTTACAGTAATGCTGACGCCGAGTCAAATCTGACCTAAATCAGCAAATAATGAGACCATCGGGGCATCCCGGTGGCTCACCTGGTCAAGCGCGTACCATAAAGGCTTAGTCCTTCGCTCGGCCAACCCGGGGTCGAATCCGACTGGTGGTCCTTTGCTGTATGTCATCCCCTCTCTCTCTCTCCACACCTTTCCTGTCTGCCTATACTGTCCTATAAAATAAAGTCAAAAAATGCCCCCAAAATACAAGAAGAAATATTAATAAAGAGATCATCGGCGAGGAGATTGGCGATTTATATACAGTAGTGTTTCTAAATGCCTCTTGTGAGGGCATCACATAGCGTCCGTGACATGTTACGTCCGTGTGAAACGGGTTAGGGTTAGTCAACCTTATGCAGTAAAAAAACAGCGGGGTCGGCTCGCTGACTCGGAGAAGCCCTGCACTGCTTGCCGTGGCGTGGCTCAGACAGCGGGAGGAGCCTCGGTGACGGCGTTCAGGAAATGCAGTTTTCATTCCGGGCTAACACTACCACATTTGTCCACGGGCGCCGCTACAATCAACCCAAAGTGAAAGTTCCCCCCGTAGCTGCTTTAACCTCCTCCTTTCCTCCCTTTACACTCACCCCGTACACATGGATTATTAATTGATTCTGATATTAAGTGTTTTGCTCAAAATAACTGCCCGGCATCACCAATGGCCGCCACCTAACGCCCCATACATCCCCCCTTTCTCTTAGTCTTGAGGCGCTTTCAACTCTCTGTTTGGTTCAGAATCTGATTAGCTTCTTGTCTTATTCCCCGTGAAGCTGAACAAAGTGCTTGGTCTGATCAAATCAGAGAAGCAGAAGGTTCTCTCTCAGAGCAGGTTTTGATCCGATCAAACAGGGTCAAAGAAACAAATAACTACGCAAAGAGATACCCATTGTAAATCATTTTATTTAATGGCAACAAAGAGGTTGCTTTTGGGAAAAGGCGACCCAGCGGAGAGACATTTATTAGATGAATAGCGGGAAGCCATGACGGGCCTTTACAATGACGCGGCGAAACAATGCTACTGTACGACCGAGGCTGCTCAATGCTTGGCAATGCTACATTTCAAATGGACATTCTGTGATTGAAAATGGTCTAAACAGTGATTCCCAAACTGTGGGCCGTGGAGGTACTGCAGGTGGGCCGCGAGTGGTCTGCCAACACTCCTGATTTTCGTGGGTAATCAAATGGCTGTAGCAGGGTGATTTTTACTATTTCAAAGGGGTTCCTTGACCTCTCAGCTCAATTTATCTGAATGAAAATTGGTCCAATGGGTACCACAAGTCTCCCCTTTACAGGTAAGGTAGCATTTTTCACAGCCTAGCATTAATAGCTTGTGGATTGATTTCTTCTGTTGTTGCTCATCACATTTTGTCTCAACAAATGTGTTATGCATGCGAATTGATGAATAAGGGGGGAGAAAATGTTGGAAATCTGCTTTTGGGTATTTTGCCAAAATGTTTATGTATGTGGATGTTTTATTAATTTCCCTTATGCCCAGGTTCACATGCTCTGTTAATGAAATAAAATATATATATAATATAAAAAACATATCGTGAAATACATCACCTTAGTCTCGTATGTTGATCAGAGTTGTGATTAAAGGGTTGGTTGGGCCCCGGAAGATTTTCAGATTTCAAAGTGGGCCGCGGCATTCTTAAGTTTGGGAACCCCTGCTCTAACAGTTCTTCCTTTCATCCCAGTGATAATGACAATCCCCACTCCCATCTCCTGTATCATTGACCTTGCATTAAAAATCCAACATCCATTCAGCCGCTCTGCCCACTCTCAGATCAAAGCCAGCGTGCCGGCCTACACTACAGTATGCGTGACAGCTCTCAAAGCAGCCATTTGACAATGCACACAATACTGTATGCTTAGAGACATATTTGTTCAATATGAACAATAAGGCTTTAGCCGAGTCTGGCTGGTCAGTTATGCAAACTGATGCCACAAAAGCAGTGCACAGATCAAAACCTAAGTCGAATTGTTGAGTTCGATTTTGCTTACCCAGAAAAATACTGTTGTTGAGTAAAACAACGATCAACAATAGCTTCTGGCAAACACTGAGCTATCAAGTCTGTGTTTGTACAAAGCAAGCATCAATAATAATGAGGTGGACAGAAGAACAAATGGAGTTGCCCACAGCGCTGTGTCAGATGTAAAAGCTCACCAGGAAGAATGAACTGGCCAGTAGTGGTTAATGCATCTATTGGAAAGATAATGCCAACTCAACTAACATGTCTGCTCTGCTTTGTGCGTGTGTGTGTGTGTGTGTGTGTGTGTGAGAGAGAGAGAGAGAGAGAGAGAGAGAGAGAGAGAGAGAGAGAGAGAGTCCGAGTATCACTAACATAAACTATTTTTTTATTTTTTACTCTCCTTTTCCTTTGTCTGTCCATCTGTCTGGTATGGCTGTCTGTCGTGTCTGTCTCTCTCCATTTTCCCCCAGCTGCCCTTTAAAATGTGGAATCCCACCAGTGTAAATGTTTTTGATTGGTCTGAACTCCACTCATTATGCTTAATTACTCCCACTGATTGGCTGTTGTCCCTGTCAGGGTTCTGTTTGTGTGTGTGTGTGTGTGTGTGTGTGTGTGTGTGTGTGTGTGTGTGTGTGTGTGTGTGTGTGTGTGTGTGTGTGTGTGTGTGTGTGTGTGTGTGTGTGTGTGTGTGTGTGTGTGTGTGTGTGTGTGTGTGTGTGTGCGTGCGTGCGTGCGTGCGTGCGTGCGTGCGTGCGTGCACACTAGGGACATGCGCGACTCGTTGGTTAAACTTTTAAATGTCGCGCTACTCTCACTAGTCGGCACCAAAATAGTCTACTAGTCGGTTAACTAATAATTAAATTAATAATTTACAACGCTGGTAACTGCTGCGTATTGACGCAGCCACCAGCCACTAATGGTAGCCACACTCCCCGCTAATGCACTGAAGTAAACAACGTGGATTCGTGAGTGCGGATCATTGACTGTAGTTAATGGAGCGAACAGATTTGGTGGTTTGGAAGTATTTTGTAAATTAAGATAAGGTTGTATGTAGGCTGTGTCAAAATAAACTGGCATATAACCACTCGACCGGAGCAATAACAGTGTGTACCCACCTTCAGCACAGGCATGTGGACAATGTTAACTTACAAGGACATCAGGGCCTGATGCTAGCTAGCACTGCTAACGCATTGGCCACACAAGATGATGCAGCTCATCAATGAACCACTCTGATCAATCCACTCAGCTTTGTTGAAGGCAAAGGCTTCCTAATGGACTATATTGAGCCTGGGGTGAGTTGTCATGTTTTGTCATGTTGAATGTTCATAATGAAAAGCTAGTGTTGACTTCATTGTGTACCTGGAAGCGTACATAAAACATAAAGCGCGAATAAAAGTGTACATAAAACAGCCAACAAATAAAACATCAGAGATTTCCCCCATCAAATAAAACGGTGCTCCTCCCCTTAATTGATATCCCATGATTGGTTTATACTTTTGAATGACCCCGCCCCAATTTCCTGTTTCAACAGGAAATGCATCACATTAAGGAAGCAAAATGCTTTCAAAATGTGGTTTCACTGTGACTTTACAGTAATATGATTAAGATAACATTGCACATTAACGTTCATTTACACAGATATGTACAGTACTGTATCTTCGAGACAAGAAGTTAGGGGCAACACGTGCTATTTCAACATATTTTTCTTTCGAGTTTGGAAACAGATTTTATAACAAGGGT
Source organism: Poromitra crassiceps (assembly GCF_964638095.1). NCBI lineage: Eukaryota > Metazoa > Chordata > Actinopteri > Beryciformes > Melamphaidae > Poromitra > Poromitra crassiceps. The sequence continues at coordinate 15,293,466 of NC_139646.1, forward strand.
GTAGTGTGGCAAGACCAACCATTTCCATAGCATTATACAGGAAGTGAGAGCAAGTTGTTGTTGTTGCTATATCCCCATGATCCCTAAAATAAAATCCTATATGGCTGCCTGGACAACCATCTTCATTGTGAGCTCTGGTTAAGTTCATGTCGTTGTGGTCGAATGTTCCCAACCTGCCTGCCTCATGTTCAGAATCAGACAAGGTATTTTTTTAACCCCGTTTAGCAAACTTGTGTCTGTTTAAAAAAAAAGGAGATATATTATTCAGACATTGAACAAATCTGTGTGGAAATATGCTCGGACCAAGGCCTCCTTTTCCTTTTAAAGGTAGCCTACATTCCACATGCTCCATCGGTTTGTTTCCGGCATATCTTTATCTGTACTGTTTGACAGGGACAATGCACAATAAATATATTGCACCAGAAATAGCTATTAGCTCATTTGCATCTGTTGTCCCTGGATACACTTTGCATATTATGTCTTTGTGTTTGTAGGTTTTGTTTCTGTGACAGGTGTTGGAGCACCTGTAGCCCACCAGCGGCGCTTTGGCTCGGGCCTCTGTCGACAGTCTATCGCATGAATCCTTCTCCCCGCTACCTCACACTACAGTGCCAGTGTCCAGGCTTTGCATCTGGAAGCCATTGCCTTACAATCTCATTATCAAATTACCAGCCTGGATACACACTAGCGAGCCCCTGCTAGCAAGCTACCGCTGTCTGCAGGGGAGCGAGAAGCTGCCAGCACACTCCATTACACTCCACCATCAGACACACACATTTAGGGATTTTAGTTACGTTTCCTGGTTAATGCTGATAAAGTCACGTCTGGGGGCGGCCAACGACATTCAAAGGGAAATTCTGGATGAAGGCGATTTTCTTCTTTTTACACGTTTTGAACTAAACGCGCCGATACACGATCATCTGACATTATGACAATGTGTGGCAGAAGAGATATACGATCAGCTGACATTATGACAGTGTGTGGCAGAAGAGATATACCATCATCTGACATTATGACAGTGTGTGGCAGAAGAGATATACGATCAGCTGACATTATGACAGTGTGTGGCAGAAGAGATATACGATCATCTGACATTATGACAGTGTGTGGCAGAAGAGATATACGATCAGCTGACATTATGACAGTGTGTGGCAGAAGAGATATACGATCAGCTGACATTATGACAGTGTGTGGCAGAAGAGATATACCATCATCTGACATTATGACAGTGTGTGGCAGAAGAGATATACGATCAGCTGACATTATGACAGTGTGTGGCAGAAGAGATATACGATCAGCTGACATTATGACAGTGTGTGGCAGAAGAGATATACCATCAGCTGACATTATGACCAGAGGTGTAGTGTTATCTGGAGAAGTGGGGGAACGCACCTATAGCTCTATGGGGAACACTCCCCTCCCCTGGCACACGCACAGGTTCCAACAACCCGCTTTTCGCTTGTGAAACAAATGTTCAGTGTCAAAATCATAGGCAGCGTGAGGGCATCACGCATGGGACAAAAGCACATAAACAGCTCGACTTGCACTATACGATTGCACTATATGAGATAAATAAGGATAAGGACAGCACTCCAAGTTAAAAGAATATTTATTGCCACACGGACGTTTCGGGGCAGCCGCCCTTCTTCAGCGTGTGAAGGATATTTATTGCCACACGGACGTTTCGGGGCAGCCGCCCTTCTTCAGCGTGTGAAGGCAGGCCTTCACACGCTGAAGAAGGGCGGCTGCCCCGAAACGTCCGTGTGGCAATAAATATTCTTTTAACTTGGAGTGCTGTCCTTATCCTTATTTATCAAATGAACTTTTGGGATCCAGCACCCAGTTAATACTATTATTATTTCCGAGTTGAGCGTGTTTTTTGATTTTCGATTTACTATATGAGATAAGAAAGGCCACATCTGGCCATGAAATAAAATAATACATTATGATGCATAATATGCAAAAAATTATTATAATTATCACTGGTATGGCCAAATTGAGATAATTTTCCATTCCTTCTTCACAAAGAAGCAATGCTCACCTCTATTCGATTAAGGCAGCCGTGCAAGTCTCCATGCACGGCGCATTCCACAACAAAAAAACATCGCCAGCTCAGATTGTTCATTTGTTTTGTTTTCTCCAGATAGTCCCATATTCTGGTTTAACACGCTTTCTCTAAATTGGCCCAGTTGGCGTTGTGGGCGCTGGTAGATGCGTTCCATAACACACAGTCAGAATGTAGGCTATTCTGTTGCACACTGAATGTATTCTGTTACACACTGTTAATGCGTTAATTGTAGCAATATAAGTTCATATCAGCTTGTAGCCTACGAATCGGGAGCTGTAACAGCGATCAAAGTGGCTGGATCAGGTGAGCTGGCGCTGCCCAATTACGCACAGGGGGGAGACCACGGCTTCAATGCGCAGATGAAATATAATCAAAGTTGCCAATTGATTTGTACTGCCGCCACCCACAAACGGGCATTTCTGCACTCCTCCAGTTTGCCCATGACATTATTCAGGTGTTTGTTGTTTTTCTTCCTTGGGAAGAACCGTGGGGGGTCCCATAATAACGCATCGCAGTCGCACTCTTCTTCATGCTGTCGTAAATAATAACGCACAAAACACCTCTTGGAGAAGTGTGGGAACGCCGTTCCCCCGCGTTACATTAGCACTACACCTATGATTATGACAGTGTGTGGCAGAAGAGATATACCATCATCTGGCATTATGACAGTGTGTGGCAGAAGAGATTGCTATTTGCTAGTGCATTACAGCACACTGCTGAGCTCCAGGAAGAGTGAATGGAAATGTCTGCTAGTGAAGAAACTAATGGTCCTAACTGACTGTGTGTGCAGTTTAATTGTGTGTGTGAAGGCATCAAGTCAGTGCTGGACACATTAACACTTGGTGGGTAAAGTTAACAATACGTTTTATTCCAAAATAGAGTTTTGCTTTGCTTTCGTGTCAGTAGGGCCTGCACAATTAATCGAAATATTATCAAATTTGCAAATTATGGTCAAGTGCAATATCCAAATCGCAGGAGCTGCATTTTTTTGATGAAGGTAAAATGTGTCACAAGTTCATAGGATGGTCGTGTAGCGGCCTACCAACACGAGGGTCGCAGGTTCGCACCCACGTGTTACCTCCGGCTTGGTCGGGCGTCCATACAGGCACGATTGGCTGTGTCTGGGGGAGGGAAGCCGGATCGGGGGTATGTGTCCTGGTCGCTGCACTGACGCCTCCTCCGGTCGGTCGGGGCGCCTGGTCGGGGTGGAAGGGAACTGGTGGGAGTAGCGTGATGCTCCCACGTGCTACGTCCTGCCCGTGAAGCTCCCCCTGTCAGATGTAAACTGGCTGGCAACTGCGCATGTGTCGGAGGAATCATGGTGCTAGTCTCGGCTCTCCCCAGATCGGCAGCAAGCATTTTCTGATGGGAGATAATATTTTAAACTGTCTCATTTTTGGGGTGAAACGCTCCATAAGCCTGGCAACACAAACCAAATCACACATCCCGCTCGCAGACTGCACTTGATTAGGCCCTGCTGAAGTGGCAGGAGTGGAGTCTCACTAACCTCCCCTGATCTCTTTTGCTCGCGGCTACAGTATGTTAGAAAGTGCTGGCTGTCAAACTCAGCCTAACCCCCTGTGGCTAAATAATGGCTAAACCAATCAGTTGGTGCTGTCAATGCTCTCTGTTTGTTTACCAAACCAGCAATGTCCCCATTAAAAATTGACAAACGACATGCCACAATGCAAGAGGGAAGGCAGATTGCAGACGGAGGCATCCTGGCTCATGGTAATTTACTGACAAAGCAGTTTGCTTGAGTAATTGCTGCTCTCCTAAGCATGTTGACACAGTGGAAATGATACAGTATGTGTCCGCTCACGACTGTTGGGACACAAACCATATAACTGCAAAATAGCATTTTCTCATGAATGAAGAGAATAATGATTATTTCTTTCCATTGACATGCATGTAAAGGTAACAAAAAAACATAACGTAAAATCAGTTTTGCTGTTTCAACAGGAGACTACTGTTCTTTATAATGGTCAAGTGCCATACTGATGCCCCGCCCCCCACATGGCTACTCCGTCTTAAACACACACACACACACACACACACACACACACACACACACACACACACACACACACACACACACACACACACACACACACACACTTTTCACTTTTATCATAGCTTTACATTACTTAGTCAGCCCCTTAAATAGTCAATGAAGGAGACACATTGACTGATTTTTGAGTGATGAATTGAGGAAACACACCCTCTAGTGGTGTAGTTAGTGCGAGAGATGCTTTAAAATTGACCATAATGTGTTGTGCCTGTGGTAGCATCACAGTAGAGAAGAGCCTATGACCAGACTGAATGGCAGTAGAGCAGCCAGTAGATGCTTTGGGAATTAACTGAATCCCGACTGTATGCAATATCAGATACTGTACACACGCACATTATTTTCACATCACAGACATTGACCAAAAAAAATCATAAAAAGGTTTCTGTGAGGATAATGGCTGTTAAGGTGCGTTCACACCGACCTATTCAAGTTTTTCGCTGGCATTGAGTTTACATACAAAGTCAATGCAAACGAGCTATTGAGCGTATATTCGCCCGGGAGAAAAAACACTGGGTGTCCGGGCGACAGCGACAGAGCGATAGGGCGAAAATTTGCTCGTCGCCCGAGATGAAATATCCCAACGTGCGTGCGTGCGTGCGTGTGTGCGAATGCGTGCGTGCATGTGTGTGTGTGTGTGTGTGTGCATTTGTGTCGAAGCCACATTGTGGTACAACCCCATCCGGCGTACGGACAGACGGGTCAGAGACATGTAGCTCAAACTAGCTCGATGAAAGAAAAAAAACAGAGCCATTAGACAGGCTGATCTGCCCCTGTAAAAACTCAATGTGAGGCATCAAAGTGGACCCAAAACAAACAGCGGAGACAACAGGGTGAAATCCCCCGTCTAAATCCCTGAACAAACACAGGCTGTGGAAATGGATCGCCGTGAAAATCCGCCTCTAGTCAAGAGAGTGCAGAAAGACATGTGCTTCTGATGACACTACTCACTGACAGCGGGATGTCTCCTCTATCTGCTCTTTCAGTATCCCCCCCCCTCTTTTCTCAGCATCATCCTCTCTCTGTCTCTGTCTCTGTCTATGTCCTCCTCTCGCTCTCTCTCATCCTCCTCTGTCTCTCTCGTCCGCCTGTGTCTCCTCCCGTGGCGTGGCCTATGAGGTAGTCACAACGGGCCCCCGTGCAAGCTATTTCGACGGATCCTAGTGCACGCTAGTGCAATAATTATATTTACCAATAATGTGTTGGATTTTTACAGTTGAATGAGTTACTTAGGCTATTAGTAAAGTAGAGAGGTCAAATAGAAAGCTAGCAGAGAGCGTATAGCGGGGGTCCCGCGGTGCACAGTTGCAGAAATGAGCGCGTGAAGCGTATTCCTCTTTGAACACACAGATGCCTATTTCAAAGGTGGCAATCTGAATCACTTGCAAGGGCCTGTTCTCCAGCCAACACAGTGTTGGAGGGCCTGCTCTCTCTCTCTCTGGGCCCCTCTCTACCCCAGCGCCCCCAGTGCACACTGCACACACCGCCTGCACTGTCTATAGTTACGCCCCGCGCCTGCTCTCTCCTCACTTCCTGTCTCTACTGGCCTGTCTCTCTCTGGCTCCCGTCCAGGAGGCCTGATAAGCCCTCAGCGCTCTCTGCAACACTAGCAGCAGACGTGTTAGCATGAAGGTCATCAGAGCTCTGTGCAGCCACGGCTGATTCTGCTGCTGCTGGATGATGATGATGATGATGATGATGATGATGGTGATGATGACCGCCCCGTCACCTGGACTTGCCCGACTGGCCTCACTGATCCCTCACTGCCTTGGTTTATTTGTAAGCCAGGCAAGGACAACAATGGATCTGTGTGTGTGTGTGTGTGTGTGTGTGTGTGTGTGTGTGTGTGTGTGTGTGTGTGTGTGTGTGTGTGTGTGTTTGTATGTGTGTGTGTGTTTGTGTGTGTGTGTGTTTGCGTGTGCGCGCGCGATAGAGAGCTTGTGAAATTGTGATGGGCAACACATCTGCAGCAGAATTGTGACTGATATTGCAACATTACACAGTATATAACATTATGCTTGATGGTGTGATTTGCTTTATCTCAACAACAACTTATGATCATACGGTAGATAAAGAGTTTATTGGAGATTGGAGGATTTATTTTTTGGCGAGTCTCAGAGCTGCAGAGATTTGGTCCAGAGTGTGTGGTACATAATTCGTCTGGGCTTTATGATCGTCCTGTTCTGACCCGCACTGCAGAGCCTGTACTGACCCGTATTGCAGCTAAGTCGCCCAAGAGCCAGGCCCACAACTGCCGATTTTCAGCAGGAAAACAACGAAACAAAAGTGAACTTGTGGAAAGAGAAATAGAACTATGGGAAGAGTGAGGGCCTCCCTTTCTGCTGACTGTTACTAGAGGTAAGAACGGTGGAGATGGACAAAAAACATTAGAGGGAGCAGTGTTGGTTAGTGCAGAGAATACATGGAGGACGCTGCAATATACTTCTTGCTGAATGTGTCATCAGTAAAAGGGCAATGAGGCTAGATCCTCTGTTTAACACATACACACACACACACACACACACACACACACACACACACACACACACACACACACACACACACACACACAGTTTGCAGACGTCTCATTGGCCTGTGTGGCTGGAGGTGACAGATTGTGCCCTTTGAGAACAAACACATTAAATAATGCAAGGCCAACTAAAACGCTGACCAACACCAAACTGTTAGTTCTTTTCTGCAAAGTGACACAAAAATTCCCATTTCAAAGCGCCTCCCTGCCATAGAGAGATGGGGAAGTTTTTTTTTTAAGAGGGCGAGAGTTTTAAGTCTTGAGTGAAATGTCTGTCATGATGATTGTAGAACACAGAAGCTGCCGTTTCTTCACAGCATATCGGCGTCTGGAGCAGAGGAGAACTATATTTCTACTCACTAAAGTGAGTAGATATAAAGAGCTGGCATGAAAGAACATTGAGCGGATTGGTCTGGTATGTCGGTTAGTGTACTGTAGAGCAATTTAGAGAGAGAGTGGCGTCAGCGGAGGACCAAAATGTGTGACTCATTAGCCAATGAAGAGCCAGGAAGGGGTCTCGCGCTACTTTTGAATGCTAAAATAAAGCTGATAATGTACAATTTGATTCTTAAAAAAAATAATAATAATAAAAAATCAAAGTACAACACAAACTGTCCATTTTGCTGCAACTCGACAGTACTGCTTAATCCAGGACCTTACTTCCTGGAACTGAGAGTAAAAAACTGGTCCATTGGAGTGAATGGAGATGTCGTGACTCTTCTATATACACGGCTCTGGTGTACTGTAGAGCTGCAACGACGAATCGATAAAACCGATAAAACTTTATTATTAAACTTGTTGCAACAAAATGGATTATTGATTTGTTGGGTCGCATGCTATATGATGATATAAAAGTTATAAAAATCTACTACGTCGTGACTTGCTGTGTCTGTCGCAAAGCTGGCTGCTTCCTGTGTCGCGGACTGACTACGTCACATGTTGTTGTCTCCATGGGGAGGAGTCTGGGATGCCCACGGCAGAGCATTACTTCAAGACGGAAAAAAACACACATGTTAAACATGGCGGGGGCGGCGGAAACTGTCCAACCAGACGCAAGTATGGGAGCACCTCACATTCCGTAAAAGTAAAAAAGTGTGTTAGCTGTAAACTATGTCAAATCGACATTGCACGTACGCAGCACAGCAATGAGGACAAACGAAAAACGTAATGTAACAAACTGTAGAAATGGATTACCGGGGCTCAGTCTGAGCAGGGTAAGTTGGTTAACGTTACTAACCAACGCCTCAAGAAACACTCTCGCACCAAACACTAGAGCCCATAGGTTTTAGCTTCCTTGATAGAGCGTCTGCCTCCCATGCCAGAGGTTCTAAATTCGATCCCCAGCTGTGCGGGGACGACACAGAGCAGGTTACATAGTCAGTCTGCAATCACACAAACATGGTTAAAGTGTAAGCACTAACGCTTGCCCTACTTACTACTGATTGTTTCTGATGTTGGTAGTCAAGGAATTTAAGCTTATTGTAGTGTTCTACTCTGCTATGGAAGGACAAGGGTTTCAGCTAAATGCCCCCAAAAAAAGAAAAAAACGAACTGCAATGTAAAATGGAAGTGAGCCTGGGGTGCGGGGGCCCTGTCCCTCCGGTGGCTCTCTGCATCTCGTTGCTCCAGACGGCATGAACTCAGCAGAACAGCATGGTAAGCTCATGAGACACAGGCCATAGCGGCTTTGGAAAACCTATCCCCCCTGACATTTTCCATTCATAAAATTCCTGGAATTGAGATGGAGGGAAAATAAATCAGGCTGCCTTGTGTCTGTGTTTTTTCATGTATGTTTTTTTTTTTACAGTATGTTACTGTGATTGGCAGAGTGAGGTTTGAGCCATATGTTGCCTCCTTTTGTTTTTCCTATTGACATTAAATAGACATAAAGTCAGGATTTGCTGAGTGTGCCCTTCAAGTGAAGTGGTTAGAAATGAGAGGCTTTTACGACATGGAAAGGTCTTCATTACTCTGCATATTACCCAGAGCCATGTATTGATGGAAATTTCCGAATCCTCCCTCACAAAAAAGAAGAAGAAACGACTATAATTTAAAAAATGCCTCTTTAATCTCTCCCTCAAATATCCTTGGCTTTGTTTTAGATCTTATACGCTCGGCCTCTATGTTGTACAGCCTGTATGACACATTGCGGCTTATTTGGTTTTCATATTTATTAAACAAAATTGGTAAACTAGATTGAATGAGGCAATTCAATTGCCTTTTCTAATCTGCAATTCTTTGAGGTGGTTTTTCATTCAGTAGTTACAAGGGCCCTCCCACTGACATAGCCCTTCTACACCAATGGCTAGGCACTGTAATGTAATGGCTAGGCACTGTAAAGATAAAAGGATCAACTTTGAAGTCAATGTAAAAAAAAAAAAAAAAAAAAAAAGAATCTGCAATTTCATCAAGCAAACCAGAAGCAATCCTTTGCTCTGATCCCTTACACACCAGATCAATCATAGCTGCATGGAGCCTCCTGTCAACGCATTGACCAAAAAGCATTTGACCTGGGTTAGGGCCCAAAAACAGAACAGGAAGGCTTGCATATTAAGTACGTCACAGCGTGCAGACGAATTCCTGCGTTTGGGTCTTATCCTTTGTTCCTTTTCATTGTGAGAAGCAGACTAATCGGGCCTAGAGCATTGTGATGAGCCGATCCCTAAGTGCCAGTACCTCCAGATAGAGCTAATTAGATTTTTTCCCACAATAGTTTACATCACTAAAACCTGAAACTCATGCATGTATATCAAATCCCTAAACCAAATGTGCAAACCTACAGGCACATTTTCTGCTTTACACTCAGTTTGCAATTCTCAGTCACACTTTCTGCAAAATACTACACAGTAGTAGTAGTATAGTAACAGTGTACTGTAGTAATGTGTTCTGTTGTAGTATTCTCAAGAGTAGGCTTACATGCCTGTTACGCCTCTACACCATGCTACTCTTCTGCACTGTAGTATAGCTAGTTTAGCTAATAGTCCTACATATCACTTAGGGCTGTGAATCTTCACTGGCCTCACGATTCGATTCGATTACGATTCAGAGGGCTACGATTCGATTCGATAACGATTATCGATGCATCTCGATGCATCTCGATGCATCTTAAATCGATGCATCACTTTTTTTCCCCAATACATGTTTTATTTTTTCTCACTTTCTTTTTTCTCACTGTGTGCCTACTTTTAAAGTAAAAGTGCATTTAGAATTGCATTGTATTATGATCCATAATTAAAATAAACAACTGCATGTACTTCCATTATATTTTATTTGATTAAAAAAAAAAAATAATAATAATAATAATCGATTTTTGACATTTGTGAATCGATGCAGAATCGTGCAGCTCCGCATCGCGATGCATCTTATAATCGATTATTTTTGACACCCCTAATATCACTAGGCATGTACTGTGCTACTCAGTGATGGTTGGCCAATGTTACAGCAATGTGTCATTTCATATTGCATTTTTATTTTATTTTTGGACCCTAGCCAATCACATCATGTTTTTAGATCTTGTGCAGAACTGCATGAACATGGCTCGTGATGTCGATGAGATGCTGTTGACCCAACTAAAAGAGGAGCCAAGATCAGGCGGCAAGCTCGGGATTTTACCGAAGAAGCTGCGTAAGTGATACTGAAAGCTGCAGTTCCTCAAATGGCCACTTGAGGATAGCTCCAAAAGGGAGTCATTCCTCGTTCACCTCCAGGTTAAAATGCCCATCTGGTTCGAAACACGGTTTTCCTCTATATAGCTAATTTCACCTTTCATAACAACTGTATATTTTTATATAACTCACCAGTTTAGAGTAAAATAGATGATGAATAGATGAAAGACTATGTTTTCCTGATCACGGACCAATAGCAGGCAGAGCTACAGCTCTGGGAAAACTCCTGATCTCGTGCCGTCTCAGGCGAGCTGCGCAAGAACCCCCAAGATGATCATTTTACTTTCACTTTTGTTACTTTCATGTTTTCCCATCGTATGGACTCTTGTTAGCTGATGGGAGCAGCGACCCTCTCCCCCCCAAACCCCCATGGAAAAAAGAGAATGATGATGACATGAGAAGAAACTGCATTCAATGAAGATTGTCAGCTAGCAGCCTATTGTCAGTCGGCCAGACAGCACGAATGGCGAAGTAACAGGTGGATTAATAACAGAATGTAAAATGCTCTGATATTCTGCTTAAACAATAATTGGATTGGTATGTTGAAAGTAACACAAAAGTAGTGTACACTGTAATAACTAGTTACTCTACACAGTCAGTAATATATTGTAATGTAAGTTATTACTTTACAATGAAAGGAACTAGTATGAAGTATATTACACTTTTAAACTTGCCCAACCCTGCCGAACACAGACCTGTTGGCTCTGTAAGCAAACCGATATGGATCCATGAGTGAGTGAGTGAGTGAGGAGGATGATGCGCTCAAATCAAATGACGTGATTTTGAAAAGAGATCAAATTGTTTTGAATGCAGTGCTTCATATTTTGCAAGAGATTAGAGGCGTTTTGCATTTTGTGTTAGTGGTTTTGTGTTTAGAGTTTTGAAAAACTGAAAAACTTTCAGAAAATGTGTGTAAGCAATTGTGAAAAACTGTAATCACCTTATTCATTAGCTTATTCATCACCTCATACAATAGCTCTGCCTCATCTACTCCCTCCTCCTCCTTATTTCATCTATTTTGAGCATGTTACTGATCCTTCCTGTGCAAAAAGGATGCCGCCCCAAGTCGCAGAGAGGAAATGCAAAACAAAACATGCAAAACAAAATGCAAAAATCAAAGGTCTGGATAAAAATGAGGATGCCCACACATGCTCACACAAAAAGGACACACAAACGTGCACACATACACACTCAAAAATACACAGATTTTTGCATACACACAGACTGACACACTTGTACAGACACCACACAATGCGCTCATACAAACTACATGCCTGCTCTGCAGCTGAAGCTGTATATTTAGCTCATGATTCAATCAGGCAGACAAGTAGGCTACACAGTTATAAATTAAGTTATGATGACTATGCTAGAACAAACAGAATCTATGTGACTTTTTTCTTTCTGAACATGAGAAATCAAATCAAGGCAAGTCTATTCTAGAACATTTTTAACAATCAGGATAGTCGCAAAGTGCGTCACAGAAAACAGTAAAACTAATGCAAGTGGAGATGGGTATGCCTTGCTATCACAATCTAAAATTATATTGACATTTATGGATTATTATTATAGGTGTATGGGTTATATCTATTCTTAGTAAAGAATGGTTGTATTTCACAGTAAGTTGTTTTGTTGTTGTTGTCGTCGTCGTCGTCAGAAATAGTTGAGTGGCACATCATCAGTGCCCCCACTGGCCTTCGATCAAATCCTGAGAGTTTTCCTCATCATTTGTCTCCTTTTCTCTTTGCTGCTCCCATGCCAAAATAAAGAATAACAATACTAAAGGTGAGAATACTCTTAAGAATAAAAAAAATAATACACTCCACAAAGTATAAAGTGTGCACAAAGAATGCATATTGCCACGTTTTTGTTTGTTGTGTGATGATACAGTGTACCCTCTGTATGTCCCCATCTCCCTCTGTCTCTCTCATGTGTTGGGAGGGTGTCGGTAGCGTGGGGCCACCCCACCCTGCAGAGGTGAGTGGCTGTCATCAGGCGTTCTCCTCTCTCTTGGTGTTTGCTTCTCTCCCCTGTGTGAGTCATGTGGACATGTGGTATGTGACGTGTCCTCTTCCACTGCACAAAACCACCACTAATTGGGATTAGCATATCGGCGGTGATACAAGCTTTTATTCACCACAGACGCAATAATCCGCCCGTCTCTGGGAGCAAAGCTCATTAAATCTGGCAGAATGGAGCCCATTATGAGCGCCTGCCGGCTCTGGCACCTACTGCAAATCCTAGCATGGCATGGCCCCTATAGTGCTGTGGCTAGTAGGGGGGCTAGCCGCCGGCTAATCACAGCCCCGGTGTTTGGACTAGCCGATTAGCACTCCTCGCTGGTCCCTGATCCCCCGGGATTAAACACAAACAGCAGCAGAGCCCGCTTGTATGGGACAAAACACACACACACACACACACACACACACACACACACACACACACACACACACACTCGCACACATCAAAGAATCCCATTCACAATCTCTGCCATCAGCACTCTCATACAGTACAGGTATGTAATGTAATAATATACCTATTTGTAATCTACCTATTGTAAAGTGCCAACGCCACTGTATTAGGAGTTTGGTGAACTGCTGTTGAAGTGCATATTTAACAACACTGAACGCCGATGCCAAAACGTATATGACTGTTGTCACCGCATTGAATCGGCGTTATCCGCGTCTTATCAACCCATTCATATTGGCCAGTAGGGCTCTACTTACCTGCTAGTAGGCGCAGAGGGTCGTTATGAGCGATTCGTTATCAGCCATAGGTTTCCATTTCATTATTTAATTCTAACTCTAACCCTAAACCTGACCCTGACCCTGACCCTGACCCAAACCCTAAATAGTTTTATTTGCCTAAATATAAAGTTGTTTGATAACAGCCATTGAAACCTACTAGCAGGTTTATCAGCGATAGGAATGGGGCTGATGACGAACCTACTGAGTCTATGTCGGATCGGGTAAAACTTGGGAGTGCGACAAACTGCACATGCTGGGTATAGGACGAATCAGCATGTTTGTAACGGATTGGCTACTTACTTCTCGGTGCAACTGTCGTTCATTTTAAACAGCAGTTCGTGACAAAACCATGCTCTCTTTGAACTCTAACTACTGTACTCCTTCCCTAGACACAAACTTTAAAGAGTCACCACTTTAGGACTCTATCACCTGAATTTAGCTTTCATTTACAGTATATTTTTATTGTTTGAGAAATCACAGTTTATGTTTTATACTTTTTTCAACCTTCATAATGGGACCCTATGGAGCCAGGAACTCACTCTAACATGCTCGTTCTCCACGTCCACGCTGCCTGCCATCTGTAACTTAAACCTGCCAAAGCGCTGTATGTCATCTGTTTACACCTAAGGAGCTATTAGTGAATTTCCATATCTAATCATAGACGTTACTAAATTCACACATCTAATCATTTGGTTACTACAATAATGGGCCTACTTTTATAAATTTTCATTTTCATTACCAAATTCAGTGATTCAGTGAAATGATATGGCCCTAGTTTTCCCTTTGCCTTCTGATTCGTTAATCTAAATTGGGACTTGAGCAAGAAGTGCTATAGTGTCTTTCACTTCTAAAGCACCTAAATTCAAGAGTAAAAGGACCAGAGTCTCATTCATCCCCATTGCAATTAGATTGCTTAATTTACCCATGGAATGAGCCAGCATCCTACGCCTGTGTAACCACTTTGCACTGACGGGTGACTTTTAATTACGCTATATTGAGCTATTGACTCCGAGCCTGCTGCTATATCAACCGATGCTTGTCTGTGTGGTTTATGTTGTGGTGATTTGTTACGTGCTTTGTTGTTGTTGTTTTATCTTACATGTTTTTATTCTGTTCATTGTGTTTTTACTGTGTCTTATTGTGCTTTTATTACGTGCTTTTATTGTGCGTTTTTATTGTAAACTGTCTGCAGGGGCAGTCAAGTTTGAATGACGGTATTAGATACAGTACACTGAGCGACTTTTTGGGGGATTTTAACAGGAAACAGGACCCAAGATGTTGCCTTAGCATTGATGCTGTAACTACATAGCAACGTCTTGATTGCAAAGTGTTTTACTGCTTTGGCTGTTGCTGTGATTGCTCTCCTGTGTTGCCCAAAATCTTTCTAGAGTGTAGATGTCATTGCTAAACCATAATAGCATACAATGATGTCTTTGCGTAACAGTGCAGCTGACTGCATGCCTCAAACAGACAAAAACCGCCACCCCTCGACCCATGGAAGACTACAGGTTCTCCTACAGTAATAACAACACAGTTATTACATTACTGAAACTACATAGTCACACCATAAAAGTGCTACAGCTTCTGAAGCAGCAATGCTACCACTGTCAGACAGAAGCACATGTAAGCATGTCAAATTCAATCAAAAAGAGAGAGAGAGAGGTACTCGTAATATTGAATGAACATGCTCAGAAGCTGGGAATGACAGAGGGGAATGTTATGGTTAATCCCACTCTACCTTTCCTTGTCACCATCTACAAACCCGCTGGCATTGATCACTTCAAGGCTACACTTCCATACAGAGGTATTTTTAAACTGCGTACAGCCAAGTCACATAGTGTGGCATGTTTTTATGGTAAGGCATCTCAAGCCTTGTCTTAGGGCACCTCCACTCCATCACTATCAGCCCTGCCTCAATAGATACAGTCAATGTCTCGTCATCGACGCTGGGGTAGCTGGCTGGGGGCGTGGTCAGGGTAGGGTAAATCCCACCCCCCCCCGTTCTCCCCATTCAGCACAGTTAGCATTTAGCTGCTAGCCCACCACAGGCAGAGACAGGATCGGGGATTCAACCACCGCAGTAAACGCACATCTGAACAGACGTCTATGTACCTGCTCTAGAATCCCCAATCCTATAGTGCAGAGCCGCAGCACCGTCCTTTGGTGAGTCAGCCCATTGAGATATATGGGGGGTTTTACCCCACTTGCGCGCCAGCCGTAGTAACTGTATCTATAGCAATGACTGGCTATTCTCAGGCGAATATCTTACTTCCAACACTTTTGAGCCTGTGCCAAAATCATCTAGCATCTACTCTGACTCAAAGGCTAAAGAACAAAGCTCTCCATATCTGAGACACGCTTCTGTGTGTGAAATCCAAGGCAGATCAGCAGATGGTCTGGTGATTCATGGGGGAGGAGAAAACACTACATGGTGACTCAGGGGGGCAGAGAGATCCATCCCTGGTGTCTGTCTATTTTCAGACAGAGGAGAGTGGCCCGTCTGTCTCCAGCCCATTTCTGTTTTGTTCGACAGAGATGCTCAAGCTTCTGGAGCTTTGTGCGTTGAGGCAATGCCATCAATATGTACAGTCGGTATGCCTCTCTGGAAGAAGAGGATGTTGTTTTAATCCAGTGAAACCTCAGCCCCTTTGCTGTACGATTTAACTATAAATAACATGCACAAAATGGAGAAAGCCTGGTATAATGCTGGGTTAATTGTAGCGTTGACAGGTCAGATGTCAGTTATATAATGACCTCATGTAAGCCGGTTCTAACTCCAAAACAAAGCAAACCGACAGTAAAGTACTGCATTACTCACCATTGTCCACTTCCTGTCCATTTTGTGACAAATTAATAAAGACCCTAACTTCCAGGCGACGCAGGCCTAAGGCTGGACTCTAAATGAAGCCTGCAGCATCACACACTGATGTCTACGATGAAGAGGAAGGGCAGAGCATGGAGCCAAGGAAATGAGGATCATTTCCCTGTGGGGCCACAGCAGCCGACAGTGGCCAAACAGGTTCCATACAGCGGAGCCATTAGCCCACAGCGTAATGTCAGCTGGGACCCACCCTCTTCCTGCCAGGTGTCCCGCAAGGCTCCCTTTCAGGACCTCTGAGTTAATGTTTGTATTTCTGTGGCTCTGCCTCTCAGTCAGCGTGGCTGTCTTGTCTTTCTTGCATTTAGTTATTTATTTAGTTTATTCTTTTATTTATTTATTTACTTATTTACTTTTTTTTGCCTTTTTCTTGTGAAATACTGATTTGTATTCAGCCTCTAGTCTTCCTCTGATACTAAAGCCGTTTTCCCACATGCGTACCGGAAAATTACCTGTAAGTCAATATCGGACATTTCCCTTCACACCTCTCCTCTGGCATGTGGGAATCTATCAGCGAAATTGCCTGTATGTGGGGGGGGGGGCGGCACTGCAGAGCGGGTGGGGAGTGACGTGTCGGCAAAACTCCGAATGGTGAAATAAGTTTGCTTGTTTATCCGTTCACCTGCGTCGCGTTGAAGCACTTTTTACAGACTGGCTTCATTTGATGTGTCCGGGCTTGCCTTGGCTGTCGGCAACGTTGCTTAGTCCCTGTCGGGCTGTGACTGAAGGAGGAGGACGGACTGTGGCCAGAGAGCGAGCAGAGAGGAGAGGGGAAAATCAGCACACACACACATGAAGCTGACATAGGCTACTGCTCTTATTATCACAAGATCATTTCGCCAGTTTGCTTTAATGTGCGCTAATGATTAGATTATGCCCGCTGGAACATTAAGCAACGTGTGTACACCTCGCCCATGAGAGTGTCGCGCAGAATATGAAGATAGACTAAACCGGGGACAGATCATGACAGTGTTATGTACCTCTGCGCTGCTGCGTGAGACTAGAGCCGTCTGGAAGCGAGAGAGACCAGGAGGGAATTTATTTTGGGAAGATGCTCTGAACAATTTTGACGACGTGGAATGGAAGCGTCATTTTCGCATGTCCCGGTATTACGTGCTGAGTCTGGTCCGACCCGCACGCAAGATCACCCGGTGGCGAAAACCACTGGAAGCGCGTTTGCGACTGGCAATAGTCCTTTGGTGGTACGCAACACCAGGGGAATATCGAACAATCAGCTGTGTATTTGGTGTTGGACTGTCTACTGTGTGCAACCTGGTCCACGAAGTCACAGCCCACTGATAGCGGAAAATGACTGGACCCCTTTCTCACCTGTCTGTCTATCGCGGCATACCGCTCTTCTGACTAGCTCAAAACTGGTGAAATGGCCGCGACGACGGGGTCGCGCTTATACCGGCACGGCGCCTTTCCCACATGCAGCCATTTGACCACGTTCCGGTCATTTTGCGGTACAAAGCGCATGTGGGAAAAGGGCTTAAATGAAACAACCTGAAAAGACGAAATCATTGTTTGGCTGAAAGGTTCATCACCATGTGCGTCTGTGATGGTGGGGTCGCAAGTAGGCATCGATTGGTTTGAAGGGGTCACACGCCAAAAAGGTTGAGAACCACTATTCAAGAGATTACCATGGATACGATTCCATGTTGATAATACACTCAAGTCACTAGACATTCACTAGACATTCACTGATGTCTGCAGCAGACAGGAGACCAACTTGGAATGGTGACCTCAGACTGGGGGGAAAAGTGTGAGAAAAAAACAAGTTGGAAGTGAAACGCTACAGAGTGGCTACTGTGTATGAAGAGAGGATGCTTTGGCCAGAAGTCTGGGGCCACCGAGGGAGAGTCAGTCTGGGGCCACTGAGGGAGAGTCAGTCAGAGTCTGGGGCCACTGAAGGAGAGTCAGTCACAGTCTGGGGCCACTGAGGGAGAGTCAGTCACAGTCTGGGGCCACTGAGGGAGAGTCAGTCACAGTCTGGGGCCACTGAAGGAGAGTCAATCACAGTCTGGGGCCACTGAGGGAGAGTCAGTCACAGTCTGGGGCCACTGAGGGAGAGTCAGTCACAGTGTTTCCAGTGGCAGTAAAAGGGAGCAGGCGCAAGTTGTGAGCACAGTGTGCAGGGCAGAAAGTTGAAGAATTTCCGTCCCCGGCGTGCGTGTGTGTGTGTGTGTGTGTGTGTGTGTGTGTGTGTGTGTGTGTGTGTGTGTGTGTGTGTGTGAGAGAGAGAGAGAGAGAGAACTAGTGTCTGCCAGCAAGAGCAGCACTCTCTTTTTCCACAAGGGAGAAGTTATGGCGTGATTTGCATGTCATCCAAAACCACTCCATTTGGCGGGAAATTGGTGTGTGTGTGTGTGGGGGGTGAGACTGTTGTGCTTAAGAACAATGCTGTAGGATTTATCGATTAAGACCTACAGTACAGTACACAACTGCGCAATGGATTGTACGTCACGTGCAACCCCTAGTGGCCAGATGATTTTTTATTTTATGTTGACATATAAATGATGGTTGATGAGGGCCGAAACAGCCTGGCGCCAGGGTTGAATATGGTTGTGCATTCTAGGGAAGAGCAGAGCAAGGAAGTAACCATTCTACACTAAAACGGATATTAGTGTGAGGGATATAAATACCACTTTCATAACATGTGTGTATCACTTAGGGTGTCGAGTCATATTCTATTTTTTTTATTTGTCTTTATTGAATGTTCCAAAACTGCATGTTTAACTAAGAATAGGCTAATGATTATTTCCACTCACCAATTATTTAATGTGGTTACTTTACTTTGTGGTCAAAAGTTTGGAAGGAACAATGCATGCTGGGAGATATGCAAATGTGTTTGTCCAATGGGTCCAATGGCATTGCTCTCTGTCAGAACTTGCTTGGATGTCCTGATGTTGGTTTAGTAGCAAAAGTAAACAAGTTAATAGCAGCATTCACTATAGACTCTTTAGTGAATACTTTCCACAAAATCATGAACAATGAAGAAAACCAGAAGGAATAGGCTACAGTTCCACTTTTACCAAATAAACCAAAATTGATGTTCTGCGACAAGTTATATCATATCTACTAGCCTCTTCATTTTGCTCTCAGAGTGCACCAGATTAATGCATTTTACTTTCAAATATACAAAATGTCTTTGTCTACCCCCCAGTCAGAGTCCTATTACCTTCTTGGTGGTGCAACCCCTGTTTGGAAAGCCTAGAATCGCCTATGCGCA
>NC_139646.1:15317650-15437650 GCF_964638095.1 Poromitra crassiceps
TATAGTGGAAAACAACAAGGGCACCCAAATTCAGCCACAGTGTATAAAAATTAACAACCGATGGAGCGGCCTCTAAGTAGGGTCAAAAAGGTAACAAGGTGGCTGTCAGTCAACAGTGTGTTTCCACAGTGACCACAGGGTCACAGTGACCCAGTTGTTAACTGCGGCATGGCTCTGCTGTCGCCCCACTAATGGCTCTGTTTACACGCTGATGTATTGGGGGAAAAATTTTCACCCTGAAATTATCGCCGGACATTTTGATAAGAGGACAAGACCAGAAAGGGAATTTTAGGGGACCCTGCTGGAACTGTGACCTCCGCGACCCGACCTCGGAGAAGCAGTTGAAGATGGATGGATGGACAGACAGAAAATATGACTTTTGCTTGTTTACATCATTACATGTACATGTAGAACCATTATAAACCCTGGAGTAAAAGAGACATGCATTTTGAGTTCTGATCATTAAAAACATGACGAAAAGCTTATCGGTCTGCTATGTCCAATGAGTATGTGAATATTGTCTATGCAAAATGTTGATTGTCAAAACACTTCTGGATTGCATAACTGTGTGTTAGGGCTGCACGATATGAAGAAAAGCTGCGATGTGCGATAACGCTGTTCAATATTGCGATGACGATATGACCTGCGATAAATTAAAAAAAGCTATAAACAAAAATATTAATGGGTAGGGGTGCTCCGATCAGGATCCGATCCGATTCTGATTCCTGGGGTCACGATCCGATTCCAGAATCGATTCTCGATTCCAACGATTCTCGATTCCAGAATCTAGAATCGATTCTCAATTATGTAGTTTTATATTGCAATAACACACAAAGGTAAATCTAAGACAAAAAATGACAAATGTATTAATGCTGAACTTCAAATTCAACTTCTGAAGTATTACAGTGAGGGCCTAAATTCATTTTGCAATATGAGTGTGTTAATTTAAGCATACGTATCAGTAAGTGGGATTTTTTTTGCGATAACATGTGACGATTGCGATGTGTTCATCGCGCATTTTCATATCGATGAAAATGTGATTAATCGTGCAGCCCTAGTGTGTGTGTGTGTGTGTGTGTGTCTGTGTGTGTGCATGGTGAGTGTGTAGTGGGTGGAAAAGGGAGAGAGAGAGGGAGAGAGAGTATGAAACGGAGCAGAGGTAGACAGGCAGCTTTTCACTGTCTGAGGAGAAAAGTATTAGCCAGCCAGACATCTAGTTATGGTGATATCAAACTCCATTCACGATACTGTGTCTCCCTCCTCTCATCCATGTGTCTCTTTATCTGTCTCCTCGCTCTCGCCTCAGCGCGCTCTCAATCCGCATCCATTATGTTCCTTCCGTTTTCTCCCCTCTCTCCTCCCCCGCTCCACTCCTCTCCACTTCGCAGCGGATGGAGAGAACATATATGGAAAAATAATAAACCCCAGGCCTACGTGAGGAAGGTGGCATTGATGAGGGCAGGTGGTGGTTAGTGCGGTGGTCACCGTGGCTGCCAGGTGTTTATTACAGATGACAGCACGCCACACCAGGCTGCTCAAAATACCCCGGTGTCATAATAAAGTGGAACACAATAGACCTATAATACAGACTTGATATCTCTCAACCAGCCCGACAGACTCATTCCTGCCATACTCTATTCATTGGATTCAAAGATTTTGCAGAATTAAGTTTTTTTTTCTTTCTAGTTGATATAATGCTTTGGTCCAGATTTAAGGTAATAGAAGCCAGCAAGCATTGTTATTATTAATAATAATAAAATAATAATCATCATTGACATCATCATCATCATCATCATCATCACCTCCAGACTAATTATTCTAATACCTATATGGGCTTATGTCAAATGTCAACACTGTCTTCCATGCTGACCTCGGCCAGCCTATGACATCCTATATAAATCTGGCTACAACTACACTAACTTCTAGTTTGTTGATGCTACGCTAAGCTCAGTTTTTGCTTTTGTCACCCTCTGATCTTTGAGTGACCTTCTGACCTCTGATCTTGGGTACGCAATTCCAAACACAAGGAATACAAAATAATTGTGGATCGACAGAGAGAAGTAACAAGAAGCTTAAACTGGGGGGGGTGGGGAGAGAAGGGAAGGCGCGGGTCTGACCAGGTTAAGAAGAGCATATCTCCCGGCCGAAGAATGAACGAGCGAATGAATGGCTGAATATCGATGCGTCTGTTCTGTATCATCGGTGGCAAACGACAAACAAAAAGAGAGGTCTGCCTCTGCGATTGGCCGCTCCGGCACATGGAGCACTGGGTTTGTTTTGGGGTAACACAGATGTGGTCCTGAAGTAACGGCAGCGGCGGCAGCCACAGAGTTGAGAAACAGCTTGTTTTAATTGCCTCCGAAGTGGAACAGCTGGCTGCGACTACAGGGCCTCACAGCACCACATAGAGAAAGGGGAGTAGGGGGGGAGACAGAGAGAGACGGAGAGAGAGAGAGAGACACACACACACACACACACACACACACACACACACATGATTGGCGTCCTTGCCCGGGGGTTGAAGCTCTGGCCACACACACAAAAAAAGAGCCCGCTCTTTAGAACTTAAGAGAGCTTCAAGAGTTGACATTGGGATGACTTATACGCCAAATTCAATACAGATTCCACTGTATGTGCCTGTGTGAGTATGAAGCCAGGAGCAAGGTCTACAGAAGCTTAAAATAATCACTGTTCATAACAAACATTTACTGAGATTGATCCATGGATCCTTTCAACTGACTGTAACAACAACATGTAGAGGGGCGTCCTGGGGGCTCAGAGCTCTATACTAGTGGTTCTCAATGTGGGGTCCGGGGATCCCCCAGGGGTCCTTGACGGGGTTCCCGGGGTGGGGGTCCGCTGCAAAAAGGGGAATAATTTATTTTCAGTATAATTCCATCCATAAGTAACACAATGACAAAATGACTATTCTGGTGCATGGGTTTCATACATCATACTTTCATACTTTCTGCAATAAAATATCTATCTGGGACAAAATCTTATCAAAATGGGCTCCGTGGGCTAATTTGTGTCAGTTGAGCAATCCTTGACGTGATTTTGACGTGAGGCTCAAAGCTGTGAACTTAGAGAGCAGAGACTCAACTGCCTGCTGCTCATTTGGGGAATAATAGAGAGGCTTCAGAGAGGCTGAACTCATTTCCTCTCGCGCCTGTTTGCTCACACAATTTTCCGGTTCCATTCCGTCGCGTTGCAAACGACCGCAGGCTCCTGATGAATGGCAATTGTTAAAAAAAAGTCCTTAATTATGCCACTCAGAAATATATAATTCTGCCTTTGCGCAATCATTGCCTCAGTAGTTGCCTCCATGGCGTTAACAGCGGCAATAAACCCACTCACGCATGGGAGGGCGATGCGCTGAACATCGGCGATGGCGCGGCTGCCGATTTTTAACAGCTGAACTTCTCCTAAAGGTCAAGCTCATCATATAGTCAACACAGTCGCAGCTTCTTCTTCCACGGCCATACTGTGGTCTTCGTTATCAGCGGTGCGCAGCAGTTATGTGAGGTGCCACAGCTCGTTCGGCACGCAGGCTTTTCACATGTTAAATTACTTTTTGTTTTACTCAAACGGGGCTTCTTTGAAGGGACATGCTGCGATCTCTTGCACTTCATGGCGCAGATAAAGCGTCTTTTTTTTTTTTTATTAAACTATCAAAAAACTAGGATACAAAACTGGATATCAAAAATTGTTTGGGAAGGAGCACCGTCCTGGACTTAATATTGCTTGTTTGAGGTGCTCTTTGGATAGGGATAAATGTGGACAGATGAAATACAAAGAACTCCATGGCACTCTCTTTAAAAAAGAAAAAGTGAAAATGCCTTTATTTCATCATATTAGACTTTAACAACAAACTTTGTCGCGTTTCGGCATCAAGCCTGCATCATCTCAAAACTAGTTTTGTCTGTCGTTCATGGCTTGGAAGGTCATACATCATGTCCATAGACATGATGTTATAAAAAGAAATAGAGTCCGCACACTGCTTGACTTGCTCCCAGTCGATTTATTTTTGACGTTTCGGTCAACAAGGACCTTCTTCAGAAATGAAGCAGGAAATGACAGAGCACTCAAATTTATACAGTATGGGTCACACCCATCCACCAATTGGCAGAGGGGAAAAAAAAGGTGTCATGTGAGCACAATCAACCAGTAAGAAAATAGAGTGCATCTTGCTTCACACAAGTAAATAAATCAATTAAGTATATAAACCCAAGACAAACAATTAAGAAAATGCAATATATGCCCAGTGTAGGAGATCAGATGGGGTGGAGCTAAAAAACGGCAAAGAAACTCCTGTTAAATCCTGTGTAGGAGAAACAAAGACCCGGTCTTTGTTTCTCCCATGTGACCCATACTGTATAAATTTGAGTGCTCTGTCATTTCCTGCTTCATTTCTGAAGAAGGTCCTTGTTGACCGAAACGTCAAAAATAAATCGACTGGGAGCAAGTCAAGCAGTGTGCGGACTCTATTTCTTTTTATATGTTTCATTGCTTTTGTCCTGCACCTGCAATTTGAGTGGATGTGCGCGCTCTACTTTTTATACATAGACATGATGTTCACATCAGGATGACAGCAATGATAGACAGTGGTTGATGACAGAATAATGGGTCGTGTGTGTGTGTGTGTGTGTGTGTGTGTGTGTGTGTGTGTGTGTGTGTGTGTGTGTGTGTGTGTGTGTGTGCGTGCGTGCGTGCGTGTGTGTGCGCGTGCATGTGTGTGTAATGGGGTGCCCAATACGACGATCGCGATCCCAAAGGCCGTGCTGGTAGCCCCCCCCCCCCCCCCCCCCCCACAAACACACATTCTGTCCGTCCTCTCTGACACATTCACACTGTGCTGCAAATCCTGCGATGCACCATCTCTCTCTCTCTCTTCCCCCGCATATCAGCATGAATAAACAGTGGCACATGCACGCGCGCACACACACACACACACACACACACACACAGCACTTTCGCATTCAGCCATTTACAGGCATTCGCGGTTCGCTCTCATCATCACGTTGCAACAACAAAAACCGTTGCAATGCATCAATAAGGCTATTTAATATTTAATTACCATTATTGTGAAGGTTTTAACCAGAAGTTTCAATGTTATTCTCGCTCACTTGACGCTGCTCTGAGTTTTTTGCGGCTTCAGTCTGCACGCAAATCGTTATCACAAATGTTGTGTATAAACGCAGAATCAAAGGTGAGAACGCAACGCCAGATGCTGTTTTATGTAGAGACTGTTGTCGTCTAAACATGGCCTAAGACAGAACCAGTGAGATATGAGTAAAGAGAGTGTGAGTGTGTGTTGTGCTGTAAATAGCATTAGTAGCTGGAGGCTTCTGAACGTCCTAACATGCGACTGTCAATGCCGTAGAGAATGTGAAAATATGACACGCCATCACTAACCAGCAGCAGCCGATAGAGACACTGCATGAAATAGGCCACGCCCATCACGGGGGAAATCGCTCCATTCACTCCCATTCATCAGCGTCATTTTCCTTGAATTAAACATAGCTAAAAGCTGTTGTGTGGTGGGCTGCGCAGACAACAAATGTAAAAAATCGCCAATTAAAGTTTTTTTGTACTCCCGAGCAAAACAAGGAAGCCATTGAGCATTCGTGAGAAGAAAATGTGGATTTAGCTGTTAAGGAAGTAAGTTGGAGTGTTCATCTTCCATATATATGATCTTTGTGTGCAACTACAGTACGTGACATAGGAGAACGCCAGCACGTCTGATGCCATCTGTCTGACGTTACACCAGCGTTATTTTCATTAATTTAAACATGCCTAAAAGCTCATGTCATAGTATTTCACTTCGGGCCACTGTGTGGGGTCGTTTATCCATCGTTGTTTGGGCAATGAAAAGGGACACTGCTCCAGGCCAAATGAGTTCATTTTCTCGATGTACCTTTCCCTCTCCGTTGGAGGAAGTGTACTGAAATAATCTTTTGACATTATCTAAAAAGAAAACTGTCCAAATCCCTGTAAAACCCCGCAAAACTATTTCTATCTGACGAGAGTTCCTCCGTTCGCCCCGGTTAGCCGCGGTTTGTTCTGCTAGCTGCAGTCGTCAGGCAGTGCTTCCTTGTATTTCCCCCCGTCTTGGGCGTGGCTTCTGAATGATGACGCGTTTTGCAGTGTCTCTATGAGACACTCGAAGAATCTCCTCCCTTTTCCCTTGATTGGGCACCCTGGGGTGCGGCCAGAAACTTTGCTCTCAGTCAGACACGGGTCATGAAGGGGTGCAAAGGATCACAAGAAGTGTCCAGTCCTAGATTTGATAGTTATTTACACATGCCAGTGGTTCCCAAACTGGGCTACGTGCAGGCCCGCTCCAACCCATTACGCAGAGTACGCAGACTGCGTAGGGCATCACGTGACTGAGGGCACCAAAAAAAAAAAAAAAAAAAAAAAAAAAAAAATTTTTTTTTTTTTTTTGGTGCCCTCAGTCAGGCCACTCACTGAACAGCAGGCCAGGCGCCGCCTACTGGTTTACTAGTGGTTTTATTACTTTATTCAGGGTGCATCTCATTGTAAAATTGGACTCGGCCCAAATTGGGCTTCAAACGGCCCAAATTGGGCTTCAAGCGGCCCAAATCTGGCTTCAACCGGCCCAAATCTGGCTTCAACTGGCCCAAATCTGGCTTCAGACGGTCCAAATCTGGCTTCAAACAGCCCAAATCTGGCTTCAAACGGCCCAAATTGGGCTTCAAACAGCCCAAATTTTTCGCCGCCGCCCTTCGGACACCGGCACGCACGTCGGCCTGTATCGGCCTGGCCTGCTTGGTATCTAATGCCCGGCCTGAATTATGATCCCAGTCCGCCCCTGCTTGCATGTACAGTTTAACAATCACTTGTTTGCTGACATGTACAGTAATTCTAACAATTGTTTGTTTCCCACATGTAATGAAATGTGAGATACACTAGTATCGTTCATAATTAATGATTTTGCAGTCTTTCGTTTGACAGTTATTGAAAGTTTTACGGGGGGGGGGGGGGGGCACCACAGAACAATTACGCTTAGGGCACCCAAATGGCCAGGAACGGCCCTGGCTACGTGTACCCCTAGGGGTACATGAAGGTACTACAGGGGGTAGGCTACTTGAGAAAAAGGCGAAAATGGAAAAATGGAAGCACAAAAATCATAAGAATAAATGAAATATTGAAATGAATCTGCTCAGGAGGCACTAATTGCAACTCTTTCGCTCCATTTCTTATTTTGTAATGTTACTATATTCTTCAAAAGGTGGGTTATCATTCGTTCATTGCATCCTACATGTATAGATTTCTCTCGCAGTTTTCTAAGGAAAATGTTGTAGTCGGGTACAGGGGTACTTGGGTGGTGTCCCAGTGGCTCACCTGACAGAATGCGTACCACAAAGGCTTAGTCCTTCGCACGGCCGCCCCCTGGTTCGAATCTGACCCGTGGTCCTTTACCGCATGTCATCCCCTCTCTTTTTCCCCACCTTTCCTGTCTGCCTACTGTCCTATATCAATAAAGGCAAAATGCCCCCAAAAATAATCTTAAAAAAGAGGGGGGAAAGGGGAAGGGGTACTTTGATTCAGAAATCAGGGAAAGGGGCTACTGAAACAAAAAGAAAAATAAACATTAGAACCACTGCCATAGGCTGATGCGGGAAACTATGTGGATCAACCCAAGCCAGTATCTCTTGAATCCAACACTGTAAGAAATAGTGCATGTAAATAATGTATGTGCGAGTCAGTGTCAAATAGGAAGGTATATTCTGTGTATTACAGCATAGCAGACCATCAAAATGGGCCATGCCAAGGCTCAAAGGAAATCACACAGCTGTCTCCTCAACAAGTCAGGCTGCTCCTGCCAATACTGTAGTACCCGACATTTCACACCAAATTTAAGACAAAAGTACTAGGCACCTCAAATATCTAACTTACTTTACGTCCTGGTAGGTCTAAAATGTATGTCTGTTGTTTACAATGGCGTCGAACTTAAGAGCCAAAACTCCAACCTTTGAATATGAACCGACACAAAGCAAAGGAAATGATGTTCTTGCAATGAAGCAGTTTCACTGAGCATTTAACCTGATATATTACACACAGAATGCTGGCGAGACCAAAGGCCTCTCCATTCCCTGGGTTGAGAATATTCAAATGAGATGCTCAATTTGTGTTGGGGAGATTATTGGAGAGCTACGGAAAACAAACAGGATTTTCCCCAAAGCCTGGTTGAAACCATGTTAGACTGGATGACTCGCTGAGATACAGTTATAAGGCTGGTTGAAACCATGTTAGACTGGATGACTTGCTGAGATACAGTACTGAGTCTGACATTAAAGTGTGATTTCCTCTATCACACTTAAGCTATCAGTCAGGCTTTTGACATTTTAAGCTCTTGGCAAAATCCAATCTGTCTGCTGAGTAAGACTTTCTGCATTCTGCTTGGTATGACACAGCAAACTGCAGAAGTTTGAACTTTTAGATATAGGGGGGGAAAGTGAATAAGAAATTGAGGGGAAAATAGAAGATTGCAAGAAAGCAATACATCCTCTCCTTTTACAATGTGTCTAACTTTTTGCAAATAAAAAATCAGCTACACTTCGCAGGGAAGGGAGACAAGGAGAAGTAAGTAAGGAAGTAAGTACCAGCTGAGGGCTGGTGAAAAATGTGGGGCATTTGAAGCCAGATTTAGAGGAATAACTAATTTTAAATTAACAGTTGTGATGTCATTATTCTTAACCACCAATATTTGATCCTTTTCTCTCTCACTCCTATGTCACCACCTGCTCTCCCTGCGGGGCTTGAAATTAACTCTTTTTTACCACCTGCCAATATGGCTAGATTTTAAAGTTACCAGACAATTAGAATTTCCACTAGCCAAAATGTTTTTCTTGCAATAAACCAGAATATGAGTGGGTTAATTTAAGCATAAGTCTCAGTAAGTGGCCCGGGATTCTCAAAGCAAGAATAAAAATGCACTCCTGAAGCTAAATAAATCCAAAACCAACGAGTTAATTATTAATTACTTTGGCACGCTTGCTGTATTCTTAATGGCTTCATTACTAAACTTTAGAGCCACACAATGACTCACAGTAATGAACCTGCTGGTTGAGATGGGGGCTGGGTGATGGGTGAAGGGTCATATAAAGGATCAGAACTCGGAGTCAGGGGAGTCTGGGTAGTGCAGCGGTAGATTGCCTGCCTGTTAACACGAGGGTCACAGATTTGAGCCCCTGTGTTACCTCCGGCTTGGTCGGACGTCCATACGGTCACAATTGTCCGAGTCTGCAGGTGGGAAGCCGGATTAAGGGTATGTGGGGAAATCCCCCGAAAAATATAAATAAATAAATAAATAAATAAATAAATAAATAAATAAATAAATAAATAAATAAATAAATCTGTTTCACCGAGGGTGATGGCTGAAAATGTGTCACGACAATTGTGGATCTTCTTCTGGAAACATCACACATTTGAACAGTGACATTCACACACCTGCAAACATCCCCCCCTCCCACACACACACACACACTGAGATGGGAGTGCTAATAACCTGCACTTGTGACTCACTAGTAGCGAGCTTAATATGTGGGACCATTAAAAACATGTCTACCATGCATTCCCTGGGCTCTGCTCGGCAGCCAGACGATCATTTAGTGTTTGTGAGTGGTGTGTGTGTGCGTGCGTGCGTGTGTTCGTGTGCACCGGTTTCTATGTGTCGTGAACACGTTTGCATCTATAGTGGCTTATCGGTCTCTTCTCCCGCCCTCACACCCCTGCAGACATCACTTCTTCACAGAGAGTTACTCCTGAAGGGTCACACGCATCTCTCTAGCTCGCAGCACCTGTGAGTCACCAACACATCGGCCAAAGAAAAGCTCTTCTGTCATTATTACTTCATTAGCTGTACTGTATGTACACACCCACACTCGGACTGAGTGAAAGCAAGAGAGACAGACACCCCATTTACACTTGGTATTCAAATGCGATCTGTATCCAGATAATGTGTTATCTGGATAATAAAACCATCCGTTTATTTAAATAGCCTACGATATGTTAAAATGTTAAATAAACCTTATGTACATTTATTGGTAGGATTTTATTTTATTTTATTTCATTTTTTTAACCATGGCAAAAGCAATAGCTAGTAGATATGATTTGTGATGTGTTGCTCCATGAATGTACAGAGATAGGAAGAAAGAAACCAAACCGGTTCGCTCACTAGCTATATTTTGGATGGGAGCATGTTGTACAGATTGCGTATCCTGATACAGATCACATTTTAACACCAGCTGTTAATCGGGTCAAAAAGATAGGATGATGAGAAAAATCGAGTGTGTGGCAAAGATAAGGTCTGTAGTGAAGAACAGTCACAGATGGAGTTACAGAGGGTGTCGCACAGAGATAACGTCAACCTGAGGAATGCATTAAACATACCAGAGAAAAAGGCATGCCTCATGGAATACAAAGGCAGAGCAAAGCCGTAGGTGTTACGGCGGTTTCGAGAAAAGCCCTGCATCAGAAAGTGATGCTGAGGTATGCTGAGGTTCAGCTGAGGTAAAACCAACCAACCAGAATATCTATGGTTTTACCTCAGCTGAACCTCAGTAGTATTGATGGGTCACCGCAGGCTCTGCCAATTCTAACAACTGATAGCAGCAAGTGGTCATGTGGTCACCTCTCCCCAAGTCTCATTACCCCCCCCCCGCCCCCACTTGTTTTCTTCTTCAAGCAGGCTTTAAGCGGGGTTACTGCCGACCTAGGAAGCTAACTTGAAATAGAGATTGTGAGTTCCCAAACTCCACACAAACCACACATATAAACACAAAGCTGCCCCTTGTTAGCTCAATATAGTTGAAACTAAGATATTCCATTGAAAAAAAAAAAAAAAAATAGCCACAGATTTAGCTACTACATCAACGAACTTCAGCTTTAGCTAATCGCTCCCTGCTAACATGAGTTCCTGTTGCCAAATCTCATGAGAGTGTGTTGCTGAGATAGAGACAGGTCTTGAACAAGTTTAATTTTCTCCTGATCTGTCTGTCTGAAAAATGGCATTTTAACGTCAGAATATTCAGAAGATATGTGGCTTCAGAGAATGGGCCGAATATTTACTTGAATGAATATGGGGGCAAAGGGATCTGTCATCTGAGATCACGTCGACTTTTCCCATTGACTCCAATAGACTCAGACCTGCCTGAAAAATCTCTTAGTGGCCGTGTCCGTGGAAAGCCACGGGCAAAACCCGTGTGCCAAAATGAGAGGAAGTGAGTTGAAGTTGGGCCGTCTTGCTTGAAATCCCATCGTCTTTGGTAAAAACCCATTCTTCAGAGGGGGGAGAACACAGAGGACGAAGCTCAGATGTAAGAAGCATGCAGAGGCATTTCCAACAAGGCTCTCAGGCGAGCAACAAAACTCATTTGCTGAAATGAAGCTATGCCTTGGAGATAGATCATTATAATGAACAGTGTGTGTGCTGCGGCAAGGAAGAAGGCCCGACCTGGGTATTCATGCAGTCTAACGCCTGCAGCCATGCCATGAAGAACCACCAACAACATGGCAACTGTCAGGAGGGGAGCAGGGCAACGTCATGTGGCGGGAGCAGCAAACTATCATTTATTCCTGGCGAACAGTAGGAGTTATGATCAGGAGAAATCAGCAGGTTATTGAGAGAGAACTGTTGCCCTGGGTCCAGACCTTCAAATCCACCCACACCACAGAGTTGGCTGCTTCTGAAGAAGGAAATGGAGTGTAACACGTTGACAATTCAGTCCGATATCAAGCTAGGAGAACCTCATCAATCATCTTGTTTGTAAGGGCGGTGAACAAGTGGATGACAATACACCGATGGAAGCTGCTCCATCTGTTTATGCTGGTCGTTATATCTTGGATATTTTAAGAGCATCGAGACTGAGCTTGGTGGTATTTTGGCAACAAGGGTGCAAGGGTATCAGTCCCCCTTTTGGCTGCATCTTGATCCGGCAAAACCCGTCTCCACTTGTACGTCAGAATCAAAAAATATTCTCCAAAAAATACCTTCAAGTCATCAAGAACTCATGCACAAACACACACATACAGTACATACACACACACATGTATGTATGCACGCATGTGTGTGTGCACACACACACACACACACACACACACACACACACACACACCAACAGCCAGAAAAGTGTAGAGGAACAAGAACCCTTTATGTCTGACTTCTGTCCCTCACATCAAAGCACACCCTGAAAAGAAAGGGTCCTTCTATTTAATCTTTAATCAGGATGAAATATCACTGACAGGGTGCAGGCAAAGTGCAGTTGTTTTGAAGAGAGGGCCCTTGTCTTACAACAGTGGCTGGTGCAGGTCCAAGCCTAATCATATTTCAAAGGTGCACTGTGGAAGCACTAGACAGATCAGCCTTTGGGCTTATTGGGTTAGGGTGGACTGCGGAGCACACTCGCCTTTCTCCAACCTAATGAAAAGAGAACTCAAACGTACGCAGAGATGCATCACTCTTCCTCGAGTAACAAGTGACGCGCACACTACTGTACTTTGTGCTGGATTTAACCCGCTGTGATGAAGAGGGTTCAGTTCCACAAGGACGCTGCCAGACTTATACTCAGAATCTAATCAGTCCATTCAGGATGGTAACAAGTCATTCCCAGATGCTGAAGTCACCAAATGGAAAATGGACGTTTAATTAAGTCAACTAAGCAAGCCACTTTTTTATTAACTGTGAATTACAGTCTTGAGACGTTGGCATCTTTGAGACAGCTGTTAGACCAGCCCATGACTCCTCAAGCGGTTATTGCTTGTGCAAAATGAAATGCTCAGTTAGTACAGGGGAGAATTATGCGTCATCGCTACACACATTCTTCACACAGGACATCATGAGAAGAACACAACATGACTTATGAATGAACAGGTATTAGGTAGTATTAGTGTCCATAAGGGCCAGAGAACGACCTGTGCAACCCGCTTGACTCTACTGTGGATTTACCACAATAGTGCGTATAGAGGGTTTTCACGGAATTTGTTTTGCTAGGGAACAGTTTGAAACCTAGCTTATTTCCTATCAGCAATTGTATTAGCAAACTGCAACATGAAGTCACCTAGGGGCAATTTAAGAATGTTTATGTTGGCAAGTTCAAACCGTCTATAGGAAGGAAGCTAGGCGTTAGGCTTCGACTGAGGGAAAGCCGAGGTTTATCCGTGTGGGTTGGGAACAATAAATTGTCAGATACGGTTGCAGCCGCAGCCGCGTCTGTCAAACAATGGCACACAGGCTCTTTGTCATTCTTGGCAGGTTGCATTAAGATCAGATCAAGTAAATTGAGCTTCGCTGCAAGATTAAATTGTGCATGCTTTCTGCGAACGCACAAATGATGGAGTGCAAGGTTTTTTGCGATCTGTGTTTGTGTGTGTGTGTGTGTGTGTGTGTGTGTGTGTGTGTGTGTGTGTCTGTGTGTGTGTGTGTGTGTGTGTGTGTGTGTGCGTGTGTGTGTGTGTGCGTGCGTGTGTGTGTGTGTGTGTGTGTGTGTGTGTGTGTGTGTGTGCGTGCGTGTGTGCGTGCGAGAGGGTTGTTAACGAGGGAGAGACACATATGTGGAGAGAGTGCACTGGAGGATGCTCTCTCTTTTCCCTCCATCCAACTCATTTGCTGTCGTCGCGACTTGGCATCGCCTGACGACTAACCCAAATTGGATTTAAATGCTAAAAGTAAAGTTCACTGGGTATGAGACATTTTAATACTGGCTTTAGCCCTTATGTGACATCAAGTTCTATTCGAGTTAGTGTAAACACTGTCTTCTGTCTCAATCGCTCTCTCTCAAAAACACACAGACACACAGACACACACACACACGTTCAAACACACACAATTTCGCTCATTTGCATTTGCTCATCTTCTCTGTCTCGAGGCGATAGAGTGTGGCAGGAATGAGTCCTAAAAGGCAGAAATGTGTTAGCATGGGTTCCCTCCGTCTCCAAGTCCATGGGTTTTTTTAATGAGTTTTTTGTTAGATGCCTGAAATAAGGTGTGTGGTTAACACAATTTGATGAGCACCTTCGTGCTCAGCAAGATCATCTTCACAAATGAACACCACTTTTATGATTTTTGAACCGTTTTCCGGCAATCGCATTTACGCTTCAAAAATCATAAAAGTGACGTTCATTTGTGAAGATTATTTTGCTGAACACAAAGTCTACCTGTAAGTTGGGATGCAGAACAGGTGCGCTTCCTCAATTGCCTGCTTGGCTGTGCGTGCTCAGCTACAGAAGATATTCAACATGACGCTCTGATGAAGGCACATGCCGAAATGCTTTAGCCTTGAATATTTTTTTTTTTTATTTGAGCAGTCTTGCATTTTAATTTTTGGAGTGCTGCTATACTCATGGAGTGATTTTTTTCTACATCTACCTGTAAGTATCATAAACATATGTTAACCACCACAGGCATTATTTCAGGCGTCTAACCATAAACCCGTTCAGAAAAACTCATTGACTTGGAGACGAGGGAACCTGCAGGGCGATGCTAACTTCTGGGTTGGCCTACAAAAAGATGTCATCCCTGCAGCACTCTGTACAACACTAACTCTGTTATACGCACTTACTGAGTCTGCCCTTCTGTCTCTTCCATTTAAACGCCTTTCATATCTTTCTGTTGTCCTGCTCATCCCCATCCCTCTCCCCCCGTCTGTTTCTCTCTTCTTTCACTGGACTATGGTCCAATTAATTTGGACCCACAAGGCAGCAGTGTACCAGTGAGGAGGACATCCACTCTAAGAGGACATTTAGACAAACATACTGTAGGCTACTGTAGACACACACACACATACACACACACACACACACACACACAGCATTTTATACTAGATATACTGTATACTCAGCACGTTATTCTATTTTATACCTTAAAAAGAATATTATGCATTTAGCACAATATGTATTTCTGCTGCCATGACAAAATATTTACATGAATTATGCGAGAGCAGTAGATTGAATCCCCCACTGATACATATGAAATGAATTTATGAATTTGGCATATTATAGTCCTGAAAAAAACTAAATGCATCAATTCATTCTTCACTTCATATTACTATAGAGTGCCTAAGTCACACCCTCTTCCGCGTTCAGCAAACACACCCACTACATTTCATAAAATATTTATAAAAAATAGTTTTACGTGATCAAACCAAGCAATTCAGATATATTTAGAATCAGGAGAGACTAAAGACTAAAGAAAATAGACAAAAAAATCAAACTAATTTAAAAGTTTTTTTGCCGAAGTTTTTTTTAGTCACTATGTCCTGAGTCAGACACTTTTGCTCCTGTCCTAACTTGGGCAGCTTAATTTACTGTTATAAATGACCATGTAATATTTCCATCTAGTTTAATGGTGTAAAAGTCAAGTATAACTTCGTTCTTACCTTTCATCGTTTTAATAATTTACTTTAGGTTCGTCTTTACCAGAGTCAGAAAAAGGATGCTATCGCATTTAGCGTTGCGGTAGGCAAGCCCTGAGTCGGACATCCCTGGCTCCATGCTAATGTAAACAATGCAGTTAAGGCATTAACGATCGATTGTCAAAAGTCGCCCAAGCTCATCCGATGGCTTTCTCTCATCAAAGTCACTTTCCTAATGTAATTGGGCATTTTAAATGTCCATGTATTCATATGAAATTTGATGTGTAGATTCTTAGGCATGTCCCATAACACTAGCTGATGTTTGATGAAATGAAAAGCCGCACAAAAAGCAGACCAGATCTGTCTAAAGACACGGTTCTGCTAGATACACTAAACAAGCTATAGACCTTATTCGATTGACGTCACTCACGTACGGGCACGCCCACCGCCGCCATATTCTCGACATAGCGCTGCAGCTTTAAGTGACAACCTATGTGAGAGCAGCGTTTATAGGAAGCTAGCCGCCGTTAGCGTTACCTGTATCGTTCCAATTGTGTTCGGATGGTGACCTGCGTTAGGCATGGCTGTAGTAATGACAGCAATAAAGTCCCTGTGGTTTGTTTCTATCTCTACCGTCCACAGACATGAAGGGAGCGAGACGGAGGATACCGTCAGCACAGGAGAGGTGTGTGGATAGTTGGGAGAGACAGGTGAAACTTTCTGACAGCTCCTCACAGCAAAGTCTGTTCACCTCATTTTTTCTTTTGTTTATTATTACAGGCATTAATGGCAGCATACAAACAACAACTCTGGGGTTTTTATTGCTGTCATCACTATCGCTATTTTGTAATGGAACAGAAACGACAATAAGGCCGTTACTATAGTTGTCAGCTGCAGGACGGTATGTCAACAATATGCCGCTGTCCGGGGTTAGCGAATAAGGTCTATACTACAGTTCAGAAAGAATCGTTGTCAGAAAGAGTATGACATCTTATCCTTCATTTCTAGTGAAGCTCCCACAGTAAAATACACAGCATAGGCCCATTACAGTTGGTTACAGGCATGACATAACTATTGTTTCCAGGCTGACCTAACGTACGCATGCTTTGGCAATCAAGTGCTTAATCTTCTGTAACATTGACAGAGAGTGAATCGTTGTTTTCCCCTTCCTCAACTCATTAAAGAAACATCTGAGTGGTGTGCTGTAATTGATGGCAGTGCAGCTCTCGGGCTGTGGCGACGCGTGTCAGCTGCACCTTCAAGTGGAATGGCTGCGACTTCATTGTTTTCGAATTACTGAGTGAGCAATCTGCGGGTCCAGGGGGAGAGCATTTCAATGTGTGTTCCAACAGTACGTTTACCAGTGTGATCTAGGACTGGGTGATATATTGGATAGTAATTGATATCATGATATGAGACTAGATATCGTCTGGAATTGTGGTTATCGTAATATTGTGAAAATGTTACTTCTTGCTGGTCTTACTGGTTACAGTTACAGTACATGACTTACATTTATTAGCCTGTTTATGCTGAGTAAAATGAAGAATGATATTTGCTTTACCCGCTCATCATATACACATTACACCTATTAAAGGTAAAGTAAAGTCCCACACACCTGTCACACACCTGAGCGTGCGAAATTTGCTCTCCGCATTTGACCCATCCCTTGGGGGAGCGGTGAGCAGCAGCAGTGCCGCGCTCGGGAATCATTTGGTGATCTAACCCCCCAATTCCAACCCTTTATTACTGCTTATTACACATGAAATCACAAATACTCATCCCCAAATTGTCATAATATTATTCATATTAGGGTATTCTATCTCAAATATTGTGATATTTGATTTTGATTTTGCCCAGCCCAAGTGTGATGTACTGTATGATGTGGTTTTCTATTATCTGTTGTGCAGTTTGGGTCAATACAGGTAATCTGGTAAATTATCGTGATCACCCAGCAGTTTCAGGAAATTACAAACTGCAGGGGCCAATCAGGGATCTGCCTTGTAGTTGACAATGTAACCGGCCAATCAGGGATGTCCCTGGCAAAACAGTATGGCGGCTCCTGAAGCAACGAGCAGTAATGTTAGTAGAGTAAACACAGCCATAAGTGCAGTTATGTCAGGAATACACTCAATGACGAAAAGTAAACAAGAACATGAGTATGCACCAGCGGAGTTTCTCAGAGGAAAATACATTTTCGTCGTTCGTCCGATTTGGTGACACTGATTGGCTGAAGGAGTCCTCTGACAAAGCAAGTACTCCCGCCCACTCAAATCGCTGATACGTAGAGTGAAACAGAATGCGAGATCACGTTATCAGAATGGTTTTTAAATGGCTACAATACAGGTAGACTGTGGCCAACAAATTATTTATTTATTTAGTATTTATTTGTTTATTTGAATAGGGACAGGTACACGTACATATAGTGTTAACAACATAAAATGTCAATAAACCTATGATGTGTTGTACCAAAGCATGTATAGCCCAGGGCTAGTTTGCAATGCCAGTCCCTAGGTATCCATCAAAGACAACAAAACTGTAATATTTATTAGCACTGGATACATAACATTGTGCAAATGGGGCAATGGCTGCTGAAAACTGAAGCTAAAACCCACCTTCATAACAGAAGAGGGAACTTAGCCTTTCTCTAGGTTAGATCCATCCATGAGTCAGTGAAAACAGGTCAGTGAGTCTTCACCCATGTTAATTTTGGGCAGGTTGCGGTGCGATTTACTCTAGTGAAGGCCCCAGGTGGAAAAAACAAGTTTTAAAACACTGATTTCTCAACAACGCATAATCTGTTACCAGACAATGTGTAGTCTCAACGCCAGACACATGAGAGTTCTTACACTGATACACTACGTTACTGCATGCTGCAGAGCTCTCTCTGGGTCTGGGACACTTTCCCTCAGAGGGCTGGTTATGGGAGTTGGCCAGTCATATGCCAGTGATGGCTTCAGTCCTCTGAAAATCAGTAACGACTTTGCGATCAGACAAAGAACACGGGAGGCCATTTTTCGAACCGCTCTCTCATCGGTGCTACGACCTGTCACTCATTCAATTTCAACCCGCCTTCAAAACCAGCAGTGGCTGTTAACTGGCACAGACTCACTTATGTGGTATGCGGAGCGCATCGATTCAACGTAATATTTGAGTCTGGGGAGAGACTAGACAATGTGAAAAGAGGCTATTCAAATGTAAATGTAATAATACTGCACAACACTATTAGACCAAGAAAAATTGAGAAATTAATAGAGTTCCTGCCTCAATATCCAAGGTCAATCTCTATATAGTAATTTATTTTCAGTTGTCCATTGTAATTGTGTTGTTGCTGTGACAGCTGGTTAATTTAAGGCTGATGCTGATTAGATCATTGTGCCAATTAAGGAACCAAAGGATTTCATACTCAAGGGCCTGAAATAGCAATGCAATTTTCTGCTATTGTATTCTGTCTTCTATAATACCTTGTTAGCGATGTTCAGTCATTAGGCCTTATTCAGTTCGCTGAATTAGACAGCTATAGGAAAGGGAGGCAAATCTACATTTCTCAAATAAAAACACAAGTGAGCTGAGTTTAAGGTTCAAGGTTTACTTAAAACAAAAGAAAAAATAGAGAGACGACGACGACGACGACGACGACACATCATCAACCATCCAAACAGAGCTAGAGCAGGAAAATGGAAATTCATACCAAATACAAAATACATCCAAATACAAAATGTGCAAGAGTGCAGAAGTGCAAATGTGCAAGGATTGCAGCCAGAGAGCCAATTTCCATGAAGCATATCAATAGCAGAAGCACTAGGGATGAAGGGTACATGGAATCTTTAGTCCTCTTGGACCATCCACTCCTGGAGTGGATGATCCTGGCAGTCCATTATGTCATGAGACCTTATAAGGACCTGCCTATTAAGCTCGGCTTGATTCCTGGCCATTTTCACATGGGGGATGGGGGTTTCCAAACACTCCCTGGATCAAACCTGAAGCACGATACTGATCCAGCCCGATATCCCTCCAAGCATTTCCTGTTCAGCACCTCAGATGCTGTGGTGGATCGCAACTGAACTATCCGCATACAGAATCTCAATAGCCATTCGACAGCCCTTCTCTCACAGGTCCAATCAGTCGGGCTAAAAGCTTGCCGAGGCTGCACTTACGCAAATCCACGTGCATACTGAGTGGTACACATGCGTTTGTTTAGCTCTCGCACACACTTTGACTGACACCGTCCATTTTGCGCCCTCACCTTCTTAGGTAAAAAACTGCCAATTACTGTGCAAGGGAAGGGAGAGGGGAGAGATGAGACGGTGATGGAACAACTAGAGGACTCTATATGAGAGGCTAGCAGATCTCAGCATGAAGGTTGAGGCATTTGAATGGTTTGTGTCGGGGTTTGGAGCGTTATTTGCATGTCGGTCATGCCTCCATGTGCGATTTGACTACAGCAGTGATACTCAACTGGCGGCCCGCGGGCCACATGCGGACCGCGGGCCCCCTGTGTGGCCCGCGATGGAATTGCAAAAATATATATATATATATTTTTTTTTACAGTGCACCTGAATGCAACATGCAAGATACCCGCTGAATAAGTGTCCAAATGTTCATGTAATTCTGGCCAATACTCACACTTCTGTTATAGCATTTCAGTCTGGAATATGGAATATCTTTCAATAATCTATGATTTAGCTGCTAAATTGTCAAAAACCGCCGTCTGCTCGCTACCCAGGCACTTATGTATGTACTTAACCTAAGTAACTATCCGGTGTGCACAACATTGTCAGACTAAACTCCGTCTGACACCTACAATCCGCTACAGAAAAATTTATATTGATTGTTTATTAACTGGCCCCTGACCTTCTATCTTTTCACGAAAGTGGCCCCCGGGCAAAGCAAGTTGAGTATCCCTGGACTACAGGCTTCAGGCTATTGGTCAAAACCAGTTGCCTCGGAGTGTATAGCAGCAGCCATCCTAATCAAGATGCGAATACCCCTGAAGCAAATTTCAATTAGCCTTTCTCATTACCATATGTCTCGTATAGGCGCAGTTAACAGTATGTATTTCCATGCATACGAGAAATGCATATTTAATGTCATTCGCCAAACAATTCCTGCTGGAAATAGAGGGATGTTCAGTAATTCTTAATAAAATGTGGGATTTCTAAATTGGCTCTCTAACATCTGTGTACACTAGTACGTGTTTGTATGTGAGATTGTATGTGCTTGTGTCCGTGTGTACTAGCCTGTATGTGTGTGTGTGTGTGTGTGTGTGTGTGTGTGTGTGTGAGTGCGTGCGTGCGTGTGTGTTTGGTTGCTGACGTATAGGCATGACATCATGGTTCTGAAGGGTGTTACCCTGGTCTTGGCAGCCCGTGACATCATCACCGCAGGGACTTGTAGGCGTCGGCACGGTCCCTGCTGTTTAGATGTCATCTCAAACCTCTCTAATCCCGTCTCTCAGCACACAGTTGTTTGTCCTGATTGTCGGACCCATATTAAAAGTCCTGACTGGCAGGTGTGAGTTTCTCTGCTGGAGTCACATTTCCAGATTAACGAGGCAAGATCACTTTCAACGTGGTCTAATCCGCCATGAAGCACTGCAAAAAAAACAAAAAATTTTCTCAAACCAATGGCAGTGTCGCACGGTTTCCTTACCAGTTTTAACATTTTACGACTAAATAATAGGAGACTAAATGACTGGTTAAATAAGACATTTTCTCTTTTTTGCGCTGTACGCACCTTTTGAATTGGTAAAATGCTTAA
This sequence comes from Poromitra crassiceps, assembly GCF_964638095.1. Taxonomy (NCBI): domain Eukaryota; kingdom Metazoa; phylum Chordata; class Actinopteri; order Beryciformes; family Melamphaidae; genus Poromitra; species Poromitra crassiceps. Next base: position 15,338,785 of record NC_139646.1, read on the forward strand.
AGCTTATGAGTAAAACATGCCTACTTGTTCCTCACAGGTGCACAGACAGCAGTGATGCAAATACAGTAGAATCTACAGTACCTGACAAAGCCTAGTCAGGGAAAATAAACTAATGTTTACTAGAAATTGATAAAAACCCACTGCCTTACAACAAGTGCCTTTTTTTAAATAAACCCTTTCCCTTAAATGTACTTCCTGTTTTAGCGGCCTAGCTTGTGTTTGCTGCAACAGAGACGGAGCCTTCAGCTGAGCTAATTCTGGTACCAGCACCACCACACAATGACAGGGAGGGGGTTCTCTCTCAACACCTCATTAGAGACAAAAACATTTGTGAGAGAGTTCCACTCTCTTGCTGTGTGTCTCCATGTAAGGACATTTTGCATTCCTTGGCATTTTGTACATTAGTGGATAGAGCAAGGGTTGTTGAATGCTGAGCCAGTACTGTCAGGTGTGTGTTTCAATTAGTACGATATGTGTGTCTCTGCTAGCTAGAGGATATATAAGCGATGTGACACTGCTACAGTCAGAGAATCATGTAGAGCCATATGAAATCTTTTTTTTTTTTGCCAAATTCTGTTTTATTTCCCCCCGAATTACGTTTTTTCCATTTTAATTTTTAATGTAATCTAATTTACATTAAATTACATTAAATTACATTATTATTACATTATTATTGTGCAGTGCTGCACACGCTGCACTGCTGGCTGTATCGGGGTTCCTTGGGGAACCCCTCGTACTCAGTAAGAGGGGTTACATCATGGGGGTAGACCTCGAGTCTTCATCAATATTTCAGCAGTAGACAGATCAGCATGTCCCAAGCTGCTGACAGAATGGGGGAGCAAGTAGGGACCTACATGTTAAGTGCCGACGCTGAAACCGCTGTCGGTGCCCTCAGAAGGACGCATATGGAGAAGCGTGTACAGTGATGACAACGATATGTCAGCCTTATGAGGCTGCAGGCCCACCGCTTCCATTAACATCCATGTTAATAATTAAGAGACGACTGCTTTGGGAAATAGGTTGACTGCACACTGAGTGGAGAGAGAGAGAGAGTGTGTGTGTGTGTGTGTGTGTGTGTGTGTGTGTGTGTGTGTGTGTGTGTGTGTGTGTGTGTGTGTGTGTGTGTGTGTGTGTGTGTGTGTGTGTGTGTGTGTGTGTGTGTGTGTGTGAGAGAGAGAGAGAGAGAGAGAGAGTCAGATACTGCATGAGAAGAGATGTTACTAGCAAAAAAGATCTAATGAGGGACACTGGGCAGTGGCTATCTTAGCACAAGTTTTAATGCTATAGGAGAAACAGGACTAGAGTTGGGATGTCAGGATTTCTGTGAAACTGCTGAATAATATGTACTGAGACTTTCCAATGTGGCAAAAAAAAGAACTCAATTTAGAAGTAATTGAGGAACAAACGTAAAAGCCTTGAGTATGAATTCTGATTTAGTTTCTGACATGTTTAACAGTCAGTTGGACGTCATCCATCTTCCTGAGCTATGAGCAGCACGAACACGCGCTCCCTCTGAATCCTTTGAATCCATGACTCATTGTGCAAATCCGTACACAATGAACGCAATTTGCTGCCATGCACTCCAACGGCATTACCGCTAATGCTGGCTGGTAGGAGCTGATTCCTTCCTACGGCTGTTTGGCCAGAAAGGAAAGGCACTGGTAAGGGCCAATTTAAGGGAGCAGGAATGGGAACTTAGCATTATTTTGCCATAGAATTTATGCAAAATCTGAGAGAGAAAACACACATCAGTGGCATCATGGGAAGATGTTGTCCTGTGGGCACTTACAGACTCAACGGGGTCGTAGGAGAGAAGGAGGGCATTCAGCTGCAACTCGGGTGGCGATGGCAGTTGTGATGGGGGTTACAGTGGGCATGGAGAAGGCTCCTGAGGGGTGAGGGGTGAGGGGAGGGCAGGGGAGGTAGGGTGAGAGGAGGGTCCAGTTCGGTGGCGATGTGCAGCCTCCGCAGCTGCTGGGTGCTTGGTCCCCCGGCGGGTCACATGGGCCAGATGACGAGATCGCTGGCAGTGGTGGGGGTGGGAGGGCGGGACTGGGGGGGAGGTGTCTATTTTTTTGCACTGCCATTCTAGAGCATAAACCCTCCCTCCCCTCCCCTGCCCTCCCCTCCCCTCCCCGCTGCCTCACCATCTCTCTCTCCCTCGTCTCTCCCCCGGCATCCCATTTCGCTGTGTAATTAAGCTTCTAATTAAGGCTGTGGATGTTGAGAGGATGAATGCTCACTGTCGCATCTCTCTCTACCTCTCTCTCTCTCTCTCTCCTTCTCTCTTTGCCTCTCTCTCTCTCTCTCTCTCTCTCCCCCTGGATGCAGCCTGCTAGCTACATACTGGAAGTCTTCAGGATCTCTCTCTCTCCTCTCTTTACCTCTCTCTCTCTCTCTCTCCTTCTCTCTTTACCTCTCTCTATCTCTCTCTCTCTCTCTCTCCATCTGGGTGCAGGCATGAGCAGGTGCTCATTTCATGAAAGTTTATGACATGCTTTTTGTCTATGTACTGTATGTGTGTATGTGAATGTGTAGGTGTATGTGCACACATGGGTGAATATGAATGTATAGAACTGTGCCCAGTGTTTTCTGACTATTACTTTGTGGTATAGCCTGACAAGCCAACACCCGGAGTGGTAAAAAAAAGGAGGTGTCCATCTCCAACAGCTGCATGTATCACGTGCTGTATACAGCAGGGAGGAGAAGTGAGAAGGGAGACTATCCTTGAACCCAAAAAGCCTGTGTTGGCAAGCATCCGCTCTGCTGAAATGTCCTTGAGCAACACGGAATCCCCACCAGCTCCAGTGGATCTGACCCTATCTGACCTCTGACCTCCCTGTGCCAGGGGCAAGCAACAACGGTTTCCCTACCAAGATCAATAATGTGTCACACACTCCCCAGTTCCATGTCCATCCTGGGCAAATCTGACCTAACATCTGCCAGTATCTGTGAGGGAAATTTTGATTACTATAATGTTTATTGTGTATTGTTTATTGTTTATTGATAAGTATCCCTGTTAACTGAACACAAGGGTGTCAGTGAAGATAAGATAGCATGTTATTAATCCCCTTGGGGAAATTCCCAAAGTGTAAAACCAGGATACACTAAAATAAAATAAACAACTATTTATACAGTACACTCATATTTGTAGTAAAAAAACATTTAGCACATCTTTACATGCAGCAATGCCTCAACTAGTTGTTTAAATACATCAAACGATGGTTTACTTGACGTTCCTATAAAGCAGAAGACAAGAGTCCAGACCAACTCTGCAGTGGAGAACTGGCACTTTATTTCAGCCTCTCGGTGATGTTGTAAGGTCTTTTCCTCCTGTCTTCCGGCCCTTCCTAAATCCCAAGGACAGGGGGATCACCAGGGCTGAGGAAGAGTATGAGAGGTATATGGGCTCCCAGGTAGTGGAGAGTGACCATCCATCACATGGATATTTATACTAAGCATCCCCCCTCCACTTCAAATGGCTGCTGACAGAGAAAGCCCGTCAGTCAGATGGCTGCCTTGATCGCTGACAGCATACATAAAGAATGTGCATGTGAGTCTGTGGATCTGTGTGCGGTGTGGACGGATGGACGGATATAGAATATAGAATAGATATAGAATAGATGGACATGTGTGGGTCTTATGAGAGTGAGTGTGCGCGTGTGTGTGTGTGTGTGTGTGTGTGTGTGTGTGTGTGTGTGTGTGCGTGCGTGCGTGCGTGCGTGCGTGTGTGTGTGTGTGTGTGTGTGTGTGTGTGTGTGTGTGTCTAAGAATGTGAGTGCATGTGTGTGTTTGTTTTTATGCATGTTTGTGTGTTCGGTGGGTGTGAGCATGATTGGTCAGTGGGTGGGTATTTGTTTATGTGTTTATGCAGTTAGATCATACATTTATGTGTGTGCGTGTGTGTGTGTGTGTGTGTGTGTGTGTGTGTGTGTGTGTGTGTGTGTGCGTGCGTGTGTGTGTGTGTGTGTGTGTGTGTGTGTGTGTGTGCGTGTGCGTGTGCGTGTGTGTGCGTGCGTGTGTGCGTATGTGTGTGCGTGCTCATGTGGTGCAGTGTGAAACAGCTGACCGGTTCAAACTCTAATCAAAGCGTGACAGTGAATGTGAGGGGGAAGCGATCAAGGCTACAGCAGCCTGCCAACACAGGCAGCTGCCTTTAACATTCAAATCTCATAAAAGACACACACATTAAAAAACTCTAACCAACACTGCAAAAAACTCTAACATGGCATTCAATTGTACGGTCTTAACATTTTTCTAAAAACAAAAATTAAAATAAATTAATGAATGAAAAAAGTGCCAACGGAGTGAGATAGTTTCCTGTCTGCTTCCTGAGTGTTCCACATGCAGTTTCACTTGCTTCACGTTTTCTTGAAAAAAATCTTGAAAGAAGGTAGATTAACCCCCCCCCCTTTTTTTTTTTAGATAAATGTGAACAAACCCTCACAGATTCGCAAATATATATATTTATTGTGTTCCCCACGATGAAAGCAGGAGAACAACTATGGATCATCCCTGGTCCATCTCAGGCACCACACTGATCAGATGTTGAGTGACATTGTGTCTCATTGCTCCATTACTGCATTTAAACATTTTTACACCCATTGGCCCAAAGGGGGATTGCATTATTCATGTTGGACGACTGCTGGGTTGCTTTAATTCTAATTGTTAAATCAGTTAATTTGAATGTTTCACTTGTAATAACAAGTGATCTTCGTCATTATGTAAAGGCCAAAAAACCCAATCTTAAAACAAGACGAAGAGTGTAGCAGCCCTGTGACAATGAATTTTGTGGAAGTGCCTGTTGGTTCTCCCAGTTGAGAGTCTGCATTCTAAGTCGGCGGCACATGAAATTTCACCCATGTGACCAACAGTGGTGAACAGACCCACCGACCGACATTGCAATCGATAGAAAAATAGATTGAATACAACATGTTGCAGGATGCAGGTTGATGACTTCAAATGAAATGTTTTTCTAGTCCCTACTCCATACTGTACCTTCAGGCCATTTAGCAGAGTGCTGTACAAGTCCTGTTCCCTCCAGGAAAATAGAGGACTTTGTGTGTGTGTGTGTGTGTGTGTGTATGTGTGTGTGTGTGTGTGTGTGTGTGTGTGTGTGTGTGTGTGTGTGTGTGTGTGCGTGTGTGCGTGCGTGTGTGTGTGTGTGTGTGCGTGCGCGTGTCTGTTGATAGGATTTGAATATAAAATAAAATACACTACTGTTCACAAGCTACTAATTTCCACAAGCCCTAAGATGACATAATCTCAAAATAACACAGCCGACCGTATCCATACACTGCTGAAAAAATACCCAAGCCACGTGTCGTGAGCATCTGTAGGTGGCAGAAGGTGACACCTACTTCTGGGGTGAAAACAACTGAACACACACTCATGAGGATGACAAGTACCAATGTGACAATAAACTGGACTGGGCAAAGAACACTGAAGCCCTCTCTCTACAAGGAGGGCCAATGCCGTCTATACTTTCTGAGAAGGCTGAGGTCCTTCAACATCTGCCGGACAATGCTGAGGATGTTTTATGAGTCTGTGGTGGCCAGTGCCTTCCTGTTTGCTGTCGTGTGCTGGGGCAGCAGGCTGAGGGCAGCGGATGCCAACAGACTCAATAAACAGATCCACAAGGCCAGGGACGCCGTGGGGCTGGAGCTGGGCTCTCTGACAGCAGTGTCAGAGAGGAGGATGTTGTGTCAGAAGTTACGTTCCATCCTGGACGACGTCTCCCACCCACTCCATGACGAGCTGGTCAAGCACACAGGAGCACTTTCAGTGCAAGAGTCATCCCACACAGATGCACCACAGAGCGTCAGAGGAAGTCGTTCCTGCCTGTAGCCATCAAACGTTAACTCCTCAGACACTCTGAGTCAGTCAATAATAATATAGCCTCGGACTCACTCCACTCGTGTACAAATCAAAACCCACTTTTAATAATATATATCAGATTTGTGCAATAAAACTCAATGTGCAATAACTGCTAAATACTGCAATTTGTGCAAAAAAATCAAATAATCCACACTGTTATGGATGTTCATCCTATCCTATTCTACTACTATAATTGGAGAGCTGTCTTGACTGTCTGTCTGTCTGTCTGTCTGTCTGTCTGTCTGTCTGTCTGTCCGTCCAGAGTTGCTCCGATCGCCTCCGAAATTTGCCAAAACACTTTTCTGGCCAAACTGTCTGGCCATCAAAGCTGAGTCCTCCCTGGCTAAGCTCATCAAAGAAAGCAGGTTGATCATCTGGGATGAGATATTCAGCTCATTGGCTGGTTGTGTCACTTGATTGTAATCACCTGTTAATTGATTACAATCCCCTGCTATTTTCCTACCAAGATGGCCGTGTGGTGATGTAATAGAATACTATCAATAGGCAGACACTACCAGTTGACAAGAGAGGAGGGAAGGCTCAAATAGTCAAAGCTGGCATCCAAATGTCAAACCTCTATCCTCTCCTGCAGGAGCCCAAACTGAACGTCAACATGAGGACAGATGAGGACAGATGAGGAGATAAGGAGTTCTCCAGCTATCATTGATTTGGGGGAAGGCCAAAATCAACATGGTTAAAGTGAAGTTCAGGTCAGGATTCCTCCAGGGTAGATAGATATTGTAGCGATCCTGGGTCTCGATGTATAAAGCAGCACGTTGGTCCTTGGCCAACAGGATTGTCCCTTTGTTCTGATGGTTAACGTGTTGAGCTTGTAAATGACAGATCCCGGGTTCGATACCGGCCTCGCCGGTGCTGTTACAGTATTATGCCTAACTTGTATTTGATTGTTTTATTGTCTATTCTTAATCTTCTTAGAATGACTCTATGCTTATATGTTTCCCTACCTGAGTGTGAGCAACTGCAGTGTATTACTCAATTCCCCCTCGGGGATCAGTAATTGTCTTTCTGATGCCGAGTGTCTATCAAAAGTAGGTCATCTGGTGGATGAATTCCACTGATTCAAGCAGATGAAAAAGGCCTCTTATCTTCCCGAGTGCTGTCCAAAAGAACAACAGGGAACATGCAGGGAGTATCAACTGAGGCTTTGGTGTGTCCCCCATGTGGCTCAAAGCATTAGCAGCATGGTAGCTGCTGTTAGCCTGTGTGATTTAGAGCGTGGCCCAATATAATGAACATGTAGAGCAGATAGACGTGAGCCGGCTCCAGCTGCAGCCGCAGGATCCACCGTGCTGTAAAATGGGCGAGGTGTGAATTGCAGGTGGATGAAGTACTTGTGTGAGCATCAGGTACAAAGCGTTTTGGCAGCAGGGTGAACCATGTAACCCATGGACATTGTCACATTTGCCTCTGAGGCTTTATAAACCGTGGCTATATTTTCCGAGAGTAGTCAACACGGCTCGGGATCAAAAACAGATGAGATTCTTTCTCATTCATAACCTCTCCTTGTTTTTCTTTTGTCGATGCTGCAGTAAAGACCCCCCGATTCAGCGGTTGGTCTCAAACTATGGTTTCAACCTTTTCCGATCAGTGTCTGTCAACCTGAGTGAACTGCTCAGGCTAATACCGACGCCAAAGGAAGCACAATGTCCTATCATCAAATTGAGAACATGTTGTCTAGGAAGAAAGAACGTCTAGAGTTTGCCGCCGAACAATAACATGGCTAGTGTTGTGGAGGAAGGCATCGGGATCACAGAGGAGCGTTCATTATTTTAACTAGTCCTCTGTCTCCCAGTTTAATGAGAGAAAAAGCAGTAAGCAGGCAGCTTCACACTGTGTTTACAGCACCATAAAAGATGAGGCTTTTTCTCTCTGTCACTGGTGGCTTCAGTCCTAATGACTCCTCTTTCACATTTTGCTCCTCAATGGGGGAATTATACTGACAGCGTGAGCCATCAGACACTCACCAGGCCTGTTTCTCTCCCCACGTTTCAACCAAACGTCTAAGCTCTGAAGAAATAACAAACACCAGAACAATGTAAAAGTTTACAACGGCAAATTAGTTGACTGTAAAAAAAGCTAGTCTGGGGGTCTCGCATACGTATATGAGGAAAAGAGTGCGTAAAACACTGCGTTTAACAGCGCGCGGCAGTCGCTTTTACAACTAGGATCGCCCGTGACAGACAAACTGTCTTCTACACGCTCGCCCACGACGACGCAGCGCTTCAATCCTTGTAAACGGCTGCGAACAACAAGTGGGTGGGCCAAGTTAAAAAAGTCTACAGTGAGAGTGTCTAATAGGGAGAATGTCATTAAGTTATGGTGGGAGAGGTTATGATATGATGCCATTTTATTCATTAGTGGTCTGATGGATGCTCAGCTGCCTGCGATTAGGAGCGGTAAACAGCAGCTGTTCACTGGAGTGAAAGTTGTTCCACTGGGGAAGGTCATAACTCTGTCGACACGAGGGGAAAATACAGTCAGAGCTAATGGACTATAGAGATACCTCATTCCAGGTGCCACCAATAGTATAAAACCTTTTGCGTTTGAATAAGCTTGCGTTGCCCACAGACCTTATTCGAAGCATCGTGCCAAAAACCCATTCAAAAATCCCATAGGCAGAAACAGTGAAGAACCCGGAAGTCCGGGACTTCCGCGTTCCGACTACAAAAATACGTCATCCCTGCGCTACTCTATTGGCCAAGTACAATTGGGCTCAGGGTGTGAGCAGCAGACAGAGCATAAGGCCGAGGATCAGAGAGAGGCCTTTCAAGATGAAGCACCAGATGGTTGACGAGGAAACTGCTTGACATGCATTAACTTTGGTCCAGGTGCAAAGAGAGAAAAGCCAAGAGCCACTTCTTTCATTTCTTTTGCCGAAGTGCTCAATTTATGCAAAAGCAGTGCACTCTGTTCAAAAGTCATTATATTCTTCTATTCATGAGTGGTCAGGCAGAAGGCAGAAGCCACGATACAGGCATACAGACTTTCTCAGGTTGAATGGTTGAGTGTGTGTTGCTCATTGTTCACTGATTATTCTAGCTCTTGCTATAAAGAAATATATTAGGCTATCTAAACACATGGTCGTTTAACATGTCTTGCTTCAGTTTGGTAGAGTTAATAAGACACCATGGCAGAGGAGGGATGGTCCACTATTTTCGAAGGTGAGGCAGGACCAACTAAGCCATGGCCAATTGTTCAGTAAAGACCGGCCTCTGACACATCACATCCCACAGTCATGTGAAGGACATGGGGAGCCCAGCTGCCGCAGAGGGCGGAGTGGACGCACGCTCCACAGGGAGCGAGCGCTGTTGGTGCGAGGAGACATGATATTTAACAACGCGGCAAAGTGATTCCCGATAGCAGGATGACAAACTAGCAATCCTACTGCGTGCGGCGACACGACACTAACAAAATCGTGGGATTTTCCCAGTGGCGTCGTGCAGAGCCGTCGCTGCGGAGTCCTGCGACGTCTTCGCTTCACTTATCAGAAGCAGCTTAAAAGGCGGGAAAATTTGGAGAATAAAGGGGAAAGCACGCTGCTAGCAACAGGAGGAGCCTTTCAGAAGCCTCGGTGCACTAAGAGAACAGCCTTAGCCTTTAAATGCCCGGAGGCTAACACAGTGTGACTGCGGCGCAGCATGGATCACATGTGATGTAATGGGTGCAAGACATGGCAGGGAGCAGGCAGGGTGGGGCGGTGGAGCAGTGGAGGTACAGGTGAGAGAGAAATAAAAGCAGGATAAGGATGCAAAAGGCTGGGCGTCCGGGTAGTGCAGCGGTAAATTCCCTGCCTAGCAACATGAGGGTCACAGGTTCGAGCACCCGTGTTACCTCCGGCTTGGTTGGTCGTGTCTGCGGGTGGAAAACCGGATTTGTCCTGGTTATAGCACTACCAATCAATCAATTTATATAGCGCCAAATCACAACAAGAGTTATCTCAAGGCACTTTACAAATAGAGCAGGTAGAAGACCAGGATCTTTAGCGCCTCCTCTGGTCAGTCAGGGCGTCTGTTTCAGGGGCGAGGGGAATTGGGGGGAATAGCATGATCCTCCCATTCGCCACATCCTGTCGGTGAAGCTAAAGGGTGGAAAAAAGCATCTGGCGACTGCACATGTGTCGGAGGGAGCATTGTGCTAGTCTACAACTCTCCCCAGATCGGCAGAGGGGGTGAAGCAACATATGGCCGGGACAGCAGGGGGGATTTGCCAAGTACAATTGGGGAGAAAATGGGGGGAAATCCGAAAAGACTTAAAAATAAAATGAAAATGAAAAAGGATGCAGAGCGCAGAGCAACATGTAGACTCAGCACTCAGTTCTCAGCACTTTCACAATAACTTATGAATCACTTCAACACACTGAGTTGAGATTATAAAGTGCGGTTTACCTGAACCATTGTCATATAGTCAAAGTTTTGGGACATTTACAATGTACACGACTCCTTAATTAGGCCTGGAAATTGGTTGGAGCTGACTGTATATTTTTACAATGGACTCTATCTTATTTCCATTTTCCACAAAAAGAGAAAAAGGATCAAGCCTCACTGAGTATGGCAGGCTACCAGGAGCACAAGGTTGGAGCTGCGGAAAACAAATATGCAGGACTCATACTTTGGATTAGATCTAAATATAAAATCTCATTAAAATATCTTTAATTCTCCTTTAAAACCAATAATGATGGTCTGTTTTCCATCTCCCTGCAAACTGCCAAGAGCAATAATTCTACTTCACAATCCTCACACACAGCCGGCTTTCACAGCCGGGCTAAGATATAAATTACTTTGACAAATATTTTTCCAAAAACCTCAGTAGCCATCTGACGGAGAGACAGCAACAGAGGGCTGAAAAACTCCTGGGGTTACATCAATGAGCTATCAATACTTCAATGTACTTGCTCTTACAGTACTTCTAGTTGTAAGTTCTTCTTACAGAGATCTCTTAGAAAATACATCACAGAAAAGAACATCACACACACACGCACGCACGCACGCACGCACGCACGCGCACACGCACACACACACACACACACACACACACAGACAGACATTTAAATGATTTATTTATGTCCACATAAATACAGAGTACAAAGGACATAAACACTAATAATGCAGTCAGATGCTGGGAGACAGTTAGTTACAAAAGTGCCTAGTTGGCAACCACAATAATGCGTACAAAAAAAAAGGAACACCACACAGGGTGATGGCAGTGGCAGGTTGACAAATACAGTTACACTGTAATAGAAGATATTGGTTAGTATCCACTTCAAGGATACAAAAAGCAGCGCCTTCTCCATATTGAGCGGCTACCAATAACACACACACACACACACACACACACACACACACACACACACACACACACACACAAGTTCAGCTTCCAATATGCACTTCCACAAACAACACACTGAGGCAACATATTCCTCTGTCAACATACTTTAAAAAAAAGCTATCATCTGTCTATATGATATGTGATGAGGCTACTGCTACTCCATACTAATCTTTTCTCTCTACAGTCTAGCTGGCCTATTAAAAGCCTGTGTGGGTAATATGACCCATTTGCTGCAGTCATTTCAGACACTGTTATTTCAACAAGCAGCTGTTGTGTGTCCCTGCTCAGTTTGATCCTCAAAACCCCCTCCACCCAGTACACACACACACACACACACACACACACACACACACACACTTGCACACACACAGATGCATGCACACACACACACCCATACACACACACACGGGTCAAGCTTATTTTGTAAAGACAAACACTTAAGAGTTGATTTGTCGAAGGACGGACAGACACGGCTTGGCAAACAAATCCAGCAGGCCACAGCTCAGGGTCAATTGAACAGTGTTATGTTAGGATGATGAAGTGACATTCAAACTGCTCTCTGGGATTCCTGGCCATTTAAAGAGTCGGATATGAGGATTCTCAAGTATGCAGCGCGACTGACATCAATTTAAGCTGGATTTTGAATGGACATTTTTATGGCCCTGAATGTCAGAATAGAAGAGTACAGTTGAGATGGGTTCGAGATGAAAAAAGGAGAAGAAGAAGAAGAAGAAGAAGAAGAAGAAGAAGAAGAAGAAGAAGAAGAAGAAGAAGAAGAAGAAGAAGAAGAAGTCTAATGTTGAGCCCCTCCCCTCTCTCCTCACCCCACTTACAGTCTATCTACCGTATGTGATGTTGATTGGAAATGACAGACCAGCTGGCGAGAAACATACTACAGTACACACTCCACGACACTGCCACTGCTACTATTACTCTCTCTCTCTCTCGCTCTCTCTCATACACACACAAACACACACACACACACACACACACACACACACACACACACACACACACAAACACACACACACACACACACACACACACACACACACACACACATTTCATTTCCATAGCCAAAATTTGTAAACACACACACACGCACACACGCCCGCACACACACACACACACACACACACACACACACACACACACACACACACACACACACACACACACACACACACACACACACACACACACACACACACACACACACACACACAGTTTTAGCTGCTGCTGGCAGTGCTGTGCAGAGGGAAGGAATCAGGCCAGAGTAAACACACCAGAGATTTAGAGAAAGGCCGGCCTTCAGCTGTGATGGGAGGTCTCGTCCCACACGACAACAACAACATCGACAACAACAACCATCACAAGTACAATGAATGTGCAAGAATTTGTCTAAATGGTGAAGATACTCACTGAATGAAGAAAATAGCACTTGACAGGAACACTTGGTGAATCCATGTAAAAGCCAGTATACATTAATTTCCTTATTTGTAGCAATCACAAAGGAGGAGATGTAGATAAAGAAAAGCAGACAAATCAGACAAGTATCTTTATTTATTTTTTATGCTTTGAGAGATATTGTTGAATGTGAGAAAGTGGCTACTCCTCAATATCAGAAAAATTTCCCTAATCAGTCCCTCCAGGAAATTGCGATTTTGCGATTGCAATATTTAATGCAAAATCAACCAATCTCCGCTATATTTGCGGGGGGCAATTTTTTCAAATCCCTGCGATTTCTCAGCAAAAACGGCAAAACAGGTTCCTCAATTTCCAATTTTGCCAGTTCCCGCAATTTTACCGCAATAAATCACATAAAACTGCATCGCAATTTTTGAGAAAAGCCGCTGCACAATCAGCATCTTTGATCATAACAATCACACAAAAAATCCACGAAATCCTGGAAGGACTGCCTAATATGTTGTCCATGTTGAGCATTTCCAATGCCACACAGTACCTACAAACCATACAGCATAAGGAGGACAACAGGACCTCACCAGGAGACCGTGTGGGACAGATACACTTCTCACACTTCATAAGATACATGCAGCGGCTTCAGAACAGCAGCAGGGTTGCAGCTGGAGGCGTTGACAACAGACTACTGGAGATAAAAGCTCCACATGCTGCCAGGAGAAAAAAACTTTCCAGAGACACATGAGGTACATGAAAACCACTTCATGTCACCAGCGTACACACACACACACACACACACACACACACACACACACACACACACACACACACACACACACACACAGATGACAGAGGACTTCGCCTGAGGTGACCTCGGGAGCAAACTTCCAACTAATGTGTTCTGACAAGTCAGCTACAAGGAAGCGCTAACAGAGCAGTGCAACGGTTAAAACCAACCCAACGCCCATTCATACCTCAGACATGGCAACGCCAGTCCTGTAACCCACATTAAGCACTATTTTCCAGTAAGATTTCTCTCATTTTGGACAAACAAGAGTTTAGTTTGGGTTGGCTGTGGCTGTGGGATCGGTCTGGGGAATCTCATCGGGTGAGTTTGACTGAGGAGGGCCGGAGAGGACTATGAGAAAAAATCGAGGTTGACCTGAAAATACGACTCACTCTCACAGAATTCAGACTCAGAGACAGGTTGACCCTTGACCCTTGTCGTAAAAACACTAACCGAGGAGGGGCTCTGCTACAGCAGGCCGGACCGTGGAAAACAGTGGCGCTTACTATTGCAAAACACGTCCGATAACGCAAAAACAAAAGAAATCATTCTACTTTTGAAATGGATGTTAAAGGTCGCAGGTTCAAGCCCCCGTGTTACCTCCGGCTTGGTCAGGCGTCCACACAGGCACAATTGGGTATGTGTCCTGGTCGCTGCACTAGCGCCTCCTCTGGTCGGTCGGGGCGCCTGTTCTTGGGGGAGGGGAAATGGGGGGAAGAGCACGATCCTCCCATGCGCTACGTCCTGCCGGTGAAACTCCTCCGTGTCAGGTGAAAAGAAGCGGCTGGCGACTGCACATGTATCGGAGGAAGCATGTGCTGCTAGTCTACAACTCTCCCCAGATGGGCAGAGGGGTGGAGCAACGACCGGGACAGCAGGGGGAATTGGCCAAATACAATTGAGGAAAAAAGGGGGATTGCAGACAGATAATGTATGATGAACTTGCGATTCCTAAATATATGGTGTATATATGGTGTATATGTACATAATGTGTATATATGGCATTTTGGAACAGTACTTTTCGTTTCTTTTTCAACAATGTCAGCTGAAGGAGAGCTGGTTTCACTCCAATACCTGGAGAACTTGACTATGAAGATGAAAATATGCACTCTCAGTTGCTGTTGGTTCTGAAGGAGCCAGACGGGTCGCTGAGTTGAGTGTGGTTCAGTCAGTGTGTTTCCCACACTGAGCTTTCTCTGTGCCCAAACAGAGGCTCTGTGTATGGGCTCACTCTATTGGCTGGGGTCAAGACTGCCTGGAGCAACCACGGTGCATGGAGGATGGGGTAGAGCCATATCAAATTGTATTTATTTTTATTTATTTATTTTTTCCCTTTTTTCATGTGGGGGGGGGGGGGTTTATCTGAACAAGACAACTTGAGTGGAGGAGAGAGAGAGAGAGAGAGGGAAAGAAAGAACTGTATGCTCCAGGTCTGTACTGAAAGAGGGAGAGACAGAGAGAGAGAGAGTGAAGGAGAGGGAGAGGTACTGTACACCTACTGTATGTCTTTCATTCCATAACATGTTGTACAAACAAGGTTCTGTCGCTCACACACATAGCACATGTATGTACAGTGGGCCTACATCAACACCACCTCTCTCTTCCTCTCTCCCTCTCACGCGCAAACACACACACACACACACACACACACACACACCTACACACCTACACACACACACACACACACACACACACACACACACACACACACACACACACACACACACACACCTACACACCTACACACACACACACACACACACACACACACACACACACACACACACACAGAAGCTTATTCAGTCTTGTTCATGTGGAACAGTGGAAGAGAACACATCGACACATCTGCTGTAATGGGAAGCAGGGAAGCACTGAAAGGACCACAAGACAAACTGAAAGCAAAGCATTGGAGGTGAATTCAAACAATGCTCGCTCGCTCTCTCTCTCTCTCTCTCTCTCTCTCTCTCTCTCGCTCTCTCATGTACAGTTTCCCCTCATACTTTCATTTGATCCTCTTTACTCAAGTCTGTCTATCGCTCCATATAGTCCTCTCCCATTCTCTGTTTGGCTTCTCCTCAGCACGGATGGAGGCACATGGCAGTGTTGCAGGAGGTTGAGGGACAGGCTGTCTGCGGCTGCCCAGCTGCAGCTCTGCCCCTCTGGGTAAGACAGGGAGGTCAGAGGCCCTCTGCCCTGTCAGCCACCACGACGCTGCGACATGAACAGGCGCGTGCCAAGTATAGTGCCAAGGGCATCTCCCTGATGCGGTGCCATCCGCCCATATGACCCATCTTCAGCATGTACTGCACTGTATGCTTGGTGACGCCTTTGTCCTTGCATGGAACCCCCCCTCACATCATGCCTACTGTAGTGTACAGCCTATGTCACACTGGAACCAGGCATGCTGCTGCTATTCTTAAACCAAGGCCTCCTCTCCTGCAGGCGTTCTGATACTGTGGGCCTTTTTGAAGTTAGCTGCAGTTCAAGTTTCACAAATTAGGGTCACTGGCTTGTTGATTGTTTGATTCTTAAGGCCATGGCACACCAATCAAACATTCTCAAACAAACACCAACAAACACCAACAGACAATTGTCTGTGAATGTTGGCAGATGTTGGAGATTGTTTGAAAGCATGGCACACCGACCAAACATATTCAGCACAACAGTCCCAAACATGTAAAAAAGAAACACCAGAAAAATAGAAACTGCACTGTGTTACAGCACATAGAAGATGGCTCAGACTGACAAAGTTAGTTATACATCTGTCGAGTAATACAATGATACACCCAGTTTATTTATTTTGTAGCGACAGATGGCCATAAACGCCACACTCACGTGACGCTTCTTGAGAGAGAGGTGAGGTAACTGCATCTTTCTGCAGACTTTATCGAGGGACCTTGAAGGCGTCATGTGACAGGCAACGCTAGTTAAAGCCTGGAGGTCCTGCTGATGGCCGCTGCAACAGTGTTTTCTCTGCTATCAACCTGGTTAATCTCGCTATATTCTTCACCACAGCGGGTCATTACCCACTGTGCACTTAATCGTGCACTAGTTCTGCATAAGCACCTGCAGCTCTCTCCTTATTTTACTGACGTTCTCAGTGATCACACGGCTGTTTACATGTGTTTCTGAACGGCTAGCTAGTTATTAGCATAGCTCGCTGTTAGCCGTCATGGATGTTCTCTCTCTCCCCTCATTATGTAACCTTGCTGCGCATAACATTACTTATTTGCGGGAGTGCATGGGAGAAGTCTCCCGCTAGTGTTGTTGATGCCCAGTGTGATGGCACATGGTTGGCAGAGAAACGTATGTTTGCTGCGTCGCGTGTAACGTTAATTTAGAGGCTCTGCCTCTGACCGGCTCCGTTTCCATGGATACGCGACTGAAAACATGGGAAGTTACCAGACAACAGCGAACAGCGAACAACGCCGGATTGAACAAGTCGAATCCTGGCAAACATGACAGAACATCGCCGAACACGAACAGACAAGGACAGACAGCTATGGCACACCAAACGAACATTTGTCTTTGTTCGTGTTTGTTCGTGTTTGTTTGTGTTTGTTTGAGAATGTTCGTTTGGTGTGCCATGGGCTTTACTCGCTGAAACTCCAGCAGAGACAATGGAAGTGGCAAAACAAGCCAGATAGGCCATTCCTTAGCCTGCATCCGTCCATTTGAATGTCCACTCCTCCTTCCTGGGTAGTACTGCAAATTACAGGAAGCTGACACATCCAGACAAAAATATGAATTATTCAATTAAAAGAGCCGGGAACCAATATAAGTGGATTATGTCGGCTTTCGAGACTCTCCGCGGTGCTGAGGGTACAGGTAAGTAACCTGTAGGCTCCAACTCAAGTGTGTCAGAGAGGGAGAGGGGTAGCTGTGTTGTCCCGAGGGAGAGGACAGACCCACAGACCCATGGACAGGACACTAAACTAGTTGCAGCATGCCTAAATATAGCATCATAGCAGTGGCTAGGGCATGGCATGTATCACCCATGGCTAACTGTTAGCTGTGGCAGTGCATGCAGCGGATGCAGCAATATGAGAGGCAAAGAAGCCATCTCCAGGATGACAGAGATGTGCACTAGTGCAGTGCATGATTTAGTGGAAAAAGTCAGATTGCGATGATTGTGGACAATATAGCGATTTGCGATAATAAACAAATGGTATCATGAGTCTACACTTGCTTAGTTATCAAGGAAAATGCACAGATTACTGATGATTTTGAAAAGTGTATTTCTCAACTCAAACATACAAACTTGAATTCGCATAAATAACAATACAAAAATGAAAGCAATTAAGTAAAGTAAAAGCTGCTGTAAAATTTGTTGTGTGAATTGCAGCTTTTCGTGATTATATAATTGCACTGCACAGGCTGACATTGCGATTGCGATTTGATGAATTGTGCAGCACTAATGTGCATGCAGACAGAAACAGTCATTTTGATTTATTTGTTTCTTTATTGAAACCAATGTCTTTTTCCAGCCTCGAACAAGCTAGCAATGGCAGCGCCAGCATTAGTTGCTATGGCAACACAAAGCACTCATAATGTGATTGCCCTTTTCAGTTTGGGATTTTTGGGGGGTTGCTGGCATTGCCAACATGAAAAACAGGAGGAGGCTGGCTCTCTCTGTACTTGTCACAGCACTCTATTTTGAATGAGGCACACTGAAGTACCTCAGCAGTCCACAGATAGGGCAACTCATACACCATTTTCACAGCATCCATTTTGAGGTGGTAAAGCAGGAAGTAAAGTAGTTAACTAATACCATTAATGATGGATCCATTTGGTAGCACCTCATGATGTTGGAATGTTGATATGTGTATGCTTTTTCTTTCTTTTGCTTTCCTGTGACTGAGCTTGTTTGTCTTTGTTTTTGTTTTTTGTTCTTGTGTGTCTTTATTGGATATAAAAAATGGAAGAAAAAAAAAGATGGGTCCATTCTCCAGTACCAGGGCCCTCATTCATGTTATTGGTTACACCTGCTTTACTCCCTGCTTTACCACCTCAAAAACGGTTGCTGTGAAGCCTATTATTCCCAAATCTGCCTACATACTGTAACAGTCTCTTTCTTGCATGCACTATAAATGTGTACATTTTCACCTATTCTATTTGAATATTTCTGCATACTAGGGTCCCTAAACAGCCGTGGAATTGCATTTTGCATTGCTGTTGCCGGCCCGCACTGTCGTTATTAGGGCACCCCCACTAATTTCACATGCACCCTAAGTGATTTTTGTTCTGCACCCGTGCCTGGTCAGGTGACCTCCCTTGCTCCATGTCGCCCCCTCAAGGCAAGCATCTGCCAACCCATTGTGATTAAGACTCAGAAATCATAAAAACAACAATACAATTAGGATGAGGACGCAGCCATGACATGAGAGGTGATGCAGTATGTATCCACGCCATGGATACCGAACTCCCGTGCCCCCCTTCTCCGCCCTTTGTCGTATAGACCACCCGGGCCTCGCTATACTTAGCCATGATGCTAACATGGGCGCGTTGCATGACGACAATGCAAACAAACAGCAATGCCTCCACATAGGCCACGGGGGGAGACAGATGATCAGTGAGGATGTGGGGGGGGGGGGGGGGGGGGAGGGGGGAAGGCCCTGTGGCAAAGGCAGACAGAAATACAGAAAGTGCCAGAGAGAACGAAACAAAGAAAGAAAGAAAGAGAGAGAGAAAGAGAGAAGGAGCTGAGAAGACAATAGCCATTCACCACTTCCACGCCACTCGCAGTTGAGAGGGTAGGTCAATCTGAAGTAATGCCGCCACACTGAGAGATGTGAGATGAGTTTCCTCTTGTGGGACAGAGAACAATAGGAGAGACGGCCGCAAAGAAAACATCAACTCATTGGTGGGATTCAGAGGAAAGAGAAACGGAGGTGAGGGATTGCTAGAGGCAAGGCGATGAGGAGGACAGCAGACTACAAGACGGCGGCACATGATGCTACAGAGAGAACTAGGGATGAAACGATTACCGGTTTAATGATAAACCGTGATCAAATTCCTGATGGTTAGCGCCATTACCGCTTCAAATTTTCATTCTCATTAAAACCGCGTTTGATTAACGCGCTTTGAAAAACACGGTAAATACTGTCCATCATCAACCAAAGTTAGCAACAATCTCCCTGCTTGGGTCTGCGTGGGTCTGTGAGTATTCAATACTCCTACATTTGGGCCTACTTTTTGAAAATTGTCAGCACATTTGAACAATAATACTGATAACTGTGTGTGATCATCTTGGATCCTATAATCGCGATATGACATTTCCATACCATTTCATCTCTAGAACCCCTTGTTTTCCTTTGTTATTAATAACCCGGGACTCTACAACCTGTGAAGTGACTTGCTGGGACAGTCAGTCAGAAAAAGCTCTTTTTGGAATAAGTGACTAAACTCTTGATCTGTCAAGGCTGGCAGTTTGCTGTGGGAGGCCTTCAAAGAGGGGAAACAGGTGCGTTTACGTCAATTAGGTTTCTCATAGCGCACGATACCCACAATGCCCTGTGCCAAGTCCTTGTCTGTGTGTTTACAAAAGAGGCCATCTCTGAAAGCAGCGCTGGGGGGAAACTCCCTCTGAGTAAACGTAGAGTTGAAACAAGACACCTGTGTGGCAGCGGCCAGTCCCCCTTCTGTGGCTGTGGCACAGTGATTTGTCACGGTTTGATCCAGACTCTCCTGACAGACTGAGCGCCACAGAGCGGATTCTCAAATGCTCAATCATCAACCTTTACTGGCAGCCATTTGATTTGGGTTGAAAATAATAATACAAAAATAACAAGTTATTATGTAAGTTGTTATGATTTAGTAAGTGCTAGTTCCTGTAGCAGATACAAAGCTCTTGTTGGAGCTTCACAAAAGGCCACATGGATGTTTGGCTTGGATGAATGAGGACAAAACACAAATTTAAAGTACAATACGAGGGATCAGCCGAGCAGCATTTTGGTAAACGAACCGCGTCACTGGGTGGCAACGGCAATGGAACCTTATGGAGCCCAAGTGGCACGCGAGGCGTGAGTGTCTGACTCTAGCCGGCTAACTCTGTTTACATTTTAAAAACTGCGACAGTTCACACAACTTTAACGTGACATGCATATATTATACATCAAACTCTTGAGCTAATTCTGCTCTCACTCAGAATGTCAAAATATAAGCTGTGATGTATAGTTTTTGAGATATTAACGTTTGTTTGGCACAACTCCTACTATTAACTGGCACGGGGTTCCACATTTCTGGGTGGCAAGTGACGTCATGCTGATTCATCCTATACCCAATTTTTTGAGTTAGCAAACATCTGCATACATGGCACACATGAGACACACACACACACAACACACTGACATCATGCTATCATGCACTGTTTGTTTGTTTTCCGAAGGGGTTTTTGGCGCCCCCCAAAGAGGGTTCAGGTTTACCCCCATAAATTCAAACATCCCACTAAATTGTGAGGGACTTTATTCTTTTATTTTGGGTTGAAAGAAATGGAAAATCGTGACAATGACTGATATTTGAGTTCAAGACCACCCTGCGTACATATTAATTGTTAAGATTTTAGAGAACTTAGATAAAATCTCTCTTAGAGAAGATATTTTAGGCCCGCCCGCTGTGCAGGCTCGCATGCAGCTCAGCTGCTGTGTGGCCTCGCCTGCTCTATTGGCATGCGCAGCGCACAATTGCTCAATTTCGCATCACTGATGACATCACTGTCACTGATGATGTCACAATGCCTATGACATCATCCGTGATGTCATAAGATGATTTTTGGTCAATAATGACATCACTGATGATGTCATAGACCTTGTGACATCATCAGTGAGTGTCATGATTTTGGTCAATAATGATGTCACTGATGACATCACTGATGATGTCATAGACATTGTGACATCATCAGTGGGACCAAAATTGAAACAGATATTGCCCACTGAAAGAGTTAATGTCCACTTGCATAAAATCACTTTAAGCCTGAAACTTCGGGTGCTTTAAAAACACATTGCTCCATAAGTTCAGTCTTTACGTGGACCGAGAGAAAACCCTGCTTACAGCATGAATAAATGCACTAAATGACCATAAAAACCACATTGCATCACACTCAATTTCTCTTTCATTTTCTCACAGACTTTCACTTCCTTGAAAGGAAACTGTCACAGGCGTGGAGACAGACAGACACCACAAATGTGTTTGCAACTAACTGTCTGAAGCTAGCTTCCTCTCGTCGCCCTTTCACTGACTGGCGTCACGCAGCCGCCATCCCAACGTAGACGTCTGACTTCTGTTTTATGTCTCTGGGTCCGTGACGTGTGCCATCAAAACAGCCAGTTCCCTCTCAACACTGAGCGCTGGCCGTGACTCAAACAGGCCGACACCATGTTTACAGCGCTTTGCTCGCCCTGTTTATAAGAAACGCCGCCTTCGTTTCAAAGAACTGACTGACTGACTCCTGCCTTTTTCCACTGAGTCACATGATCAGCTACATACACCTTCCACTCAGGCCCGGATTCATACAGTGTGCTGTCCTAGGGTGACCTCACCTCACCTGAAGACGTGAGTGAGACCCTCCTTGGAACTACTCTACATGCACAAAATGTGACATTTACTATAGCAGAAAACACCATAGAGTTGCATGAACATAAATAAGACATGTACTGTATGTCTGGAAAGCAGGACAATATCAATGTCAATTTGAAACAAAAGGTCAGCAAAATGCGTTTCTCACGTCAACAATCTCAACATAAATTTGAAACAAAACACTGGTTGCTGCCTGTCCACCGTTAAACGCAAAGAAAAAAATGTTTAGGCAAGTACAACAACTTTAGGTTTGGTTTAGGCAACAAAGCAACTTGGTTATAGTTAGGGTTATGGTTATGGTTATTTATGGTTAGGGTCAGTGAATATGAGTGTTGGTCACTTTTTTAAGCAGGCGGTTGGTTACAAGCGAGAGAGACTTGTGTTCATTACGTGGTCCAACACTTTCACTCTCCAACACATTCACCAACACACCCACACACACATTTGAATGATTTATGTCCACATAAATAAGTATACAAAAGACATAAACACTTGAATGCAATCAGATATTGGGAGTCAGTCAGTTACATAAGCACCTAATTGGCAACCACAATAATCCATACACATAGGATACCAACACACAGGATGATGACAATGGCAGGTCGACAGATACAGTTTAAGACAAGATAACGGTCAGTACTATCCAGTACTTCATGGGTACAAAAAGCAAGCGGAAGCCGCTCTGATTGACATGGTCGGAGCCAATGACAGAGCTTGTAATAAGATCCACACACACACACAGCAGCCTATTTTCGCACCCCACACAACAGTTTGTTGTTGTGTGTGTACAATGTATGTGTCCCTACTCCCAACATATATTAGTAGTTCAGTTATGTCATGTGACCCCCACAGGCGTATGCTTCCATGGGATCTCAGACGCCTCCTTATGGGAGCTCAGCCCCCATTGGCCGCCACATAACTCGAACCCTGATCGCAATCGAGCAGACAGTACACCAACCATCACAACACAACCTGTCAGCTCTGCGGCTCAGATTAAAACTGTGCTTCCCATTTGATGTGCGTTTGTTTAAGGTGGCCCAGGTTCCCGGTCGGGTGGAGTTTTGTGTTTTTAAGCACTGTGATTAGCCCGAAGACCCAAACGCCGCCCAGCCGGCAAACTTGGTGTAAAAACGAACAAAAACAGTTGGGGTTTTTTAGGCCACCAGAACTTGTATAACCACTGGCACTGATACTCTCTATTTTTTCCAGAACGTGAGTTCCATCGTCAGATTCACAAAAGAGATCTCTCATCCTTCCTTACTGTTAATAACAGGGAGGGTTAAGAAAAGCCTGACTGTGGTGAACACACTTGAGAAAGTCGTTTTCAGCACACTTTTTCTCAGCAGCTCCTACGGTGAACGATTCTTCTCTTCCACAAAATGCTTGGTCTGGACAAATTCAAATGTGATGGGAAGGCAGGGGGGTAAGTAAATATGACAACACTTCTGAAGGTATAATTGTGGTTTTAAATGCTGTTCGGCCCAACCCCCCCACCCCCACCCCTAAACAAGGCCGATCCGGCCCGGCTTCCACTGACAGAGAAGGTGTGAATGGGATCTGACTGGATGCTGACGACGTTGCTGTGGGCTGGGCAGTATCACACAAGCTGCAGTAGCAGTGTATACAGTATTGCATATTGCACTGAATATGCATGCCAGCATCACAACGTCTTTGTAGGGACCTGGGACCCTCTCTCCTAATCTGTCCTGTCTATCTCTAATGTAAATGATCACAATAAAGGTCAAAAAAGCCCAAAATGTACCATAGAGACACTGCATGAAATAGCCCATCATGGGGGAAAGCTCTCCATTCACTTCCATACACCAGCGTAATTTTCCTTGAATTAAACATAGCTAAAAGCTGTTGTGTGGTGGGCTGCGCAGACAACAGATGTAAAAAGAAATAGACAATTAAAGTTTTTTTGTACTCCCGAGCAAAACAAGGAAGCCATTGAGAATTGGCGAGAAGAAAAATGTGGATCTAGCTGTCAAGGAAGTAAGTTGGAGTGTTCATCTTCCGTACATATGATCTTTGTGTGCAACACATGACATAGGAGAATGCCAGGATTGGGGGGGAGTTTCCCCCCCCCCCCCATTTTGGACATGGTTTCTGAATGATGATGCGCTCCGCAGTGTCTCTATATGTCTATAACTGCCAATGCAAAGTGGGTCCATGTCTGAGTTGTCTGTTTGAACAGTGTTGCAACTTACGCCGTCAGCTGCACCAGAGGGAATAAACCTTAAGAGATCGGCTTTCCAGGAAAAGTGACATTTCTACATGACAGAAACTAAATGGTTGGGCTGTAGATGACAACTCATGAGAAAATATAAGTCACATCAG
Organism: Poromitra crassiceps; assembly: GCF_964638095.1. Taxonomy (NCBI): domain Eukaryota; kingdom Metazoa; phylum Chordata; class Actinopteri; order Beryciformes; family Melamphaidae; genus Poromitra; species Poromitra crassiceps. Next base: position 15,363,128 of record NC_139646.1, read on the forward strand.
TGTTGGCGATTCACAGCAGCCTCTGATGACTCATTCCATTTTCTAGTGAACGCGATGCGCGTTTCCATGTAAGCTCTCAGCGTGCCTAACAAACCCAGAGTGCAGGATGAGCCTCAGCCACTGTCCTTTACAATGATGATAAGTATAAAGAGAAGAAAAGCTCACAGCGAGGCGGCTGATTGGTATCTGAGCAGCGAGAGCCACTGGGTTGGGCTCACCGCGCCGTGCCCCCGGCCGGCCAGCCGTCTCAGGCCCGCATGCCAGCTCAGAAACCTGAGGTGGAGGAACACTGCATCCTTCTCCCCACACTTCCCTGCCTCTGACATACTTGCACGGATAAGAGCTTGTTAATCCTGAGGTCAGATGAATGGCGGCACTGTGTGTGCGAGCAGGAAGGAGGGCAGCCAGGGACCCCGGGCGCAACGCAACGCAGCACAAAGACGGCCTCAGTGCTCCTGCTGTCTGTCACACATGGGAAATGGATCAAAAATACACGTAGCCACACTGGATTTGGGAAAATGTATCATTACGTAACATCAGTGAAGGAGGAACGCACGCAAAATGACTGATGTCTAACACACACACACACACACATACACACACACACACACACACATACACACACACAAACACACTCCGCCTCCCCGCCATAGAAGTTAGCAGGTCAAATACCACCAATTGACTGTGATTATCTGTAATCCCACTGGCTTTCTTTCATTTGAAAACTCTAATATAAGTCATACTATAGTACTAATACACATAACTAAGGTGATTGGAACCATGATTATTTCTTTGTGTTGCAATTTTCAAGAAGTAATTTATCCTGGAGGTACAGTATGTGAAGTAATCTAGCCTGGAGGTACAGTATGTGAAGTCATTCAGCCTGGAGGTACAGTATGTGAAGTAATCTAGTCTGGAGGTACAGTATGTGAAGTAATCTAGCCTGGAGGTACAGTATGTGAAGTAATCTAGCCTGGAGGTACAGTATGTGAAGTAATTTAGTCTGGAGGTACAGTATGTGAAGTAATTTAGCCTGGAGGTACAGTATGAATTTAGCCTGGAGGTACAATATGTGAAGTAATCTAGCCTGGAGGTACAGTATGTGAAGTAATCTAGCCTGGAGGTACAGTATGTGAAGTAATCTAGCCTGGAGGTACAGCATGTGAAGTAATCTAGCCTGGAGGTACAGTATGTGAAGTCATTTAGCCTGGAGGTACAGTATGTGAAGTAATCTAGCCTGGAGGTACAGTATGTGAAGTCATTTAGCCTGGAGGTACAGTATGTGAAGTAATCTAGCCTGGAGGTACAGTATGTGAAGTCATTTAGCCTGGAGGTACAGTATGTGAAGTAATCTAGCCTGGAGGTACAGTATGTGAAGTCATTTAGCCTGGAGGTACAGTATGTGAAGTAATGTAGCCTGGAGGTACAGTATGTGAAGTCATTTAGCCTGGAGGTACAGTATGTGAAGTCATTTAGCCTGGAGGTACAGTATGTGAAGTAATCTAGCCTGGAGGTACAGTATGTGAAGTAATCTAGCCTGGAGGTACAGTATGTGAAGTAATCTAGCCTGGAGGTACAGTATGTGAAGTAATCTAGCCTGGAGGTACAGTATGTGAAGTCATTTAGCCTGGAGGTACAGTATGTGAAGTCATGTAGCCTGGAGGTACAGTATGTGAAGTAATCTAGCCTGGAGGTACAGTATGTGAAGTCATTTAGCCTGGAGGTACAGTATGTGAAGTAATCTAGCCTGGAGGTACAGTATGTGAAGTAATCTAGCCTGGAGGTACAGTATGTGAAGTAATCTAGCCTGGAGGTATAGTATGTGAAGTAATCTAGCCTGGAGGTACATTATGTGAAGTCATCTAGCCTGGAGGTACAGTATGTGAGCTAGAAAGTGAAAACGCATACGGTGAAATATCACTTTAAGCATCAACACTTATGAGGTCGTGCAGCGAGGGCATCTCATATAGAGGAAAACAGACCCTTTTCGCGGGGGCCATCTTGTGTCGAAAAGGCAGAATAAACACAGGTGCAAGCAAAACACTAATGAGGGTTTCCAACTTCCAATCATGGAAGTTGGAAACCTTCATTAGTGTCTTGCTTGCACCTGTGTTTACCCTGCCTTTTCGACAAAAATGTGGCCCCTGTGGGAAAGGTCTACTGGATGCTGCACGGCTAGACTGGTCAGCGTAATTGGTCCTCTGACCTGTCCCTAATGCGTTGGGGAAAAGAGTATTTTTTTATTACCTCCTGAAAGCAGTGGCTGATGAAATTGAACTTCAGTGCGTTATCCAAACAATACCTCAACCATTCAAGCAAAACAACTTGGCCAAATTGACATCACTCGCACACTGATCCTCACTCGGGCGCATGTGCGCGCACACACACTCACACTCACACGCACACACACACACACACACGCACACACACACACACACACACACACACACACACACACACACACACACACACACACACACACACACACACACATGATAGAAAAGACACAAGATTGCATTTTCAATCATATGAGGAATTCAGTTTGAACCTTGTCTGATTAACTTTTTTTTCACCGACAAAAAAAGGATAATTTTCATATTATTTAAAAGAAGAGGTTTCTAAAAGGAGGGTTTTTTTTATGTAAAAATACACCCTGTATATTAGTCTGTATAGTCTATCGTCTGTATATCATGAAGGGCTGAAATACAGAAGAGCATCCCATCCCCACTAATTGAGACGCTGTTGATTGCCCCTATTTGTGAGCCTATTTGTGTCGGGTATGGTCACTCAGGTATGATGTTTTGCCTGTTCTTGGTTTCTGGTGATTTCCTTTGGTATAAAGCATCACAAGTGCAGTTTACTGGCCTCATGTGACATCGTTCCTGGCTAGTGCAGTTCAAACAGTTTTCAAACACTTACCGTATGCCATTTGGAGTTCACTTTATGTGTGAAGTTGCCTCGTGCAACTTTAAACACACTTCAACAACTGAACATCGACATCAAGAACTGACATTTGAAATATCACAAGGAAAACAACGTCCCTTGCTACAGATGAATTTATATGACAAATGGGCAAACACGCCTATAAAATGACTATACCAGGGCGGACACTCTAGCGAGGAGGCTAAAGGCATATGGCTCGACTAACATTGGACGCTAGAGCGTCTCTTAAGCCTAGTTTACACCAACGATTCGCAACGAGACAAAAGCGTTTTAGAACGTTGCAGGGAAGAGTTGCAGGGGTGTAAACTGGCCCGTCTCATCTCTACTCCAGATGGCGCCAGCAATTCGGCTTGTCAAGTCGCAGGCGCTGGTTGCAAGTAGTTGAAAGCAGTTGCAAGTTGCAGCCAGTCTCATCGTGAATCTTTGGTCTAAACTGGTCTTTAAGGTGTTGGGAGGGAGGGCGGTTTACTCACTGCACAGCACGACCACTGGCTACCGTTACACTCCCCCCCCCCCATAAACCTCACTCCCATACGGGTCACGGCACCAATGTACGGCACCCACATTGTGTAGTCGCCCTGCAGCTGGGAATCAAATTTGCAACATTCGGCACGGGAGGTGGACACATTATGCGAGGAGGCTAAAGCCAATGGGCCTTGCATCTGTCGCTAGAGCGTCTCTTAAGGCGTCGGGAGGGAGGTATACTCACTGCACAGAACGACCACTGATTACCATTACTCAATCATTACATTTATCATGACACACCTGTCACTCAAATTAGAAAGATACAGATATATTCATGAATTTAGTTTGGATTTGTCCTGTCTTGTTAAAGGTCTGTTGTACAATAAATGTGAAAATCTTCACCCACCACCCATTAATGTGCTGTTTTTTCATGCTGATTCCATCAATCGGTCACATTATCAGTGGGACCAATGTCAACACTGAGACAATGTCTGCCAATCATATCGGCAGATCATTATATTGATTGAGCGCTCTCTTCTCCCTCTGTGAAGAACAGGTACTCTTTCACGGCCGCTGACCATCGTTGCAGCATTCGTCACGATACAGGCAAAGGATCAAAGGGTTGAGGAAGAGTTCAGTTCCCTCCATTTCACCGCCACAGGGTTCAAAAGAAACCATTCGCCAAGGTCCCAAGCCAGCCAACCGTGCGATCCCGAAAGTCCATGAGCGCGAGTCCATGAGAGTGAGTCAACAATTTCACCATCTAAATTAACTTTTTTTGCATCAACCTTTTAGCAAATTGCATAACGAGGTGGAAGATTTTTTAATCCAAACTGTGTCTCTCCATGAGTTACGGCCCCAATAAAAAGAGGATGTCGGGGGTCATCTCTGAGCCCATGGTGGTCACTGACATCATTATCTGACCTCTCTGACCCCACAAAGCCTGGACAGGCCACTAAAAAACAAAACAAGGAAAAAAATGGGGTGGGGTGGGGGTTTGGGGTTGCAGGAGTTACGACTATTACGATTACAACAAATCTTCCTTTGCAGCAAATCATGACACTACGTTGCACAGTGGCACAGTGTCACAGTGGTTAGCACTGTCGCCTCACAGTCACAGCAAGAAGTTTGTGGGTTCGAATCTCCACCCTGGCCCTTTCTGCGTGGAGTTTGCATGTTCTCCCCGTGTTTGCGTGGGTTTCCTCCCATCACAGTCCAAAGATATGCTGTGTTTGTGTAGTAATGTAATCTAGTAAAATGTGTAAGGTGTATGTAACCTATGTATATAATGTATGTAACCTATCTTGTGTGTAGATATATGATGTAGTATACTGTGATGATGCTATGTAAAGCTCTTTGAGACTTGCTGGTGTGATAAGGGGCTATATAAACATAACTAACTAATAACTAACTGAAATAAGGGGGTTTAGGTTGTTACAGTATATTACAGTATGGCAATGTGTATAGATACAGCTTATTTAAAGCTTCCATACTATTCTGTTTTCATGATTTTGTTTTATACACTATGGCTCTGGATAAAATGGACCGCACTAATAAGAATCTTCATGGTGTTTTCCACATACATGCAGTTCAGTCAAAACAAAAGGGGGTTTATTGAAGACTAAATCCTCACAGGCTAATTTATGGACCCTAATTGGCTGCCAGCTCCTCTAATTCAATTGAGGCAAACCTGCTGAGTGGAGGCTTTCCGGTTCAAATGCTGCAGACTGGCCTGATTGGAAGGATTTCAGTAATTGCTTAGTGAGGGGAGCCAAGCTAAGTTCACTTGTGATGTGCTTATTGGACTTGGTCTGAAACTGCCTGTAAAAATGCCATAACTTAAACCCTTCAAACCAAATGCAATCTCAACATTGTCCCCATTAAACGTCATTGATCATATACTCTATAAAAGAAAATGTGAACTCCCATAACAGGGCACCTCAAAGCTTAGTGCTCCCCTCATTCAGCAGCAGTATGTACAGTTTGATGTACAAGAAACTTAGTGGATGATATGGCATCTGGGGGGGGGGGGGGCTGCTTGTCAATGCAAAGGCTTAAGAGCCAAGGCTCAAGTACAGCAAAACCCTGACTCCCTTAACCACTCCTCCCAGTGCACAGCCACACACAGGCTGAACCCCCCACCCCACCCCACACACAGACACACACACACACACACACACACACACACACACACACACACACACACACACACACACACACACACACACAAGATGGTGCTGTACACACAGTCAGTGTGTGTCTTGAGTTGACTTCCTTCCCCTTAGCTCAGACAGAGGTAATGACGATGCCACAGCAACAGTCACACGCGGGAAATCAAATGCAGCTGGTTTGCGAGCCAGAATGACAGAGAGCAGAGACACAAAGGCAAAGGAAGACAGAGGCATTCCTGCTGTTAAATATGGCCTTGAAGGGCCTGCAGTCTGAGTTTTCGTTTGTTTGTTTGTTTGTTTGTTTGTTTGTTTGTTTGTTTGTTTATGTACGACTATAGATGTCAAACTCACTTGATCCCTAAGAGCCTCAGATGCATAAGTCCTAATTAGTTATAAACTGGACTTATACTAGCCCCAGAGTACAGGCACCACACTGGATGAAAACCTTGGAGTGTGGGGAGCCTTTACCAAATTCACCCTCCATTCATCCAGCAGAGTGAGCAAAACAAAGACTCCTGCAGGCTGCAGGCCAATCAGAATGTATCATCTAGGTAGGGAAATAGTGTTTTCAGTGGGTTATACAATCACGTTGCACTATAAACCTGTGCACCATGAATTTCAATAATTCAGCTCTATGACTCAGAGCAAGGGAAGGGATTTTATTTGTAAGCTGTGAAATTGGAGAGGTTCAAGTGGTGCTTAGCCTATCCTGTGCCGTGGTGTGTGTTTATAGATGAGGTGTGCATTCATGACATGAATGACACCCACAGTTTTACTTTTATCACATGTGAATACTTTAATCATACAGCCATTTGACTATATATATAGGTATAGGCTATAGGTTATGTGATTGCTGCATGGTCTGTAAAAATACCTGATTAGGTTCAAACAACCACAGCAATTCATATGCTACCAAGATCAAAACGGGTGGCATGGCAAAAAAATAAAAAATCTATATTGGCAACATTATTTTCATAGAGCTACTACGAAATTAATTCACTATGAATAGATGGAATGCGTCCCCGCGGTGTGAATCAACAGGTGTGCAAGTTAAGTTTGTGACAACAGCGACTACCTCATGCAAAATGATGAAAATCAGACTTACACAAACGCATGGTAGATGAACGCCCAGGTCCTCGGTCTCTCCAGGACATTGTACAGGTAGTTTTGGAGCCTCCGGTAGTGCACGTTCCTCCGGCCGCTCTGCGCGCTGTATATGAGCGGCTTCCCCAGCAGGCTGAGCCGGGCTCCTTGCTTCCCCCTCAGGCTCTCCGAACCGGCAGCAACCGTGGCGCTGGAGGCTGACAGCAAACCATCTCCGGCGTTGTTCAACATCCTTCGTCCGGACTCCACATCTTTCAAGCCGTAACCTTCGGTACCATGCACTGGCGATGTCCTCATCCAGAGCCCGGTGCCGCCTTCATCTCCGCTATGGTTGCGGGGCATGGCATCACCAAAGCGGGCATGAAGTGCGCGGAGGTCCCTTCGAGCATGCGTTTCCAAGGGTGGAATCTGTGCCCTTCTATGAACAATACATTGGGCTACATGTGCGAAACGCAGTCCAGCACATGCAACTCAGCACACTGAGTTACAAAATTTTAAACCATTGCCAAGCCAAGGCACCGTCACTATTTGACCGCCCTCTTTCCTCTTGCATCAACCTCACTCTCCACAAGCCATTTTCCACAAGTGCTGCCGCGCGCGTAAAGGTATCCACCGCGCTTATCTTAACTGAAATAACACTACCCGAGGTGGACGGACATTAACCTAGCGAAATAAAGACGAAAGATTATTGTGTGTGTCCGTTTGGACTACACCAGGAGAGCATTTTTTTCCATCGTGACTTTTGAGCCGGCTTTCTTTCGAGTGCGTTGCCGCCTGTTGCTTCAGCTGAGCGTGTCAACCGCAGATGCGCATCAGTGCGATGCGATCGTATCCCAGTCAGAGCCGTATAATATAATAGCCGTATAAGATCTCTCTAGATTGCTCTGATCCCAGTGAGTCAAGTTGAACCTTTTGCCACAGCGTGCACTGTAAAATATATCTGCACATATTTCCCCTGTAGTCTACTTCTTCACCTCACCTGACTAAAGTGAAAATGAAAAGACGGTTAAGTCAGTTGGCGCTCCGCTGACTTTCCCTCCCGGGAAGTCATGCAAATTTATACTACCAAAGCATGTCAGCCCGCAGCATGTAATTTTATTTCCCGAAAAAGTGCCAAATTACACCCCATTTCTGAAAACCCCTTTATCAAATAAACCAAATCATAATGAATTTTCCATTTGGTCGGCTGGAAAATTAACCACTGAAGATTAGCCTACTAAACATCTGCTGAAAATATTATGGTGTAACCGAAAATTACTGTTAATTCAGAAAAGCTTTTTTCCCCTCAGTATGCTTGTTACCTACATAAATAATCTCTGATGACAGCAAACAAGGCTTTACATTTTATTTAGGCAGTAGGCTATAGCCAGTAGCCTAGGCTGATTGCATTATAATCTAAAATAGTAGATTACTGGTCTGTCAGTCATGTGCACTGTCACACCACGTGGCATTATGGACTGGAGGCAGATTTCAACAGAAGCTGATGACATGACGCAATAAATGGCATAATTATGTGCAGGTGCAAGCTTACTGCTTACATCTCCATTGTAGCTATAGCCTAGTTAGTTGTATATCTTTTGTCTTTTATTTATTTTATTTTCATTATGGTTTTTGATGTTTGATGTTTTCTGTTTGCCTACTTGTTTGATAACTCAAGAAAAAAGATCATCTCTTGATCAATGTATGATGTACTGTACTGCAATGCTCGAAATGATCGATGAAAAAAATAAAGATGATGGCATGCCATTCAGGGATTCAGGCTACAGTGGTACTTGACCTTTTTTTTGGTGATTCCATCTCTTCACTACAGTAGGTTAAGCTAATGTTCTTGTAATATTAATATAGGTGACTTGAGGAATCATAATCTTGCAATTAAGGCAGCTAGAGGAATCATCTTACTTGAGAAAATGCAGTCGAAGAATCCTGATTTGTTTTGGTTGTCTGAAGCATTATGTTGAGTTGGCTCTTTGATGAGCAGATCTTTGTCTTAGCAAGAGTTATAGAAAATGTATGGCAACAGAGAACATCCAACAATTGAGCATTTCTGTTATGGAAATTGAATGTTTGTCTTTGTTGAAATGTTCTTTTGTTGAAAAATAATTTTGAATTTGCAGAACTGTATAGCTATTTGTCATGGCTGTTGTTATCCAGTGTCTTGTAAGCCCATATGGGCTGGGCACCATAAATGGTGCATGACACTCAAATAAACATATCAATCAATCAATCAATCAATCAATCAATCAATCAATCATATAGGGACTTTTGCTGACAGTAACCTCCTAAAAATGTAGTTAATTGGTTAATTAGAAAGCATAATTGATTCAATTATATAACCTGTCATCATTTGGTAGCCTAACAAAATTTATGTTGGCAGTGAAGCACATGGGACTCATTTATGCTGTCTCGTGTCTCTGTGCCGTCTGAACAAAATTAATGTTATCCAACTTTTCGGTTGGAGGGAAACTGTGGGTTGTGGCATAAAAAGATTGAATGAACTCTGTATACTTCCTATCTGTCACAACACTTGGGGGTAAAGTGGCCACTTTGAAATGCGCTGCATGCTGGTTGTGCACCTGCAGGAGAGTCGCACGGCTTCCTTCTGCTGACACGCTGGAATAATTAATAGCCTACTGCAGTCTCTATAGCCTACTATAGGCATACTTTAACTTCGTTCCTCCAATGTTACAATGTTGCCCTGTATTCTCTTAAAGTTGTCTCATCATGACCCTGACTCAATCCAGCCTTTGCTTCAGATACAGTAAAGTGCTGACCATGTGTGATGCACTCACATTAGCTTATTGCTATGAAACTGTATTTAATGGCTGGGAGAGAGAAAAGCAGTAGGCTATTTGTGCACGGCTGACAACCATATCAGTACGAGTCAGCATCCTGTCAGATACTGCGTGCACACGCGTGCGTGTGTGTGTGTGTGTGTGTGTGTGTGTGTGTGTGTGTGTGTGTGTGTGTGTGTGTGTGTGTGTGTGTGTGTGTGTGTGTGTGTGTGTGTGTGCATGCAAGAAATAGAGTGAGTGAATGTGTCTGTGTGTCATATGCGTTTCTGTAGAAAAACCTCAGAACACTCAGAAACTTGCATTTAACATTAACGAGGGCCCCGGCACTGGAACACCTAAATGGATTGGAAGTTGGAAACCCTTACTGTTTTGCTTGCACCTGTGTTACTTCGTGCCTTTTAGACACAATATGCCTCATGTGAAAATGGTCAATTCCACAGTCTGTCTTCTGTCAAAACTACGCCATCTACTGGTGAGTGGGTGATACTGTAACAGGAACACCAACAGTCTCACTGGAAATTACAATTTTATAGGTTTAAACTGCAGTGCTTAGGCTATACGCTTTTGGCCACAGTCTCTTTGAAGATCAATGTAGAACGATTACATCCCCTCATGGCTGCTCTAAAATAAATCCTTCTGCTTAGCTCTTATTTGTTTACAAATGTCTCTTACATGATTATTGATTGGTCACAGGAGCATATTGTCAGGGTTTGCACTCCTCAGTCCTCATTATTGGTTGCTCGCTTGTCATTTCAGTGATGTAGGAATTTAAGCATATTCTACTGTTGCATTGATGTAAGTCACTGGTTAGCATCAGCTAAACGCCTGGAATTTAAACAGGAATGTAGATGTTGTTGTAGATAACTCAAGACATTTCCTTGTGTTCTTCTTTGCAGCTTTATGCTCATACGTTCAGTTATCTGCACATCTTGTCATAATGTTGAAATGGCTTCCTGCCTCAGCCTCATATAACCTATATCAAACATCTTCAACAGCAACAACGGAAAAAAAATGTCATATTGAATCTTTTTCCGAGAGACATTTTCAAAATGACTCCTCATCTGTAATTTCTCCATTATGTCTGGCATTTTTCCAAAATGTTCTACTCAGTATGGAGAGGTCATCATAGAGGTTTAATAACCAAAAAAAATTGTCATTTCCATTTCTGTTTCTACTCATAATCTCTCCTTCCAGCGATGAACCATGGAGATGTGTGTGATCTTTGACCTAACTGATTAATCCGCTTCCTGGGAGAAGCATGGAAATCTGTTGGCCTGTGACTTGCATGATCTGTGGTTCTCCTTCCACCATGGTCCAGATCCGTGCTTCGTACAGCGAGGTCACGACCTGTGGTGCTGTGACAAGGAGTGGGTGGGTGGGGGGGGGGGGGGTAGCATGGTGAGGCTGGTGGGAGGGTGCAGATTGCCTGCAGATGTTGTTTCGGGGGCCCTCTGCTTACTTAACGAGAGGATGTGGAACATAAATCTCCCAAGCCCTGTGTCATATGTGAGGTCACGCAAGAGGCCGTTTTGGTAGGCTACAACTTCCCCTTTAGTGCGATCTACTGATGCAATACCAAAAGCAGAGCTGCGGGTGTTACAACAATATACTGTTGCCATGTCCTTATGCTCCACAATTATTCTCTATGAAATGTTTATCTGCCATTTTCTTATTCATAATTTTCTTCAGCTGTTTCATATTTTTCTTCACTTCTTTGTGAAGACACAATCTTGAAACATTGGGGGCTTAGCCCAGCCCATAAATCTTTAGACGTTCACACGCACGCACGCACGCACATGCACACAAACACACACACACAAACTAGTTTGCGTAGTATCTTCAAATGTCCACTAGATGTCACTAATACACAATGAACAACGATCATAATGGTAGTTTAACGGTTTAAACTCTATCTTCACTATGCATACTTTGAATACACATACACATCTTTGAATGGCACACTAATGTGTAAGGGGAAAATTACACAAAACAGACATTTCTTGTTCAGAAAAAGCAGAGACACTGACTTGGGTTGTTGTCTTGTCTGTCCATCCGTCTGATGTCTGTGCACCTATCTCAAATGGATCTCAGCAGTTTAACACGGTGTTGCTCTGCTGAGATATGCAAGTGAAGAACTGAATCACAGGTTGTGTTTAAACTTCATGGGAACAAGGAAAATTGTAACTTTCCATGTTCCATGTATGTCCATGGAATTATTTTTCACTCTGACCTATTGACATTGTGTCCAAGGTAATCGCTGGAGACAGACTTTCAACTTGCATCGAAAATCTGTCGGCAGGCTCCGTCAAAAGGGGTGTAACAGCTCTCGCACGCATGCTGCGCTTTACCCGATCAAAATGAAATGAACGTGACCAGTGTGTTGTCAACACTTACCATTTTCAGCATATAGCAAGTTGCTATACTTGCTACTAGCAACGAGCTAGAGTTGTTATTGTTGTTTCATAGCGACAGACGGATTTGAGAGCTACACGCAGGGAGTGGAAAATAAATCCATTAATGGGCAGAGCCGGTCGGTTGGAGCCAATGGTAGAGCTTGCAGGGAGCGGAAAGGGATTTTCTTCCGCTGCCCACCACGCCTCTTGAGTTCCTGTCGCACCACATTGAAGCGGGGCTGCCCCCAGAGGTTAGATGTTTAACTGATGGGTTCCCAGATTGTGTCCAAGGTAATCGTACTGTAGGTTTTAGAGCATCATGTCAAGAGTACGGCTAATACTGTAAGTTGGAAAAAAATACGATTTAGTTTTTATCACAGGTACTTGAGGGGGGAAGCCGAAGGTGGAATGAGGGCAACACGTTTTCTTCCACACATTCTTTTTATTTGTAAATAATAAAAATGAACTTTTTTTTAAATATAAAACATACACATCATTTGAGCCACATCTGTTATACAAACAAGAAATGTTGCAGTGAATGTTTTTCTTTTTTCTACTTTTCTTTTTTGTTTCATTTCAGTGGAACACATAAGTTGTAAACAATCAGCATTTTTTCCCCGTTAATACTGACAAAGAAAAAGGAAGAAGAAAAAAAACAGCTTCACCGGACGATGAAAAGAAAAGTCAACTCTTATTAAGTGGGACTTAACATGGCTGGGGGTTTGAAGCACAAAGAAGTGTTCAGACAACAACTTTAGAGTGGCGCTACACTGTAGTTAATATGGCCTATACATTTAAGTTCGGCCAGTTTGTGAGCCGAGTCTATTACGGCTTGTGTTATCCCACTGCCTGGTCCCTAGTGACTTGTTAATCGCTCCACATTATATGACTTGGCCCCTTTGCAAATATCACTCAACCCAATGAATGGTTGTTGAATATTTACAGTGTATGACTCTGTGACTCTGTGCGTCTGGATTTCTTCTTTATATAACTGAACGGTTTATGTGTAAGCATATCTAAAATCATTATGTTCAAAGATAATTCATACTTCCATATAAGCAGATCTGATTTTTTACATATTTATTCATACATCATCTCAGCCCCTTGGAGGTATACTATGATGTGGAATAAGAGTGGGCTGTGAGGTCTGCTCAGTACTACAGTACATCTTCCATAGGGTTAAGAAAAGACATCAACGTAATCTTGGGATTCAGTTGTTTGAGAGACATTCAGCACCGGAATGAGAGACGTGGACTATATACTGCAGTTGATTTTTCGAATGTCTTCGCGTGATGGGAATGGCTTCGGTTTCTTGGATTTATCTCTTTAATATTCAAGTACGAGCAAACTGTACAACTGCATGCAACATACAAGCGGCCCTACGGTATGTGGAACTAACACACGTATCTAGTTCTTTTTTTCTGTATTGGTTTCGTTTTACAAAAATGTGCATGCAGCTTGGAACAGGTTCCAAAGTCATGCTGGCCCCGCCTTCTTCCGGGTGGGAGGAGTCTGTGGGCCTAACGGAGGATGAGCATTGGTGTTCATGTCCTGACAGACCAGTCTGATTGGTTAACTTTCACATTCACAGAGATGCACAAGGGAAACTGTGAGTGATTCTTTTTGTTTGTTTTTTCTTTTCCCAAAATCTAGACAAAGGAGAAGTGAACCAAACCAATGAGGGGGTAATTGCTTTTTTTTTTCATCTGTTTTTTTACTACTTTTTTCTTCAAAAAGTTAAACTTTTTGTCGTAAAAAAATCAAGCTCTTGTGCTTGTGTTTAAATCTCAAAACAATGTCAACTGAAGGTTGGATAAAAACGTTGAACATGTGCTGGGGTGAGGGAACTCCCCAAAAAGCATGAAAGAAAAACGATATTTTGACCGACTTTGTTCTTGTGAGGGTGAACAAAGATTTACTTTTAATTTTTTTATACCCTTGTGATATTTCAAAGTGACATAAATTCTATTTATTGGTCAACCTCCTGCGAGGTCTAATATACATCTATACAAAGACGACTGACATTTGACATTGCCAGTGGTGGAATGAGGATAACGACGCTGCACGCTAATCTCATCGTCAAGTGTAAAAATCTAAGCTGTGTCATCATCAAACAATCCCCCTGCATAACATCTGCAGACATTTATATATTTTTTCAATTTCTTTTTTTCCACGTTTTTCTTGTCTCTCCATGCACACACCAGACTGACAACATATCATGAGCATTTTACGCATTGTATAAACATTTTGTGCCAGTAGTAACAAAGGGGAAGAAATTAACAACAAAAGCAAACACATTAAAACAGTGTGGCTTGAGACCAGCCATGGTAAACATATTGAAAATGGGATCTTTCGACAGAGAGAAGGACCAGCGATGCGGCTCCAAGGTCTATAGGCACCAGAAGAAGGCCCTGTGCTTCCAGAATGACTGCCCATCGGGGAGCACCCCGCCTGGGGGCAGGAGTGCTGGCAGCCTACTGGGGCTCTGGAGGAGGTAACCGCAGAGAGGACACGATTGCGCCACCTGCAGGTGTGGAGGGTGATTACCTCTGTCTCGAGTCAATACATTCCGACGCTTACATACATTTCTTTGTTATTGTTTATTCAGCTAAAAACCATCCTGCTTCCTTTGATACTCACTCTCTAACACGTGCCGCTCGTCTTCCCGCCTCTCATCTCGAGAGCAGTGTTACCTACTGCATGTTGTCTATCGACAACCATAGTTCTTCAATATAAACAGAGAAAAACTATGAGATTTGTCTTTTAATGGAAATGAAACATCGAAACATAGCTCTCTCTAGAACAGACAAAATTAAACGCGACAGGAGTGATTGTCAGATCTCAACAAAGCTTTCTTATTGTGACTCTGTTTCTGATTGTTGTTCTACATTTCCGCCATTTTTGTTTTTCTCTACAGTACGTTCACGAGTTTGTTATTCGCTAAGCGGTGTAGTTCTATTGGTCCACTAGGATCGGACGCCAGGGGGTCCGGAGGAGCTGTCAAGTGACGACTGGGAAGCCCGTCGTGTTAGGGAGGCTAGCGTCGGATCCACCAAGGAGGACGGTGGGAACAACTTGTACCAACCAATTACTGTGCTTGATAAGTCCAGTTCCTCCAATAGGATTTGTGCAACTCCCATGAAGCTTTTATGGTCCATGCGGCCATAGTCTCCCCATACAATCACCTGAAGACAGAACACAAGGCGAAGTCTTCAGCTTAATGCATCCCGACAAAATCAATACCAATCAAATTAAATTAAATAGTCATTCACTTTATCCTTTCTAAACAGAACTTTTGTATAAATTAGGAATAAACATGTCACTTTTTGATGATGACTAAGAAGTCCATAAGGCTTCTCTGGTGGCTCCAATTTAAATAGACCTAATTCAAGAACTCTCAAAAATATAGATATCTTGGATGATTGATTTTGCATATTTCAAAAATGTCCTTTTTGTAATGGCAAGAAATGATCTTCCGCTCACCTGTAAGACTTTACCCTGTGGGCTTTCCTCAAATAGCAGTGCTTGCTGGTACAGTGGGTCCAGTGTTTTCCGTGCAATCTTGGTTTTCTTTTTGGCTACATATGCTCCATTATTCAGCAGATAGACCTTGACATATGGAGCTGAAGGCAGAAACAAAACCATCAAAAAGCCATTAGTCATCAACCAAGATGCTCCCCAATATAATCTAGAGATCTCACAGCTGATTATATCTTTATGTGAATCCACCGCATGATGCCTATCTGTTGGATTTCATTGGCTATGGTTGCATGTTTTACTGTAATGTGTACAGTTTATATGACTGAATGGCGGAAATTAGCCTATTGTGAATAGTTGCCGTCGTATCTCAGATCTACGTTAGTCTTTACCAGGTAGGGATTTGGATCCTGGCTTTTGTACGAGTCCGCGGGCTCGGATGACTTCCACCTCCAGCTGACCCTTCTTGTCCATCATACCGATCTGGATGTCACCTGGGAAACAGCAAAGCAACGAGACCATTGGCTTTTAATTGGCATTAACAGCGAGGAGGAAGAAACCAATGTTAGTGCATGAAGAAGAGTGAAGACACAAGCCCTGTTCGAAACCGGTCCCTATTACAGAAATAGTAGACTATATAGTATGTTGGATATTTTGTACTAGTGTCCGAATTCTCAACTGTTAATTTGATTCACTATAGTCCACTATAAAATATCCCACAATGCAGTGCAATTTCTAGTGAACAGAAAATGTACCCTACATTTTCTCTCATATACCACAATTAAATGCAATGCTGTCATGTTTACCAAAGGAGAAGAAGAGTAGGGTAGTGTCATTAACAGCGAGGAGGAAGAAACCAATGTTACCATGAAAGCATAAGGCTGGAATTGAGATCTTAGATGGTAGGAAGGAAGGTCTGATGGGGTTAGTTACAGTTAGGAAGAATGAATAGAAGATGAGAAGAGAGCTAGTAATATATATATATATATGGACGCACGCACACACACACAAGCGCGCACACACACACACACAATATACATATATATATACACACACACATATATAGACAAATAAGTTACCTATGGCGGGTGTAGCCAGTGTTTGCCTGCCCACTAACTGTGCGGGACCCAAGCCATCCAGGAAGTCACTAAACTGACTGTTGGCTCCCAGATTCACTCCAGAGAAGATCAAACTGAAACACAACACAAATCATTTAAAACAAATTGACAAAAATTACGATAGTGACCAGTAGCATAATTTAAACTTCAGGGAGGTCAAAGGGAAGTCTACTTACAGCAAGGGGGAGGGGGGTTTACATGTGTTTTTACTTTTTATTTGTGCCAATTGTCTAAGTTGCCCCTCTACTCTCCTTTACATTATTCCTGGTGATGGTCACATTCAGCATAGTTGAAAATATCAATTTGCTCCATTCAGAGGAAGCCGTTTGCTGCCAATCATTCTTGTGTAATATGAAAAACAACTTCCGCAGACTTGAAATTGCCCGAGCGAGATAATCTATCACCGTAAACATGAAGCCTTAATTTGGTTTTGTCAAAGTTTCTGTTTTATCATTATTTCCCCGAGTCGCCCGGGTTGAGTGTTTTCGTAACGGCGTTGGCCAGGCATTACATTACACTCTGTTTACTGTCAATCATCTGACATTCACAGGAAGACTCAGCCAAGAAATAATCCCTCAAAATATGTGTCGCGTTACAAACTTTATTGTCACATCCCTGTCTTCTTATTTGGGGCAGGACAGCAGTTAACTTCAAACTAGCTTTTCCAACGCTGTAAAGTTTACATTTTGTAAACAACAAAACAACAAAAAACATTTAAAAAAAATGAATTAACCTACCCATTGCATTGCAAAAGAATTTGGGGGAAATGTAAAATAGAATTCGACAGAAGCAAATGGACATTAGAAATAATAATAATAATGCATGAAGAGTGAAGACACAAGCCCTGTTCGAAACCGGTCCCTATTACAGAAATAGTAGACTATATAGTATGTTGGCCATTTTGTACTAGTGTCCGAATTCTATAGTCCCACTATAGTCCACTATAAAATATCCCACAATGCAGTGCAATTTCTAGTGAACAGAAGAGTAGGGTAGTGTCCGAAACTTGTTTGATCATTCCCCAAATAGTTGACTATATAATAAACACTACATGGGAAATAGTGAGTGAGTGAGTGAGTGAGTGAGTGAGTGAGTGAGTGAGTGAGTGAGTGAGTGAGTGAGTGAACCGTTCAGAACACGGCTACAGTATGTAGACAAGAGCAGTGATGAGAACAGGAAGACTGTGGTTTACTGACTTCCCCTCAGAGTTGTAGCTGTTCATGCTGCCGTTGTTGGACTCTTTGCTGGGCTGACGGCTCATGTTCCTCGACAGCTCCACTGCCATGCCTGTCTCTGTGCTCCGCTGGATGGGGGCGCCCTTCTCCTTCTTACTCTTCCCCTCTGGATGGAGGAAAGAAGAAGAAATGACAAATCTTACATACAGACAGAGGTGGAAAGTAACTAAGTACATTTACTCTAGTACTGTACTGGCACTTTACCTGAGTATTTCCATTTTGTGAGTCTTTATACCTTTACTCCACTGCATTTCAGAGGGAAATATTGTACTTTTTGCTCCATTATATTTATCTGATAGGTGGAGTTTCAAGTTTCAGTTTCAAGTTTATTAAAGAAAAAACATTGTTGCATCACAAGATGAAATGAGATGTTTTTTTATAAGTTAGAAAACAGACAAGAATAGATATAACAATAAAATGTCTACAGTACAGGGAGGAGATAACTAAAAGGATGGACAAGGTGAGCACAGCCTGTAAGCTCTTGGTAAGAAGGACTGCTGCTGTCTTTTTGTGTGACTTATTGGCCCGGTGAACAATCTAGTAGTTCTCAGGCCATATTGGTGGTGTGGAGTTTTGAGGGCTCCAAGTAGGGGGTTGGACCCTTCCTACAGTTACTACAGTAGTTACTTTGCAGAATAACGTTCTACATAAAGAAGCATATGATAAGCTGATGGAGCAGGTAGACCTACAACATTACATAAAATACTTCTTACAGCTTAATGCACCATTAACTATAATGTTTTTTCAGCCCCCACTAGATGTTGCACTAGAGCAGCAGCATACATAAACAAATCATTCAGAAACTGCCCAATCTGGCAACACTGAGCATAACCGCTGAAAATCTAAAAATAACTTTTAACTTCCCTGTTTCACCGGCTTTCCGCCGCTCGCTCTCTCCATTCAATCTGGAGCTCGCTTGACCGAGGGACTGAAACACTAACATGTCATGCACGATCGGCCGGTGCAGCTGGAAAACAAGCCTCTGATTTCAAAACACTCAGAGGGGGTGTGGCTTCCTTCACTGCTCAGAATACCATTACGGCCCCTGTTTCGCCACAGAGCAAGTGGTGTTTTGCTGACACCTAGCAGGGCTGAATATCGTATTTAGTACCTTTAACACAGTTATTGACACAGGTATTCAGAATGAGTACTTTTGCTTTGATTAATTAAGAACCGCTAATCCTGCTAATACCTATATACTTTTACTTTTGAACACAGATCCTTTAGTACCCTTTTTTAGTGCCTTTCCCACCACTGCATGCAGACAACATTCACGTATATTTACCCAGGGACGATTGTCTGCCTGCGAAGTGTTTTTCAGCAGCCCTGTGTCACGCCTGTGTCACACCCTCACACCTACAGCGGCCCAGTGCAACCATTCTCATCAACTCTTGGCCCTCTGAGCATTTCCACAACCAGTTGGAGGTTAATTACCTTGCTCAAGGGCACTCATTTTCCCCACTCATATTTTCCAGGTCTGTTCAGGGATTTGCACACACAAACAACAAGCTTCTGGTTCAAGTCCACTTCTCTGACCTTTAGGGCGACTGCTGCCCCATGAAGCGTTTACGCTAGCATTGTGCAGGAAATAGAACATTGCGGAGTGCAAGTACGACTTCTTTGAGCCCTTGTGGGGTTGGGAAACAAACTATATGAATGAGATGAATGGACTGATTTTCAGAACTCATGCATCAATGGAATAGTGCCTTTTTCCATTTTAAACCATTCCCTAGTGGACAGAGGAAGTAGAAAACCACAAGATAGCCTACAGATCCAGTGAAGGAAGTCGTAAACAGGCAATTGTTCTGTAAGAAAAACTGTCCGAACACTGACATCTTGACCCAGGGTATGTCCACCTTCTGACTCATTGTAATATCCCATGGCACATATGGCGTAAAGAGAAAGAGAAAGGGATGGATGTGTTCTCAGAGTTTTGAAAGTAGGGAAAGAAAGGGAGGTGGATGCCTCCTCTGGTCAGTCGGAGTGCCTGTTGAGGGGGGAAGGGAAGTGGGGGGAATAGCATGTTCCTCAGTATTACTCACTATTACTTTTGCTATTTATCTTTTTATCACATGTGAATTGAGTTAGCAATATGTTTTAGATCTAACCTGTGTTTACAATGCTCTAAATCAGCTTTCATATTGTTTATAATACCTAAAGTGGCGGTTGTACTGTTCTCATAGAAAAACTATTGATTCAAGTGGACCGCTTGGAACTATCGGGAGCGGCATGAACCACGTGACCTGTAGCGTTGTTGACCCTCAAGTTGACGCAACTCTTTTCTCTCAACGCCCCTCGGTTACACCAGTCGCCAGGGTTGCCCACGGTGACTCACCAGGGCCGCTGATCTGTGAGGTGCTGCGACTGCGGCGGTTGCCAACGATGGCCACCACCCGTGCGCTGAGGCTGGAACGCCGCTTCTTGCTTCCTCCGCCCACCGTGCCCAGCGCCGTGTCTGACTGGCTGCCGTCTGTGCGATCCGGGGTGTAGATCTCGCCGCTCACACTGGAGCTCTTCAGCATGCTGCGGCCGGCCGACGCTCGCATCTGCCGACTGGAGGAGAGGAAAGGGGAGGAGGGGGAGAGAAGAGGGGGCGACGAGGGAGATTTGAACCTGGCACAATGGTGCAGGAATGTCACTGTTGAGCTCTCTGTAACTTCCATTATACTGTACCTTCACTTTAGCCCGTGCAAAACAAAGCAGTGTTGTTGACAAGAGGTGGGCAGCAGACTGGGGGAATGATGACGATCCTAACATTTCACATTGGTTGCGGTTGAGGAATGACTTATCGTTTAATGATACAGCATGCAATTCCCATAACAGATTGATAAACACTGATGATTCCAAACAGGGAAATGCCAACACAGGTGACAATCTGTCACAAAAATGATGATGACAAATACTTGATTATTATAGGCTACCTAATGACTTCAAACTCAATAACTACAATATCAGTGATTAGTGGTATAGTAGCAGTCCATGGCTGCCATTAGTATAGAGAGACAAGTCACGCCCACTTCCGGTTTAGGCATACGCACCAAGAGATTTCATCCGTCAATTATTTTCCCATAGACATTTCATAAAATACTTTTCGTAAAATACAAAGATAGCGCACTCAACTCCTTACTTTAAGGCAGGCTGTATAAACTGGGTGCTGGATCCCTAAAACAAGTCTAATTCAAAAAAACGAAAAGGACAGCACTCCAAGTTTAATTGTGTGGCAATAAATCTTTAAACTTGGAGTGCTGTCCTTTTCGTAAAATACTTATATAAAAATAGTCTTCCTTGGTCAAACCAAGTGATTCAGCTACAGTATATTTAGAATCAGGAGAGACTATGACATTTCACTTGGACAAAAAATTATACTTTTTTTAAATCCGCCTTTTTTTTCCTTTTTCTTTTTTTTGCGTTTTGGTCCGAGTGAAATGTTCTATGGGCTCTCCCGATGCTAAATACCTGTATAGCTGAATCGCTTGGTCTCATGGTGCGTATGTCTAAACTGTAAGTGGGCGTTTGTCTCTCATTCTCAAGCATTAATGTTTCTTCTCCTAAAACAAGCTGCAATACAGGGGCAGATGCTGCTCAGAGTTCTCTGGTGCCTCCTAGGGGTTTGGAGGAGTTGCCGCATGTCCATCCCCTCAGAGTGGGTCAGGGTGCTGCAGGACAGCCTGGCTATGCTGCCCCTGTCCCCCATAACCTCCGTCCTCTCCAAGACCAGGACATCCATAGACCGGTGGCCCGGGGGAACCGGGGACCGGTCGGGGAGGGGGAGGGTGGTCTGGGGCCGCTCCTCCGCCCCCTGTAGGGGAGTGAGGGAAGGGCGTGCGGTGGAGGGGTAGGATGGCAGGGGAGAATCCACCTCAGGACGATGGAGGGGGTCCAGGCAGTCACGGCACAGGATGCATGCAAGGAGGGATCTTAGACATGCACTGAGAACCACACAAAGATGAAAATAACAACACTTGAAACAAAATGCAAAATGATTTGCATTTATGTATACAGTAGTGCAGCCATTCCCAACCTGCGGGCCGTGAAGGTATTGTAAGTGGGCCGCCAATTCATTTGCAAAACATTACAATCTTGGTGGGGAAAAAATGCAATTACTATTATTATGTATGAGAAGGAACTTTTCCATTGTTGAATACCGTTATTTAATTTGTAATCAATTATTCATTAATTAGCCTATTGCAGACAGCCCCTCACTTTTAGTTCCTGATTTCTGTGTGGTGCAGATGGACAGCTCCTTTTATCGTTAAAATAAAAAGCGCTCTGAGAACACATTATGGCCTCCGCACAGTCTATGGTCCGATGTGGGCTGGGAACATTTTTGAGACTTTCAAGCGGGCAGAGTCAGAAAAGGTTGGGAACCGCTGCAGTAGTGTATGTGATATTATATTCATATAGTATATAGCTGTTTTGGGGTGGAAACCTTGTGACTTGGGTGTTTTTCATTGTTTAATCTGAATTTAAACTATCTGACCCTATCCTAGGGTCCATGAAACTTGTGGTTTTGCCCTTTTTTTAAGGTTGATTCAGATTCACTGTAATAGCCACAGTAAGCAATCAAATTACATATGAGGAATGTCACTTAGTGCAAGTGTGCAGCATAGCCATCATATCAATAGTAGAAGAGAAAAACCAGAAAGACAATCAAACATTTTTTTTAAGTGCAGTCATTTAAAGTGACATATGAATGGGGGTGTAGGATCATGTCAGTGGGGGGATCCCGGCCTGTTGCCAAGCCGACATAAGGTTTTCATATTAACGGCATACTCAATACACCCAAGATACATACTGTACAAATATGGCATAAACACAAACATTAGTACAAGTGTATGAATTGAAAGTGTACGAATTGAAATATAATGAAAGGAGTGCAGCGGCGTTCCATGCAGGTGAGGTCAGACTGTGAGAAGGTGCTCTTTGGTCCAAAATGGTGTTCATCACGGCCTTCATCAGGGCAGAGATGATGCCCTGATGAAGGCCGTGCGTGGCCGAAACATGTTGGCTTTTTTTTTTGTCCAACAATGGACTAAGCATTTATATTAAAGCTTTTTTTTATCTTTGAAGAGTGCCTTGGTTCAGCTTTTTGGATTACTGTATGAATTGAAATTGATAATGCAGAGATGCACATTACACAAGAAAGAAAACATGTAAGACAAAGGGACAAGGGTCAATGAAGAGGTAAGCAGGCTTTAGTATGTCAGTTTATAGCCCCAGGTTTCTGCTCCTCTGTATATAAAGTATGAGCGAACGGACCTGGAGCAGACGAGAGCATCCACAGAAGACAGATATAAATATCCTGCCCTGGCTAAAAAAAAATGACCTGAAGCCAGTCCTGCACGTCAATGGATTACTAATTCATATTCCAATCTCCCTAAAAACTGACCCCTAACCGGCCAGAACCCATGAATAATAGATGAGCCACATTATGAGCCTTCTAAAACGGAATGAGTGAACGGGACATCTTTATAAACGGTCACAGACTCCATTGTCTGCTCTTTGAATTCTGCCTCTTGTTTTCATTGTGAGTCTGATCACAGACACATACTCACTGCCTATTAACGGACCTGAAGCCAGCCAGAGGAACACTTTCCACCTCATTCTCCTCTCCCTTTCTTTCACAAACAAGCAAGCACTTTCTCTTTTACACTCTCTCTCTACTGCTACAGTACTGCTCTCTATCTCTCCCTCTCTCTCAGGTCAGACTGGAGAAAGTATGTCAAAGGCCGAGGGGCTATGCTTTTAGAACGCTCTATTTGGAGGGATCTGTGGTAAGGCCATAAAGAACGGGGCTCTTTCTCTCCTCCTCCCAGACTCAATACATTAGCTAGCTAATACGCTGTACTACTGTACATCACCACCGGGCCCACTGAGGAGCGCTCCCATACGGCCGTTTGTCCATGTCAGCACTCTGCAACTGGTCATCCGAGGGGTGGGGAGGGGGAGGTGGGCAAGAGCACGGCTATTATACTATTTTTTTTAATCTAGTTTTCAACTTCATATTCATATTTTAAAAAGCACTATATAAATGCAATTGATTATTATTATTATTATATTTTCCACTTCACTTCATTTCAATTTCAGCAATGAGCATAGTTTTAGTTCAGTTTAAAAAAAAAATCTAAATGTTTTACTTTTAGTTTAGTTATATTTTAGTTTCAGTACTAACACCTAGTTTCCACATTAGTTTTGGTTTGAATTGACAGTAACAACCTTACTGTGTAGAGACCCATAGTAGGAATGCAATATTTTGGTTGGTGGTGAGGCGGTGAGGATGATGATGGACTCCAATGTTTTGCAACAGCACTTCTAGCAATACGTAAGAAACTGAAGCACAGGGTCAAACATGTAATCCCTTGATTCCTTGCACCCAGACATTCCCATGTGAATAAATTAACAGTGCTAAGGGAATGCCGCGGTTGCTGCCCCTCAAAATGTGTAGGGGTACCACCCTCCAACTGGATCCCGGTTCAACACCCATGTCGGTAAGCCCCCCCCCCCCCCCCCCCCGCTGAAGAGTCCTTGAGCAAGACCCTGACTCCCTAGCAGCTCCAGGGTGAACATCAACAGATTTTCCCTCAGAGATCAATAAGGAACTGCTCTGTAATTACTATCATTAAAAACGTTCCTTGTGTGTCGCTGGGGGTTTGGGGATTCTACCATGGCGATAGTGGATTTACCATTTGGGGTCTATTGATCTTTACCTGGACTCCCTTGTGTCTCCACCAGTCACAGTGTGTCTCCTGCGCTTCAACTCCTCAGAGAAGCGCCTCTTCCCTGCTGACTTCCTCCTCTCCTCCTCTGCACCGTTCACCCCCCACGAGATCCTCCTCTCCTTCTTCTCCTCCTCTAACGACTTGGATCTGAGTTCAGTTTGTTTTCATTTTTCCATTATGTGTGCGTTCATGTGCATGTGCATGTGCATGTACAGTATGTTGTGTGTGTGTGTGTGTGTGTGTGTGTGTGTGTGTGTGTGTGTGTGTGTGTGTGTGTGTGTGTGTGTGTGTGTGTGTGTGTGTGTGTGTGTGCGGGCGCATAGAGGAGACAGAGCATGGAGAAGGACCGAGACATGCAGTGGATGGCATGCATGCAGAAACAAAGAAATGACTGATTAGCCAGCAAGAGACAAGAAGCGATCATCTCCACCACCCTCGTTCTTTAGTTTCCTTTCAGATTTTGCGTTTGTAAGATTTCAATAACAAAAATGTTACTTGTTAACAAAAAACAGCAAAAAGAAAATATAGCTATACTGTACTATGTGGTGTCTTGAATGATCGAAACCCACTGCCCAGCCCAATGAGAGCACCCTAACCTTTTGACGGAACACAATTAGCCAATAAAGACTGACCTGAGTCGTCCCCTGGGTCGTTCTGATTGGATAGACATGTAACTGGTGCTACTGAGGCGGGAGGCACTGCTGGCGCGGGAGAGGGCCGACACGTCACTCATATCGCTGTCTGACGATCTGGCCGACGTGTTGTCACTGCTACGCCGCTGTTCTGCATACATCTGTGGAGAGAGACAGGCAGTTGCGGAAACAGAGAGAGCGAAAGAACGACAATGGTGATTTTGCTCAAATCCAGCCATTCGTTATAGAGAGAGAGAGAGAGAGAGAGAGAGAAAGAGAGAGAAAACCAAAATTGAGATAACACAAATATAATGCATGTAGTGAATGCAAAATCTATATTGTCATTCACAAGGGGAATATGAGAAAGGGCTGTGTTAGAAGAATAGAGGTGCAAAGCCCAAAGCAGAATTGCTATTTTTTTTACACGTCTGCTCTGTTGTCCACACTGCACTGTTCCAGGATTGACATAAATGGGTTGCAAGCCCCACCCAGTATGACTCAGATTAGTTTGGTTTCAGCTACAGTAATTAAGCAATACATGCTAAAATAATTGATAAATAATTATTAAAAAAAACATTGATGAATGGAGGAATGGATGCTGACCTCCCGTTTGGTCTTGAGGTCCGTCTCAGGGTCGTGGGAGGCTGAAGGCCGGTAGGAATGTACTTTCATTTGCAACTGTCGGGCTCGCTCCTCAACTGCAAGAGCTGAGAGAGAGAGCAAGAGAGAGAGAGAGAGAGAGAGAGAGAGAGAGAGAGAGAGAGAGAGAGAGAGAGAGAGAGAGAGAGAGAGAGAGAGAGCGAGAGAGAGAGAGCGAGAGAGAGAAAGAGTCTGTTTAAGAAAATCAGACATAGGAACGAGAAATAAGAAACATCACAGCGTCCCAAAGAGAGGCAACAGGGAGTGTCCAGAGGATGCAGGCGCTCGTTACTAACACTAGGTGGAGCATGCTGTGCACTGACAGTACAACTGTCTATCCGAGGTTCAGAAGTACTGAGAAGCAAGAGCATTGCCTCTGGGTGGGGTTTACTACGATATCGGGACAAGTCGGACAGTGGCAGGTAAGTTGTTGTTACTCATAGAAAGGTATACAGTAACAAACTAACTTTCAATTGATGTCCTGTGATTGTATACCATTATTGCACTCATAGTAATATGTGGCAAACCGCACCCATCTGGCACCAAAGCTAAAACAAGCTCGAAAAGGTATTTCCAAATGCTGTTTGACCAGGAATACAAGGGGATACAGTGATCATAATAGCTGTTAAACACATGATTTGTGACAAATGCACAGGTAGAGCAACTGTAAAATGATACTTGTGTGGTTAAAGAATTACCTTTTTCACCAGCTTTATTATGTACATGTTCTTCGTGTGCATGGACATTTAGTAACAAAACAGGGGGGGGGGGGGGGGGTTAGGGTTACAATGTAAGGGAAAGAAAGAGAGAACAGTAAAGAAGAGTGGTGAAATGAGACAGAAATGAGTCATATCATGTTTAGCTATGGGGAGGCAAAGTGAACGTCACTTCCTGCTTCAGCACTGTACCAGAGATTTTCTTCCGCAATTTATTGTCCCATAGACATTCCATAAAATGCTTATGAAAATTGTTTTACTTGGTCAAACCAAACGGTTCAGCTATATTTAGAATCGGGAGAGACCATAGAATATTTCACTTGGACCAAAACTTTAAAAAACAACATTGAAAAAATAATTTCTTTAAACCCGTTTTTTTTTTTTTTTTTTACGTTGTGGTCCGAGTGAAATGTTATGTGGTCTCTCCTGTTTCTAAATATATTTGTACCGTTTGGTTTGAACAAGTAAAACTATTTTTAGAAGCATTTTACGAAATGTCTATGGGAAAATAAATGGCGGATGAAAATCTCTGGTACAGTGCTGAAGCAGGAAGTGATGTTCCACTTTGGCTCTCTATACTGTCAGGACACACGCACGCACACACGCACACACACACACACACACACACACACACACACACACACACACACACACACACACACACACACACGCACGCACGCACACACACACACACACACGTATACTCATACCTTGCTCTATGCTGCTACTTTTTGCAGGGAGTTGTGGCAGCTGCCTGCCCCTGCGACCTGACGAGGGAGTGCCCATCGGAGGGGAGGGGCTTCCGTGAGCATGTGCTCTGACACGCAGAAACACAAAGACACAAAGCAGAAACATTATATGACTATTACATCTATTCATCACAATTGAAATGAAGCCCAAAACGCAACCGTGGAAAAAGTGATGGCCAGCATTCCAGGTCAAACATTTGGGAGAGGTACGGATCAAAATCACCAGCAAATGGACAGGCGGGAGTAAAGGAGGTGGCACTGAGTGTGTTTATTATGCACATGAAGTATTCCAGTATTTGTACATATCAAGAGTTCTGTCTATAAGTGGTTATATACAGTGCGTCTTCATATCTATTCTGGAGCTTCATATCTGATTCGAAATATTTCTATGCAGAGTACAAAATATTCTCGTAGAAACAGAACCTACACAGACAGACAGCATAAACCAATAAACAGTAAAAGGCAGTAGTTCTCAAACTTTTTCAGGTCAAGGACCTTTAAACTGACACAAATTAGACCACACACCCCATTTGATTTTGTTCCAGGGTCCTCCATCTGGTAATATTTTTGCTTTTAGATGTTTTATTACAGAAAGTGTATGAAACCCATGACAGAAATACTCATACATTCTGTCACTGTGTTACTTATGAATTATAGTGAAAAGTTGTTGTTTTTTTGTGTTTTTTTGCTGGGGACCTCACTTTGAGAACCTTTGGTATAAGAAGTCAACAGTAGTATGACATGCCTTAGTATCCCTGCAAATGTTTGGATATCTGACTTACTAATACTTGGGATACAAGCTCATTTTGGGATATGATGTTTTCATGTGGCAGCTGTTGAACGGAATACTTACATGTACTGTATAACCCTAACCCTATAATATAATAGGCCCGTAGTGACCACGTTAACATGTGCATATTACGACACTCAGTGTAACAGAAGGAAACAGAGGGAGGTAGAGGAGGAGACATAATTTGTTGGCAGTAGCATGCACCTGTCCGGCCATGGCGAGTTAGGGCAGGACCTGGCCAGGCCCGTCTGGCCAACAGGCCTCAGCGGGCCCCCTCTCCCCCTACAGCCCCTCAGGATAGAGGTGGGTTGCATACGGCTGCCATCAACAGGCAGACACAAGGAAACAAAAAAGAAAAGAAGAATACGACCTTGTGAAAACAGCAAAATTAATACAAATGTAAATCATATTGGACATGAATGATGCATGCAGTTATTTGGTGCCCAGGAGGAGCAGCTGTGTTTGCTTGTGAGTTTGTGTGTCATGCTTTTTGCTAAGTGCACTGTGCAGAGGGAATTACAATATGTGCTGTTTGTTATGTAGAGCCCCAGGAGTCCCTCCTGTATGAGGGAAATACAGTATGAGCTCCTGTCGCAGTATGGTAGAAGTCACACAAGCATCAACCAACTGGAGGCTGGTCCACTGTACAGTACATCCACATACCAGGAAGTACAGTAGCTTGGCGATTTTCTAACTGTAGTGGCAAACTGTAACTGTAAGTGTAGTGGCTAAGTCAAATATTAATTTTATATTTTGTCCAGTGATTCCACCACATAATTCTGGTGTTAAATACCCTACTTTGTCTAATAATTAGTGTCTGATATGGTTTTTCCAGAAAGAAAAGTTAAATTAAATATTATTATTGTTGTTAAAGTAAAATGCTTAAAATGACTTCCCCTCCTTATCCCTCATTAAGAATTCCAGAATGTGTTGATTTTTAAAGTTTAACTGCTGAACACTGGACAGGGATTGGCTCCAAGTATTTGTGATGTCACAAATCATGCTCGTAGGAAATCGCCTTTTCAGTGAGCACAGAGAAACGTTCCACTTTCAGCAGACGATTGTGGATACAGCCTTCTAGTGTCAAACTCTGCACAGACATCAGCCTGCACAGTGAAGCTCAAACATTCAAGTGGAGGAACAAGATGAAAAACATTTTTGAGTGGAGTGGGGTCTTGAGTTGATAAAGTCATTGTAGTTTCACTCACTGCAAATATGCACAGACGCCACCCACCCAACCACCTAGAAGTGCTCGACCGCTAGCTTGTATCATGTATGCATGGAATCAAACTGAAAGAAATCATAACAGACCAGGAGCAACAAAAAGGTCTCATGGAGAAAATAGAAGCGTGTAAACCAAACAAACACAGGTCATCCTCATCACATAACAGAAACAATTACCAGAGTGGATCACGTTTAGAAATGTGTTTCTTTACTGGGTTATTTGTGTTGTTCAGCTAACATTCAAGGCTGGATAGTGTGCAAACTGCAACTGAAAATCTATATTCCAGATTTGACAGCTAGTGACAGATAGGTGGATATCAACCCTCCGGTGAGAAGAGGAGAATGAATGGAGGTGGATGAGTGAGTGAGTGAGTGAGTGAGTGAGTCAGTGAGTGTGAGTGTGTGTGTGTGTGTGTGTGTGTGTGTGTGTGTGTGTGTGTGTGTGTGTGTGTGTGTGTGTGTGTGTGTGTGTGTGTGTGTGTGTGTGTGTGTGTGTGTGAGAGTGAGTGAGTGAGTGAGTGAGTGAGTGAGTGAGTGAGTGAGTGAGTGAGTGAGCGAGTGAGCGAGTGAGCGAGTGAGTGAGTGAATGATGGATACCTTACCTGTCCACCTCCAGGCCTTTCTTGCTGCCTGTTTGACAGTTCGGCCTGGCTGCATTGCTAGACTGCCTGTCATGGCAAACAGGAACCACGCAGAGAGACAACAAGAAGAAGAAAAAAGAAAAACACCAAATGGAGGATGGCAAACCAGAATGGCACAACTGAAAACAAAGTTTTTAAAGTAAACTCTAGTTTTTAGATGGTGCCTACTGGATATTATTCCCACGCGTGTGTAAGCCTATGATATAGGCTAGAGCTCATCCAGTAGATGATGGTTGGTAGATTCATTTTCATTTTCCTGTATCTATTTGTGGTCTAAGGGTGTCTAATACCTCTTTTCTGCTGTGCTTTGTTGGTCTTTCTGCCACTCTCCTTCCATTGTGAAGAATCTTCTCACTTTTCTGGCTCAGTGTGCACCGTGCGCTGTGCAATACTTAGTTATTTGCTTTTACAAATGACCAGGATCAAACTTTCAGTCATTTGCATTTTATATCCAACATCAATATTCAGTTTATATTCTATTAGCGCCGCCCTTTTTAGGAGTTTTGCCTACTGGATATTATTCCCACGCGCGTGTCAGGAGAGGTGTGGGTATGTTTCTGGCGGTATGAAATATATAGCATTGAACACTCCTGGCTCAATTTTTGCTCATTGACATGAGAGACATGTCAATGATCCCACATTCTAAATGGTAGGTCGATGTTTTGCTCTGCAAAACATCCAATGGTAAAGTCATTAATGTATGTATAGGAGGCATGACATGAAGTGGAGTGATAATGTGGCATCCTAAATCCAAAATGTAGGATGGTTCAACCAAGCAGCTGTACTGTATAGCCAGAAAATAGTTTTGATTTGAAATAGTTTAACGCTGTAAGTGAAAACAATTGTAAGTTATATGCATGTATTTATGTGAATATGTGTATGCTAGCTTTTTGTTTCCTTATAGATACTTAAACTATGTTGAACCTCTTATATTTGAGTCCTGTGTACTTTCACATGTGAAGGTACAATCAGCCTCTCTGTGAATTCAGTGGATGAAAGTATGGTATTAATAATGTGTGTGTGGATGTGTGTCTGTGTGCAGGCACACGTGTGTGTATTAGATGTACCTGTCTCTGTCAGGGAAGTGGAAGTTGGTGTCGGGTCTCAGACAGGTGGTACTGGCACTTCTCACTCTGTCCAACGATGGCTGCAGGTCGCTGCACCGTCCACAACATGGCAGCAGGGAGAGGGAGATAGAGTCAGATAGAGAGAGAGAGACAGACACAGGAAGAGAGAGAGACAGAGAGAGAGACACATAGAGAGAGAGAGACAGACAGAGACACACAGAGAGAGAGACAGACAGAGACAGAGAGAGAGAGAGAGAGATAGACAGATATACAGAGAGACAGAAGATTCAGGTAAAGGCAGAAAAGGAGGATAATTGGAGGTATTAAAGAGAGGAGAGGGAGAGGGAGGGAGAGACAGAGAGAACAAATAAGGCCATCAGACAGTGTAGTAACTAGGGCATTCACAGCTACTGTATATTAGTGGTCATTGACTCGACTAGTCACGGCATATATATATATTCTTTTTTTTCCTTCTTCTTCTTCTTCTTTTTTCCCACCCAATAGAAATGATCAATTCTTGTAAAAAAAAGTCTCAAAAACAGCCAATAAAGGGTTAACTAATGTAGCAGGACCAACCTCGATTGGCTATGAGAGGCTGTTTACAAATGAAACCCCAGCACCTAGTGTTTCCGTCTCTAAATACTTTAAATTCTGTTTAATTAACATGGCATAATGCAGAAAATGATTGTTCAAAGAAATATTATGTTCAATTGATTGATTTATTCATTTTTATATGTTTATATTTATGTTTATTCCTTTTTTATTGCCCTAGCAGTATCATTAGAGCTGATGCTAACTTCATTTATCATAGTCAGTCCAACAGTGCAAGTCCACTCAAATGGAAGGTTGGTGAGTTGCCATGGGAACCAGGTCGTAGTGGAAGAGGGGGGCCGCTTGTAAGTGTGTGAATGAGTGTGTACAGTACAGTACCAACATGAGAGGAGAAGAGTAACCCTGCTTTTGTTTTCCGTGCTGACAAAATTCACAGTCTCTCGGCTGTGTGTGGTGCTTGTAACAGGTTTGGTCTAGGCATTGATCTAGGGCCAGGGGTGGCCAAACTTTTTTGGTTGTGGGCCGCATACAGAAAAATGTGGGCCAAACAATATTAAACGCGGCAGTTTTCGCGGCAAAAAAAATTGGACCAGAAAACCCTTGTGCCATCAAAAATTTAATTTCTACCTAAATAAATATATGTTTTCAAATTTTCTTTTCCTGTGCCAACAGTTAAGACAGAGATAATTTAACATAACATTAGTATTAAACATTCATTCAGTATTAAAAATGTTTAAAAATAAATAGACCAGGTCAGGGTACTCAAGTATAACCCATTTTCAATGGTTTTAAATTGAAAAAATGGGGGGAATCAGTTTTTTTGTTTTTGTTTTTCCGTTTCTTTTTCTTTCTTTTTTTGTTTTTCCGTTTTTTTCCCGTTTTCGTTTTTTCGTTTTCTGTTTTAAACTTTAAAACAGAAAAACGTAAAAACGTTTTTAGCTATTTTTTTTTTTTTTAATTCATGGCGGGCCACTTAAAAACGGGCAGCGGGCCGCAGTTGGCCCGCGGGCCATAGTTTGGCCACCCCTGATCTAGGCATTTGTGACTGTTACATGCTGCCTGGCAGCTGTTTGTCATTTGTCATGTCATGTTGTTTTGTGACAACAGTTACAGTTCAATGTCATAACAAACAGATGGCTGGCTCACCGGCCATCGCATGACATTGCATTATAAAGTTTGCAGGCCAAATGCCTGGCACGAATGGCATTAGGAGTTTAGCGT
Organism: Poromitra crassiceps; assembly: GCF_964638095.1. Lineage (NCBI taxonomy): Eukaryota > Metazoa > Chordata > Actinopteri > Beryciformes > Melamphaidae > Poromitra > Poromitra crassiceps. Next base: position 15,395,776 of record NC_139646.1, read on the forward strand.
TTGCTTAATGCATTTGCCAGTACATGTTTAAGTAAGCCTCTGCTACGCATTATCACCCGCAAAGAAAGGAAAGGGTTTTGGTGGGGTGGGGCGGGGCGGGGCGGGGCGGGGGAGGAGATGATGCCTGTTTCATGGTGGGTGTAGATCTGCTGGGAGGTGGGAGGTGGGGTGGGGGGAGGGGTGCTGGGATGGTGCTGGGGTGTGAAGTGGGCGTGTCGGTTATTACATCTTACCTAACCGTGACCTCATCAGTGAACCTGAGCACGCGGTGTGTAAGGACGCTACGGGGCATGGTGCTGCCCCCTTCCTGCCTGCGGGGTGGCTTGCTCTTTAGGCACGCAGGGAGGGTGGAGCTACAGGCCCAGAGCCCCGCCCATGCCAGGCGGGAAGGACCCCGCGTGCAGGAAGGCAAAGGAAAACAAACAATGACACATGCAAATAACAGAAATAAGCAGAGACCCAAAAAAAGATGGGGAAACTGAAACTGAGTAGACTTCGTGCAAGTGATGAAGGGAGATTAAAAAGAAGAAATAAAGAAATATAAAACAAGTTTTCCCCTGGGCAACTATGTACAAAATAAAAAGAAAAAAGAAAATCAACTCTTTTAATTTGCAAACTAGCCTTTAAGTGAATGTACAATCACAAGGGAGGATTTCCATTAAACTGTAGAAAAGGTAAGACACGTCTCACTCTTCCTTTGCACCTTACATGTAGATTAGAAATGTGTCTGATTGCATGATGCTTGTGATTGCTGGACCACAACCACATAGTTTAAATCACTAAATGAACGCATCAGATGTACAGCATCCTGTCTGTGACCTCAGAGAGAGAAATTCATTATGTAATGGTATAGAGATACCCCCCCCCCCCCTCCCTGTAGAATAGATTGACCCCACACACTACAGCTGGACGTATATAGGGAGATTACATGTGATTCTGATTATATAACACAATCTAAAGATCTAAAGCCTTTGAGACGGCACGTGGCGGGGACACCGTCCTAGATCTATTTAAACATTAAAAAAAAATGGATTAGAAAGGAACAGAGCACAATCTAGTGAAATACAAGGTTTGGTCTATCTATCCAGGTTATGCAGATGAGGAATGGGGCATTACAGAAAATCTGGCTGATGATGATGATGATGTCTTTGTAATACTGGTTTAATAGTACTCGAGGGGGGGGGGGGGGGGGGAATCTAATGTCTCTAATGAGAGGAGAGAAAGAGAATGCTAACATATCACTATACTCTGATGTGATTTGGTACAAATCATGGTGCCAGGATCAACATTGGCGTGTTAAAGGAACGCACGATATGGGGGGGGTGACGGCACATGTCATTTGGTTAGTCAAAGCGGCAGCAAAGAGACAATGCAACTTGGCATACAGTCAGACCATAGCAAGCACAAGCAGCACAGTGCTCACTGAGACATATATGGGCATTTATTGCGTTGAGAGAGCTGCGCTTCAACGTAATGGCCCACCAACTCCACGAATGAGTCTGGGGAAAATGGGTAGGAGCAGAAAAGGAAAACGCAAGGAGGCCTGTAAGCTTACCTGTAAAAGTCTTTATGGATACCGTTTACTAACAGGGGCATTTTGGGGGGGAGTGTGTTGCTGTATCTACCTACGCCCCTGCTGGTGGTGCGAGTGTAGACCATGCACGCAAAGAAAGGAGGGGGACAAAGTGGGAACAAATATACAGCCACTATGAGTAAACATGTCAAATGCAAGGTAAAATTCATCAAAAGAGATTTGCCATATTTGAGGTCAGCCCCTGAACGGTTTACTAATCCCCTCACAGAATGATCAGTGCGGTGTTGTTGTTGTTGTTTTAGTGATAGACAGTGGAGATAGAGAATGCCTTGCTTTGTGTCTGACATGGATTTATGTGTGTGTGCTCAACAACTCCTCGATGTTGAGCGTTTGAATAATGATGTGACACTTTCAATTTTCTGTCCATGCAGTTGCACAAAAGCAGACATACACCAAATACTGAGTCAGAACAGCTATAACGACAAGCATCCATTACGATAAACACACCATCCACTGGAAATATCAACATCATAAGTGTGTTAAGATGGAGTTGTTAAAGTATAGTGAGGATGGAAAGGATGATAAAATGGCATCTAGTATGAAATAAAGCTGACTGCTGGTTGTTGTAGTTGTAGTTGTCTTTTTCGTTTCTCTTTTCTTTTACCTGTTTGTGTGCAGGCACTCGGCACTCCCGCCCCGGATAGACCTGTGCACCTCCAGGACCTCACTGTCATTGCCATGACGATGGGTGAACCAATCAAAAACAACCCGAAAAAACACAACAGAAGAGGATGGCAACTCAGACAAGCAAGTGGGTTATGAATGAGAGAAACCAAGAAATCGTGATTCTGAGATTTCAGTAAAGTCTGCATTCAACAGTACAGAATGGCATAACAAATTTAGTATGTTGCAATGACTGTTATTTTAGACTGTTAGTAGTATTAGTAGAATTAGTACTATAGTATCACAATACACACACTCTGCTTAACAGAAACAAGATTGAAGCTTTTTAAAATATAATAATTTATCAACCAAGTCAGTAGGGTCAGTAAATATTACATTTTGAAGATGAAATCAAGGCCCCATAACTACATTTTGGAACTTTATTCATGTCTGATGAAAACTAGTTGTGGTCAAAACAATGCTGAATGAACCACCGCGAGAATATGAATCCAGTGTGCTTGCATCTTGTACTATTTCAATAGATATTTTATTCTCAGTATTACTACTATGACACACCCTTACCTTCCCAGCCAGAGTCCCTCCCCACCCCCCTGAAGATCCCCAGAGGTCCCAGCAACCGGTTACCTGTCCTCAGAGTACTCGTAGTCCGAGTCGCCGGAGCGCTGGTGCTCCAAGTGGGGCTGCTCATGGTACCGTGAGGGTGAGTGGGAGTGGTGGCGGTTCTGGTGGATCTCATCCAGACTCCTAAATCAAAAATCAATATCATGAACGTATTCGAACAACACATAAATATACATCTCTCTCTCTCTCTCTGTCTCTCTCTCTATCTATCTATAAATGTTGAAAGAAGTGGGAGTCTGGCTTCAGAGACCCCCGTCTTCAGCCATGGACAGCTGTACAGTATGTTGCCAGCTCCAGGACAGGTAATCCAGCATCCCTGAAGTATGCCATCAAGGAGCAGCCAGGGCGAGGACGCGCATCGGCCCGAGCTGCGTATGCGAGCTGCAGGGCCAGCTTGACAAGGTGCAGGGCGGGCGAGGCCATGCAGCGTTCGAGCCTAGGAATCGAGTACGCGTAGCACGTGACATGCCTAGTGTATATACATGTACATGCAGATGTGGAGCAGAGTGAAGAGAAAACAGAAAAATAACCCTAGTAAGGGACACACAAGGCATGTGAGTCTTTCATTCTTTTTCTATAGATGCGAGCCTCGATTTGTCATTAGCAAACAATTAAATCCGGGAAAGATATCTCTGAGCAAGTCAGTGACTCAATATGACTGCGCTCACTTTTGACTTGATCTGATATGATTGTTATGGCATTCATATTTTGATTCTGGTTAGGAGGACTGATGTGGTACAGTAGTCAACAGTAACCATCTATGAAGCAGAGATGTCAATGTCAGCATGATATTGTCACTAGCATTTATATAGTGTATTGTCAAGTATAGACAAGGCACCTGTACAATAACTGACATTTCTGTCACACATATTAGGCTACCAGTCAATGACATATAATGATATTTCTCTGGAGCTTGATAACATTATTTAGCTTCTCACTTCCCCTATCGTTTATACAGTGGGGGAAATATAGGCCGCTTGATAGAAATATGGAAAATCTTCCATTAGAACCCAACAGAAAAAGCAGGAACAAATGGCATTACAGTATTATACAATCTCAAATGGTGTAAGTGTTGTTGTGGGAAAGGGAAAGCTTTTAGACACACACACACACACACACACACACACACACACACGGTACACGGTACATGGCAAGATTGAGAGGTATGGATGATGTCAAAGAGTATAAGCCAAGAGACGGAGCTCTGACGATGCTTTTTTGACAACAGCGCTGCCGCCATTTTGGCCTGACGCCTCCTTCTTCCAATGGGAAACAGCACAGATCCATGGCAGAGAGACACATCATGACCGGGAAGAACAAAGGCCATTTACTGGCGTCATTACGGTAGTCTCCTTCAGGCCAAAATGGCGGATTTGCTGTGCACTGATGTTGCAATGGAACGACCTATTAGCCTTCAGTTGGACGATGCTGACCTCTGCATGGGCACGTGCGCGGGCCTTGACCGGGCCCTGCACGAGTCTTCTCGGTGAGGAGACACCGAGCGCGAGCGGTGCTGGACCGCCCGCTGCTGCTCAGGCACAGCCAGGGTGCTGTTCCGCTCTCTCTCCCTGGAGTTACGCTCTGCACCTGCACTCCACACACACACACACACACACACACACACACACACACACACACACACACACACACACACACACACACACACACACACACACACATCCAGCATGCACACACACACATCCAGGCATTAGTGGGTGTCCTCTGTTGGGGGGTTCACCAGTTGTGGGCACACCGAGTGAACCCTCTGTCCAGGTCATGTTGGTGCAGTGCCACGGCAACGAGCATTACAGCTCTAGTCTACTCAAGCCGATGTAGATGTCTGAGATCCCTGCTGCATTCTCCCTCTGACTGTAGAGCATCACATTAGGATGCTTTACAGAGGCTAATGACCAGCTAGCTAATAGGTTAGCTAGCCTGAGTAGCTGACTGTTTCGGCGATGTCTCTCTCTCAAGACCTGCGGTAAGCAGTATTTGCAATTCTTAGCCTTTGTTTTAAGCTGCATGCAGTACCAGATAATACAAGAGAAAAGGTGGGACTTTGATCCCCTTTAAGCGATTGAAACATTTACAGGTTAGCAGTTTACAGATATACCAATTTGCAGCTCACATGCAGGGTGATCAAATGTGCATTGTTGGCACTCCACATTAAAGTACATGTGCAATCTTGCATCAGATGTACAGATGGAATTAAGACACGAAATGTGTCCAGAGTCCAGACACCGTCCACATTGTGCATTGCTGGTGTGTGAGACTGGGATTTTCTTTTCTTCTCTTTCTGATTTTCCATTTTCTCCCCGATTCTACTTGGCCAAATTCCCCCTGCTGCCCCGGTTGCTGCTCCACCCCCTCTGCCGATCTGGGGAGAGCCGTGGACTAGCACCATGCTTCCTCCAACACATGCGCAGTTGGCAGCCGCTTCTTTTCACCTGACAGCGGGGAGCTTCACCGGCAGGACGTAGCACGTGGGAGGATCACGCTATTCCCACCAGTTCCCTTCCGCCCTGACCAGGGGCCCCGACCGACCAGAGGAGACACTAGTGCAGCGACCAGGACACATACATGTACCCTCAATCCGGCTTCCGACCCGCAGACACAGCCAATCATGCCTGTATGGACGCCCGACCAAGCCAGAGGTAACACGGGGGTGCGAACCTGCGACCCAAACCCCACCCATCCGGCACTTAAATAGGCCAAAACAACCATTCTTTGCAAATATTTGAGAGAGGTCTGATCTCTATTGAGACAAGATTAGCCAAAGCAGAAACAGGCCATCCACAAAGCAGTTATAGTGGTTCAATTAGCCTAAATAACACATTGTATTATGCACAGTATGCTCCCACTGAAGTAAGCAACTTGTGGGCTAGACGAGACTCATGCAGGAGAATGGCAGGAGAGTTAGTGGCATGGCAGTGAACTGAACTCCACATACTCGATCATGCAGCCGGTGCTTCAAGTGGCTCTACTCTACTATGGCCCAGCAGAGGAGGAGAAAGTGTGGCAGCATGAGGCTGGGACAATACAGTGACATTCAAAATCTGCAGTCCAATTTGATGTGATGAATTGCAAAAGTTTCTGGACTATTGTTTTTAGCTGATAGAGAATTTTTAGACAATAATAATTTTTAATTTAAATTGCAATTTATTATAGAAAGCAGGTTGGTGCTGAGGCCAGGAAGAGAGGGAGAAAAGGTGTTTCCTTTGCTCTCTCGCCCAGTGCTGGACACCTAGGCTACTACAAGGTGATGTTCGGTAACCATGCCCCCCACCCACCTTCAGTCACTACCATCAAACCATCCTCATACTCTGTATCAATGATGCGATGAGACCCTGCACATTGGCCAACACACACACACATACACACACACACACACACACACACACACGCACACACACGCACACACACACGCACACACACGCACAGACACACACACACACACGCACGCACGCACGCACACACACACACACGCACACACACACACACACACACAGTACATGGTAAGGTTGAGACGTTCCGTTTGCAGTTGCGATCTGTCTCCCACACAGAGAGACAAGTTCATAGAAAGTTAGAAAGTTCAGCAAAGCATAGTCTGTACTGGGGTCTGGCTAAAGACACACATACTCAAACATAGGTGCACAAACAAGCCTAGGCCTATATGCAGGGATTTAACTGCGCACATGCACGCACGCACGCACACGCACGTACGAGCGCACACGCACGCACGAGCGCACACGCACGCACGCACGCCTGCACACGCACGCACACACACAGACACACACACACCCACACGCATGCACACACAGACACACACACACATTTATAGGCTATATACTGAGGGGACAGTCTTGGTTGGTCGCACTGAGGCCAATGCCAAAAACACAGTTCCTTGAATGGCCACTTGAGGCTGGTTCCAAAAGGGAGTCATGCCCCATTCCCCCCATGTTAAAATGCCTGACTTAAAGTTGGCGACTTCACAGCATAAACATGTTTACAGCCTGGTTCAAAAAACTTTTTTGTCTATATAGCTAATTTCACCTTTCATGACAACTGTACGGGGGGTGAGTTTTCATATAATGCGGCCGTTTAGTCAAATAGACGATAATAAAAGGCTATGTTTTGGGCATGATTGACAAGTCGCCTGTCCAGTGATCACGCAGCTCGGTGATCGCAGACCAATAGCAGGCGACGCTGCGGCTCTGGAAAACCCCCTCTCGACCAAATATGGCTACAAATACATCACTTCTGGCTAAAAAAAATCAAGATGGCAGCGGCCAAAATGCCAAAGACGTGGCTTCAAAACGGGAGTCCACAAACCAATGGGTGACGTCACAGTCACTCTCTCCATCTTTTTTTACATTATTAAATTGTATTATATACACACACACACACACACACACACACATACATACGCACACACGCACACACATGCACACACACACACACATACACACACACACACACACACACACACACACACACACACACACACACACACACACACACACACACACACACACACACACAGACATACTCTGTAGTTTCTTGCTGGGGCTGTCTCCATGGAGGTGTCTGCGTGGGAGGTAGGGGGACGGCTGTGGCAGAGGTAGAGAGGACACGTCGTGGGTCTGGAGCTTATACCAGTGAGGCATGTCATCCAGCAGAGCCGTCTCCAGCTCGATCAGGATCTGAGGGAGGAACGAGAAACAGATCTGAAGCAGGGTGGCGGATCTACTGTGGATCCGCTTCAATTACGGTGTCTGTGTTTAAAGAGAGAAATTCAAAAAAATTGCAAATCCTTCTTATTCATTAGCTGTGAGTACCAGATGGGGGGGGGGGTTACTGCATATACGGACAATTCAGTGATAGAGTGACAGAGGAGTATACTAAAGTTACTTTCAAATACTTGCCTGTGATTGTATTGTCCAATGCGGCAAATCACACGCATCTGGCACATAAGTCAAAACCATTCCAGTAGGCTAAAACTAAGAAATAGTCCAGTTAGCACGACTATGACGCCCCAAGAGGCCGTGCGTGGTTTAGTGACTTTAGTGAGTAAAATCACTGTAAATCACAGCCTGGTGGGGCTTATTGCTTACTACTGTACATATAGCCTACCTGGTAAGGTTTGAACAACAACAACAAAATGCAATATTGATCACAAATAATCATTCTTCCGCCAAGCAATGTAGTCCTTCAAGCCTCCCTCCAGTCAGTTCAAGGTGCTATGAGCACCTGCTGTATAGTCGCACGTCATCTGTGCTATACACAAGAGCCACGTTCGGAATGGTTCACTCATTCACTCACTCCCTATTCCCCATGTAGTGTTTATCATATAGTGAACTATATGGGGAACGATCAAATGAGTTTGGGACACTACACAGATTTTCCCCGCACCCTGAAGTGAAGATCATTGCATCACAAGATGCGCCATCTTGCTTAAAAACTTTCTTCTTCTCCTTTGGTAAAGACGACCGCATTGCATTGTGGTATACTGGTGAAAATGTAGGGTACATTCGCTGTTCACTAGAAATCACTGTGCATTGTGTGTATTTTATAGTGGACTAAATAGTGAATCAAATTTAATTCAAGAACACTCTCGTCATAGATTTAACCCTTTATTACATAAATGGAAATACAGTATGTTTGGCGTTGAAGGCAAGGGATACAAGATTCCAGATTAATTTAAAAGCCATAATGAGTAACAGAGGGAACCTAAGCAAGACATGGATACATGTTCACATTTTGAGCCATGCAGACTCTGAGCTAGAATCCATGATTAGCCTTTGAGCTATGCAGACTTGAGCTAGAAGGTGGAGGCTGGGGTGGTGGAGGCAAAGCTTTGCCAGCAGCCGCAGTGTGAAGTGTCAGCATAGGTGAAGCGCAGAACAGAGTGAGAGAGGAGGCAATTTTTAAATGGACCGTCTTGTTGTGAGAATGGCTGTGATTGGCGAATGTTTAAACGATGATCCAATCAGTGGCTGTCAGCCGGTTACAGCTGGGGCGTAGCCTATGACCTCCATGTCTTGAATGAACTAACGCAGGCTTCATTAACAGTTGAGAATTTGGACACTATAAAAAAAATGGCACACAAGACACACTAGTCCACTATTTCTGTCATAGGGACCGATTCCGAACAGGGCTAAGGAGATACGCCCGGAAAAACAGCCCTCCGTAGCTTAGCTGCGAGGATAGCCGCATTACTTCTGAGATATCAACAACCAGGCGACGGATTTTAAAACTGATGATCAGTAAACTCAAGCAATCCATCAGTGAATGTATACAGTAATATACTATTTGGTCCAAGTGTGTGTGTCCTACCTCTCCCAGGAAGTGGCTCTCTTCCTCCTGCACCCTGGGCTGGTCCCAGACAGTGATCTCCAGCATGCGCTCTCGGAAGTCCCGCCGGTGGACATGGGAGTAGAGGAAGGTCTGGTTCCATTTGGGCTCAGCGCTCTTCTTCACCGTCTTGGTCCGCCGCTTACTCTTATCACTGGAACAGAGGCTTGAAAAGGTTAGATTACAAGGAGGAAACATGTTTCTAAACATTATCTCAAGAGTCAGTTCCTTCAAAAGAGCATTATGGTAGAATTAGTGGAGGAAAGATGTTGGAATTCGGCATGCCGGAAGTTAGAACAATGACATCAAACAGATTCATATTCCCTTGATAACTTGTTGCTAGTTGGACATTCCACTACTCTTTTAATGTAGCGATAACTGATTCACTGTCTGCTGTGAAATAGACCTAAAGGAAAATAAAAACAGTGATCTGTTCAATACAGCCTTCTTACCTCCTATCAGGCAGGAAGTACATCTTGACGTAGGGGTTTCGAGGTCGTCCGTCCAGTCGGGGCGGCAGGTCTATGGCTTGAAGGACATTGACGATCAGCTGATGGCCCACTTTGTCGTACCACAGCTTCACCTGTAAAAGATATATAAAGGGGGGGGGGGCAGTGTATTGTAGTACAGCTTTGTTTTGCAAAATGGATAACTTCTTATATCCATCTATCCATCTATTCACCCAAAAAGCCATCCTTCATATTAGCCCACCGTGCCTCCTTCAGGTACTCACAGAGAGCTGTCCGGGCAGGATCACGGGCAGGACTCGGAGGGTCCCAGGGCTGGTAGGGGACATCACTGATATGGAAGGACGGTCCATCTTCTGAGACTCAAATGAGCTGGAGCCAGCTGAGGGATGGAAAACGCACAATAGTAGCTACTGGTCCTGAAATGCATCGACCTGGAAAAAGCAACTTGCAACTGCATGATGTTGGTCTGGCAAAAACAAAACCAGTTCCAGAAATACAGTGTATGTATTTTTTTTTTATCTCTAATATCTCCCCTAAAGCTACCATAAACACTGATAATAACAGTAAATTGACACACAAAAAATGCAGCCCATCATATTATACACTTACTAGATTCTAAAGGAGGGTGGGATGACTCTGGGATTCTTGGGGTGTCTCTGTGAAATAGGAGAGAGAATCATTCGAATAAAGTCAAGACTGAACTAAGTGATCATCCTTTTATATAAATGTATTATATATATGTATGTATATATATGTATATGTATATATATATATATATATCTATATATATATATATATATATATATATATTAGGGGTGTCACAATATATCGTCCCACGAAATTTCGCGATAGTAAAACGTCACGATATGTATCGTTGAGATGAAATCTCATATCGTGAAAAAATTTTTTTTTTTTTTTTTTTTTTTTTTTTTCAAAAGTAGACAAAGAAACGTCTTTGTTTGTTGAAGTTCAATGTGTGGAAAGTAGTTCAGTTGAACAAGTCTCTGAAGAGACACATGAGAAGTTATACAGGAGAGAAACCATTCAATTGAGTTTCTGGCAAAACTGTTTACTTGACAGGAAAAACTGAAGATGCATAAAAAATAGACTAAGAAAAGTCTTGTTGTTTGAGTTTGAAGAAAAACTGAAGATGCATAATGAGAATTTATACTGCTGAGAAACCTTTTAGTTCAAAGTAAATCTAAGTGACGGTGTAACTCATTCTATTTCAAGATAAGCCTTATCTCCAATCTCATGTTTTTTCTAGTTGTTATTGTAATAACAATTTCCCACAACAGCATGTTTTGTATTTGTGCATTTCAAATAAAATACTACTTTTCCAGTCATATATTGTCATTATTCAAGTTTAAAAAAATATTGTTAAAATCGTATCGTATCGTATCGTTATCGTGAACCCAGTATCGTGATACGTATCGTATCGTGAACTGAGTGTATCGTGACACCCCTAATATATATATATATAGAGAGAGAGAGAGAGAGAGAGATTGTGATTGCTTTGCTTGTGTGTGTATATATACACATACACAGTATATACACATATACTGTATGTACATATGTGTGTGTATATACACACACACACACACATATATAATGTACATATACATATATATTTATATACATTAATATATTTGTAATATACAAACACAAACAAGACTTCAGTATATATTCGACTCTTGACAAATGACTGAGTACGAGACTCACGTCAACCAATTGTCGCATGGTATAAAAAACACAAGTCTTACCCTATAGGTCTGGAAACAACAATTTCCACTTGAGGCTCAGCCTTGGATTCCAGGATGATGTTGTACACTTCTTTCTTGGTTGCTCCCGGCAACGACTTCCCGTTCCACTGCAGTACCTCATCACCTTGAAATCAAGATGGCCGACACACAGAATGATGATCCTGCCCGAGGCCTTTTGGAACAACTGCATCTCTCACATTATATATCTGCTATCGAAGGCCAAAATGGCAGATGTGAATAGCAAACTGTAGCTTGGTGGACCAGTTTCCAAACAAGAACCCATAAGGCTAATGTTTGAAAATAATATAGCATAATTCAACTCACTCATCCATCCATCCATCCATTCATCCACATCCTCTCTTCCATGCAGCCCACCTGCTCGTAGGTGTCCCACAACATCGGCCAGGCTTCCTTTCTTGACTTTGGTGATGAAGGCCCCGAGTCTCCCTGTCGCTGTCATTTTCCCTCCTACCACCTGCACATTTTTGATTGATTGATTGATTGATTTTATTTCCGTGTCACACACCAAATGGGGCCCCATATGAGCTTATGAGACACGACAGCACAAGTAAACATCAGTAGAGTTCATACACATAAGTACAGATTCCAGATTTCATGTTTCCAAACAAAAGAAACAACAACAAAAGGTGCCATAACCTGAGGTGCAACATCAATACATACATTATACAAATAACATATTCTTTCTTCTCTGCCAAGCTTTGCTAATAAACTGGGCGATATCAAAAGCTCCCTTTCTAAAGAATAATTCAAGTCTGGCCTCATCCAGAACCCAAAAGGCCTCAGGGTGAGCACCAAACATTTTTTCAAAAAGAGTATTGGTAGAGTTTTAGTTAGGTCGTCATACAGGGGGCAGTAAAATACAAAATGGATTTCATTTTCTATTTCCCCAAGGTCACAAACTAAACACAGCCTGTCCTCTTCTGGGACTACGTTGAATCTGCCTGTCTCTAGTGCCATGGGGAGGGTGCCGGATCTTAGTTGAGCACAGACTGACCTTTTGGCTCTTGTGAGATTCAAACACACGTAAGCACACAAATGGGGAATGGAGAGGAACAAAAGTGCATGTTGGGGGGTTCAAGAGCACTTTCATGTTCTCTACAAGAGAGTAATTGCTCAACAGACAATAATGTAGCCACTAGCCTGTTTGCTGCTTTGCCAAACAGTTGTGCAATACTCAAACAGCATAATGTTTTTTTGTCCACAATACAACACCATCCCTGTCACCCATGCACTCTTCAACTTTTTAATTTCTTTACTCATTACACCACAGCGTATACAGGAAGTGCAAAACATTATTAGAGGCAAAGTGCTGTTGACTTCAGAATCAAGTAAACCTGGGCGTGATTGTGTTTGTACATAATGCTTACTGTAAGGTTTGTTTTTGCTGGATGGGTGCGGATTGCCAAAAAGAACGGCCGCTAACAAACCTACGACACTTTGTCAAGTTACCGGAAATGACGTTCTGCCACATTATCCTCCGTAGTGAAACAAACTGGAGATACGGTGAATCACTTTGTAATATGGAGAGACCTTTTTAAAACACTGACAATGGATGTCGCCGCGAGCAACGTTACATTATTTGATTGCGTTTTATCCATTTACAAGCACACGACTTCTGCATGTCACCGCCTCTTCTGCACGAAGGGCTACCCTATTGGTTCTGCGTCTGCGATGCGTTTTCTTTTAACTCTCAAATTGTTTCCAATCAGTTTTAACAACGAAAGCTGGAAGAAAGTTCTCAGTCTCTAGTTGAGCGAAGCGGATATATAGTCTGAGAACTGAGTCTGAGGCACGGCGAGTATGAAAGTCGATCTAGCAACCGTTTCTTCTTGCTAAATAACACTGATCTGTCTGGCATGTTCTCTATATAAGCTCCACTCATCTGGTACTCCACAAAGGATCAAACAAACGCTAACAAATTATTTACAAGTTCGCTTTGACCCAGGTCGCTAACTGGGTGATTCGCTGCTCACCTTTAGGCCCAGAAGGGAGCCTGCCTCACGGGGCATGGCCGACCTCTTGCTCAGCGTGATGCGTCCAATCAGGTGATCCCCCTCTTTGGATGGCTGCCACGTGACTGGATGCTACACAGAGAGGAGACAGGGAGGACAGGGTGAACATGAGAGAGTAGAAAATGCAGCAGAGAGAGTGGCAGAGGAATGGAATTGAGAGAGCATAAGAGAGTGAAAAGAGAAATAGCAAACAAGGGAAAAGGAAAGTACAGTAATAGACCCTATTTTGCGCGTGGTGCAAGGCATTGTCGTTGCTAGTTGCTAGCACTCAAAATCACCCATTTTCGTTTGAATTACCACTGGGTTACTGAAATGCATCCGATGTACTGACCCAGTGCTAATGTACTGACCCAGTGCTAATTAAAATGCATCCGATGTACTGACCCAGTGCTAATTAAAATGGGGGGGAAGTAGATTGTGAGTGCTAGAAACTAGCAACGTCTTGCGCCCTGCACCGGGTGCAAAATAGGGCCCAGAATGTTATGAATCTGTGTTCTCGTGATAATGTTTAGTTTAGTTTACTGTATTAAGTTTATTTGTCAGGGACCATGTGCAAAAGATAACATTGATCTCAAACGATTTGGCAAAGTCATTCCATGTTCATGTTACATAGCTTTTTGCTACTTCTGCACTATGCAGGATTTAATGGAGCAGTGCAAATCCCACCTTTATTATAGCTGATTGTTTGTGAACATTATTGTTTTAATCCCTTTTATTTGACTGCACTTTCATTATTACAGTACTAGAAATATTGTGCGCTCATTTCTAGCATGCCTCGCACACTCCACGTCACCCCAAATACTTAGGAGGACGAAAACCTCACTGTCCCTCCACTGACTAGCAGGGTTGGGGAGTAACATGTATGACATACATGTCATACATGTATTAAGAATACAGTATTTATTAAAATACAAAATATGAACAACTGTATTCCCTTACAGTTACAGTTTAAATTGGTGGTATTCTGAATACAGTTACTGGCGAAACTGAAGACTTCTCTGGTGGATTCCATTTTTCTTTCAACAGTATCAGTTGGAGGACAAAACATACCACATTTGTGTTTGCATAACCTTTTCTCTGAAGGTCATTCCTAACTCATGTTAACTACATTCAGAGTGACCCAATGGGCTCAGCGAGATGATTCTGAAGTATTCCGTGTATGCGTTACAAACATGTATTCAGTATTCTGCAGTGGAATACATTTTAAAAGTAACCCTCCCAACATTGCTGGCTAGTTCCATCGCAGACTGCAGTGTGAACGTGGGCTTATAGTAGTGTTATTATTATTATTATTATTATTATTATTATTATTATTATTACTACAAGTGTAACAGTAGCCATGAGACCTCAAGAGATGGTCTAGCGACAGACGCTGGAGCCTGTGGGCTTTAGCCTCCTCACTAGAGCGTCCACTCGAGGTTCTGAGTTTGATTCCCAGCTGCAGGGGACTACATAACTCTGGTTACACACTAGTAGTAGTAGTGCAGTAGTGGTACTATTAGTAGTCATAGTAGTAGTAGCAGTAGTAGGAGTGGTTATATTAGTACTGTAGTAGCAGTGCTAGTAATATGGATTAAAAAAAGATCAGAAATATAGTCCAGACAATAATCTGATCAACAGAATAATCTGTGCTATTAAACAACTTAATCTGTAATATGAATATATAGATGACGTACTGTGTGTGTGTGTGTGTGTGTGTGTGTGTGTGTGTGTGTGTGTGTGTGTGTGTGTGCGTGCATGTGCGTGCGTGCGTGAGTGCGCATGTGCGTGTGTGAGTGAGTGCACACGTGTACATGTGTGTGTGCGCATGTGCATGTGTGTTCGTGTATGTGTGTGTTGTTGTTGTTGTTAGTGTGTCAACCTGATTCTGTCAAGTTTGGCTGAAACTTACATGCCACACTGCAGGATCTAGAGGATAGCAGTCCCAGTCTCCTGCAGAGAGAAGGAGAGAGAGAGGGGTTAAAAAGGAAATACTGGAAGCTTTATGACTCATTTCTAAGGTCTTATGAATGATGTGAATAGATGACATGAAATTAGGAGGGTTTCTACCATGCCCTTGATGTCAAATTCCATGGCTTTTCCATGACTTTTATGACTAAGTTCAAGTGCTTCCATTACTTGAACGCTGAGTCCGTTTGTTCATGTTCGTTTTCAGCTCAGAAAATGACTTGGGTTGTAACTAGTCTGTTTTCTCGTACATTTGGGCTTACTGTGGAGAAAAACAGATGAAAGATGAAAACCGCCATCGCAAATCATGTGTGAAACAAGTTGGAAAATCAATTTGGTTATGTTCCTCAAAATGCTATATCACATCTCAATAACAGAGGGAGACAGAGAGGAATGAGAGGATGTCTTGCGAGAGAGGTACTGAAAAAGGATGATGTCAGACTGGTCAGAGAAAGACGGCGTACAACAAACTTCACTCATAGTCAAATTAAATCGGTGCGCTCCAAGTTGGCCCATCCAACATTCAGGAGAGAGCCTGGCCAGGGACAGAGACAGCATCATCCCAACTCTCATTAACACTGGCAGATGGCCTGGTAGAGTGGAGGAGGCGCTAACTGGCCCAACATCAGACCAGAGCAGCCCGGGAGCTTCGTGGCCACTACTCGCAGGCCGTTTGATCGCGGAGGACACCAGTGTGCTGACATCCGAGTGGGATTTTAAAGGCCTCGGGGGACTTTGAGCTGAAGAAAGAATGGCACAGCGCCACACTGAGTCACATCATCCAAGTGAAGTTTGTAACTAAGTATCTGGCAGGATAGGAGTGAATGGAGAGGTATCAGGGACTGTTGCCATTGGCTGGTGTGGGATATTAAATCACATCTCTAACATGCAAAGTCCTTGAAAACGGCATTTTTATACACATGAAAGTAAAACTGAACTTGATGGCACAAAGAGCACATCCCCTCACTGCTGTTCGTCAAAGACATATTGTGAAGCGTATGGTAAATAGACGCTCCGACAGGCTAGCCAATACAGTAATAGCCTAATGAAGCGTGAGTGATGGAGATTGTGAAACGGAGAAAAAGAAAAAAAAAATCTAAGTATGAGTGGATGTGACACTACTGCTGCTCATCTGAAATCTCAGGCTGTGCTGAGAATGCTTGAGAGAATACATGCTGAGTTGACACTTTGAAATGCTGAATAAGCCCCTTCGGTTTTAGAAGATGAGCACACAGAATAGATTACAAAATGTGGGGATGCTCTTCTCACGGATGCTACATCAAAGCATACGATCGTTACAGGTAATGCGCGTTAACTGCTTATCCTACTGTAACAACGATTATGTCCTTACTGTGACTATCAGACTCGGCAATTTACGTGACACTGTAGCAACACGGATATTGACTGGATTAGTATTGGGTTATGGTTATTTATAAAACGGCTCTCTCAAATCAAGCAATCTGATTGGTTCACAGCCATTGTATAAATCCAATAACCCACTCCAATAACCCATGGCCATGGGTTATTGGTTGCCATGGCAACTCTCTTACTAAAAGCCTTTGGTTACCTCAAAAAAAACAAATGGCGGAGACAGCTGTCAGATCCTTGTGAATCGATCTTCGCTTATAAAGCCCAATTTATGTTTCGTCTGCCGACACTTTTGAAACGGTCGCCGACAGAAATGAGGACTTGAGTCGACACTTTCAAGTGTCGGCGAGCAGTGTCTGCTACCTGGTGAAATGTCTAGTGTCGCTGACTACGTCACATAATGCAAGTCTGATTGGCTATAGACGGGCACGCGCGACTTCCTTGTTTTAGTTTTCGCTGAAATGAAATTAATGAGCGTGTCCCCGGTATTTTTATCAGCATGTCCTTGATGTATGACTTCGTGAAAATCACAAAGAACACCGTGACCAACTTCCCAGAGAGAGAGGAGGTGATTGTGTGGTTGTGTGTCGTTATATGCGGCTGCAGTTACATCTTGCCTCCGACGTGGGTTCACTGACAGCGTTCCCTCTCCTGGCTGTCTGCACTAGTTCTCTGCCTCCCTCTGTCTCTAGCGTCACGTGACCGTTGCGCCGCGGAGAGAAGTATAAATGCAGCAACATGAGCGACACTTTATTTTTCGTCTGCGACCATGTGCTGAGCGACACTTTCTAATAAGTATAAATTAAGCTTAACTTTACTAATACTTCGCAGAAAATTATGTTTTGTACAAGAATAAATGCGGGCTAATGTCTTCTTTGCAAAAAAAAGGCTGTTAACCCCGCATTTAACCCCGCATTTAACCCCGTAACGTTAGTTGGTGTCGGGCTTTGCAGAAAGCACTCAGCTTCTCAGCAAGCGCTGAGAATGCAGCGCTGCGCTCGAGCTGCCTGTCGGCTTTCCAGAAAGCTCTCAGCTTCTCAGCAAGCGCCAGGATTGGCCAATGTCAACTTCAGTCTCCAGAACGATCCAATCAAATCACCCACACGTTCTTGCGGTCCCGCCTTACAGTAGTGTTTCAACTGACTCTATCAGAATACCATGCCAGTCGGACTTATAGTATTATTATTATTATACTTGGAAACCGTTTTATAAAAGCAATATAGCACTCGAGCTGCGTGGTGTTGTGGAATACAGTATATCCCGCTGATAAGCTGTTATCCCACGAGGCCGCAGGCCGAGTGGGATAACAGCTTATCAGCGGGATATATTCGCCACAACACACTTGCTCTCATGCTATATTGCTTAAATATAGATATCAGTAATATTGTTCATACTCTGCTGCTGTGCCAATTGCCCACTCTCCTCTCACTGTGCTTTTTCTTACCAATCAAACTGGACCCCACCTCAGAGTCACTCACAAGTAGACTTGGAATTGCAAAGCAAAAAGTAAAATGCTCTTTCTTTTATGAAGGAAATACGTTTCCTTGGGTTGAAAATGAAGATTCACTTTAGTGCTTTTTGTACAAATCTTTGCCAATTTCCAAGTAAAGCAGATCAAGATGGCTCATTTTTAGAAGAACCCATGATTAGGCTGGCAGAGCAGAAGGATGACCACTCCACATACTGTAGAGCTGGCAGCACCGAGCCTGTAGGCTGGCAGAGCAGAAGGCTGACCACTCCACATACAGCTGGTAGCACCGAGCCTGTAGGCTGGCAGAGCAGAAGGCTGACCACTCCACATAGAGCTGGTAGCACCGAGCCTGTAGGCTGGAGAGCAGAAGGATGACCACTCCACATAGAGCTGGTAGCACCGAGCCTGTAGGCTGGAGAGCAGAAGGATGACCACTCCACATACTGTAGAGCTGGCAGCACCGAGCCTGTAGGCTGGAGAGCAGAAGGATGACCACTCCACATACAGCTGGTAGCACCGAGCCTGTAGGCTGGCAGAGCAGAAGGATGACCACTCCACATACAGCTGGTAGCACCGAGCCTGTAGGCTGGCAGAGCAGAAGGCTGACCACTCCACATACTGTAGAGCTGGCAGCACCGAGCCTGTAGGCTGGCAGAGCAGAAGGATGACCACTCCACATAGAGCTGGTAGCACCGAGCCTGTAGGCTGGAGAGCAGAAGGATGACCACTCCACATAGAGCTGGCAACACAGAGCCTGTAGGCTGGGCGAGCAGAAGGCTGACCACTCCACATAGAGCTGGCAGCACCGAGCCTGTAGGCTGGCAGAGCAGAAGGATGACCACTCCACATAGAGCTGGCAGCACAGAGCCTGTAGGCTGGGAGAGCAGAAGGATGACCACTCCACATAGAGCTGGCAGCACCGAGCCTGTAGGCTGGCAGAGCAGAAGGATGACCACTCCACATAGAGCTGGTAGCACCGAGCCTGTAGGCTGGAGAGCAGAAGGATGACCACTCCACATACTGTAGAGCTGGCAGCACCGAGCCTGTAGGCTGGCAGAGCAGAAGGATGACCACTCCACATAGAGCTGGCAGCACCGAGCCTGTAGGCTGGGTGAGCAGAAGGCTGACCACTCCACATAGAGCTGGCAGCACCGAGCCTGTAGGCTGGGAGAGCAGAAGGATGACCACTCCACATAGAGCTGGCAGCACCGAGCCTGTAGGCTGGCAGAGCAGAAGGATGACCACTCCACATACTGTAGAGCTGGCAGCACCGAGCCTGTAGGCTGGGAGAGCAGAAGGATGACCACTCCACATAGAGCTGGCAGCACCGAGCCTGTAGGCTGGCAGAGCAGAAGGATGACCACTCCACATACAGCTGGCAGCACCGAGCCTGTAGGCTGGCAGAGCGGAAGGATGACCACTCCACATAGAGCTGGCAGCACCGAGCCTGTAGGCTGGCAGAGCAGAAGGCTGACCACTCCACATAGAGCTGGCAGCACTGAGCCTGTAGGCTGGCAGAGCGGAAGGATGACCACTCCACATAGAGCTGGCAGCACCGAGCCTGTAGGCTGGCAGAGCAGAAGGCTGACCACTCCACATCAGGTCCCATTCATGTATTGGCAAGATGGATGAATGGAGAGACTTAGCAGCCTCATAAATAAGTTTTTGTTTGTTTTCAGTTTAGTTATGAGGGCTATGAATACAATGCAACAAGAGTCAATTGAAACTTTTTCAGAGTTGTAAAAATAAATAAGTCATATACTAAAAAGTATTCACACAATCAATGAATAATGTTTGTGATTCTATTTTTCATTCATTTTGCTATTATGAACTGCCAATATATATTTTACAGAAATACGAACGGTATATAAATTTAGGGAAAGATCATTTTCACTTTTGTTTACCTGGACAGTGAAAATAAGTCCCCTATTGTTCCCGTTTACTCTGATTTTCGAATTCTACCATCACGTATTACATCGCACATACTATTAGAAGTATAGAATACAGTTTATTCCGACAAATACAGGTAACATCCTAGCATTTTCAGTAAACTGATGATGTAAAATGTACCTACAGAACTTAACTATTCTGAATACAGTATACAAAAATACAACCTAAGTAACACTTTAACACTAAAATCAGCTCTTGGTGGTGTATCTTGCATTTCTGGACCCATTTTGTTGTTTGGTGGTCTATTTTTCTTATCCCACAGATAACTGGCTGAACGGAGACAACATGACCACACACTGACATATTTCCCGTGCAGTTACAATGAGATTTGATACCTAAACAAAATCAACAGTAAACGTCATGGTGTCAATCAAACAGGGAGAAATCTATGGTAGAAGAGGCAGTTAGTGTTGGTGGAACCTCAATAAATCATAATGGAATGCAGGCAGCCACAAGATGCTGCAGAAAGGCGTGTGACACGCTTTTTCACCACTGGGCAAACTCTCGCTCTGCTCTTTGCACTGGCCCGTTTAAATCACAGCCGAATACATGTTCACGACTGGTCTGTGGGGATACATTGTGCAATACACTTGTCACTTTTATGTACTGTCCATATATCTCACTTTACATATATACTGCTATATATTCTATTATACTCTAGTCTAGTATTTTTCTTTTATTAGATTATATTTAAAAAAAAAAAAAAAAAAAAAAAAAATCCTGCTGACCTGACCTGACTCTCATCCAGTACTTTTCCTTGTATTGTTTGTTGACCCTGTGTTAACTATGACAAATAATAGGAAAACTTGAAACTTGAACTTGATTGAATCCAGAGTGATTCTGGCAAATGCACTGAAGTATAAGTAGACAAGGCAGGTTGAGGGAAAGTAAAATTACACGTCTTCAACACATCACAGGTAACAGTGTCAAGCACAGGTACGCATGCATGGACGTGTGTGTGTGTGTGTGTGTGTGTGTGTGTGTGTGTGTGTGTGTGTGTGTGTGTGTGTGTGTGTGTGTGCGCGTGTGCGCACGCACACACACACACACACACACACACACACAGTGTAGCCAATAAACCATTTTTATATTTACCCCTGCATCATCACCAATTATAATCCTGTCACACGTGGAGGACACTGCATGTTGCCGTCTGTGAAATTCCATCTAATTTATAGCTGAAAATAAATGAGTAAACCTTGTGTTTAGCAGTTATATGTAAGTTGCTGTCGGCCAATCAGTTTGGATTAAAAACATCTACAAACAATAAAAAAGTGAGGTCCTCCAGGCTACGGGAGATATTACACTCAGATATCATACTGGGCCTGTAGGAGCTCATTAGATTCAGAAAGCCATTTGCTGCCTCTGGAAAAGCTCTGTTCTGTTTGTGGAAGTCAAACTAGAATGTATTCAAAATGGCAACCTCCCAACCGCTTATTATACAGCCTGGTGTAAAAGTTTTACTGTCTCATTTGACTGGCTTCATTGCACCTGTAAAACTGTCTTTGCAGATGCGCATAACGACAATTCTGCACGTTAAGTGTGTGGCTCATCCCTCCCCATCATGCAATGTAGTCAATTTAAAGTAGCCTACCGGTAGTTGTAAAGCCCTTTAAGTGTAGACACATACCACAAGCCTGTATGTTTTCATTGTTTATTCATCTTATGTAGCCACGCCCACTTGACCCATTGTGTCACGACTTCCTGTTCAAAACCACAAACTCACACTAGTCTGACTCACCTGGTCAAACCTAGTTTGACTCACATATGAGTCACAGTATAAACACAATCTGAACTTCCGACTGTGTTTACACTTCCTGTTAGTCTCTCAAGCCAGACCGTCTCTTCTACATAAGGCGAATAAGGTAGGAAATATTTCATAAACCAGCAGTAGCCTATCCATCCCATCTCACGACACCAAAGCTTCCAAGAATGCTTTGTTTAGACGAGTCTGAACTTGAAATAATGTAGCGTAATCAACTGAAGCCCACCACATCTGACAAAATGACAGGAATGACATTTGTATGATTTATTCCAATAAGAGAAAAATAATCCGAGTCTACTTCTTCATTTGGCCTCATACGGATTGCACATTATCCTGCAAAACTTGCTCCATGTCGTGGAAAAAGGACACATCCTGTTGGCCCAACTAGCTAAAGAGTGTTAACAGTGTTTAAAACAGCTAATAATCTACCCATTACCAGACCCTGAGTTATAGTAATCTGGATTAAAACATCTGGAACAGGCCCCTGTGACCGGTGAGAGAGATAAAGCTGATCCTAGTGCCTCCTCCTGAACTCAAATACTTTAGTTGAGCTTACTTGAGTTTAGCCTCTCTAACATAACAGTGAGCTAAGGCTAGAGAAGGAGGGGAGCCGAGAATGAAGATGCAGCCTGCGCATCAGTCAGATTTGATCTTACCTGGTGGCCCATGGTTGCCTGGTGCAGCCGGCCATTTGGGAAGCGTTACGTAGCAAGCAAGTCGCTGGCCTAATTCCACAAATCTGCTGGCCTAAATCACCGGGACTTTCCAAATACAGTAAGCGAGAGCCGTCCTGAGAGCAACAGGGTTTAGCTACAGTACAGTGATGTAGATAACACATGCCATGAGGATAGTAATGCTCTGTTTGCTGCGTGCTACATCCTATCTCACATACCCTATAGTTCTACTTTATGAAATTAGCATGCATGTACAGTATTACCGGTATCTAAAATGGTGTTTCCCAAACTTTCTTCTGGGGACCCACTTTTTAAAAATGACAAACCATCACCAACCATTTTAAATAAAAGACTGGAAGAAATTCTGCAAATGTATTTGGCGACCCAAATAAAATCTCATGTGACCCACCTGTAGGTCCCGACCCAGTCTTTGGGAAAGACTTTAGCTTCTAAAAAACCACAACCACATTTTAGAAGGTAGGACTGGGCCAGAAAGATTAGCTGGAGGAAATAAGATTATGCCAGTCTTGTCGCTCACCGTCTTCACAATTCTAAACTAAGCATAAGTTGCACAAGATCTTTCCTTCTGTCTCACCACTGTGTGACAGGTGTAAAGAGGGCACACTATCTCATGCCTTCTGGTTCTGCCCTTGACTGACTGGATTCTGGGCCAAATATTTGATTAGTACTCTACGGCCTACAACAGAACCCTTCAGCCGGAGGCTGAACTTGCCATCTTCGGCTGCTCTGAGTCCTCTCTGAGCCTCCTTACAGCTGTGCAACAGTCTCTGACACAGGGGACAACTGTCGCCAAAAGACTCCTTCTGAGGGAATGGAAGTCCCCCTCTCCACCTTTCTTTCACGTGTGGTTGACAGACATGATCTCAGTCATACGGATGGAGAAACTCAGGTTCCTGGCAACCAATTCACAACAATTGTCAGCTATCTGGGACCCATTTCTGGCCTACTTTGACAAGGTTAGAGGCTATGAGTGACTCGCCCAGCTGATTTCCCATGGCCCCGTTGCGTGAGACCCTATGCACAACATCTCCTATAAGCACATACACACTTTACATGGCTGGTAGCCCCACATTATAATATTGTAATGTCGATAATGTCACTTTTTATTTACTGTGCATTATGTGCATGTGTACTGTATGTATGAATGTAGATATGTATGTATATGTTCGTGTTGATGTGTAAGTATCCGTATGCGGGTATGTGCACGTGTATTTGTACGCAGGACGTGTATGTATGCATGTGTGTGTGTGTGTGTGTGTGTGTGGGTGTGTGTATGTGCACGTGTATTTGTACGCACGACGTGTATGTATGTATGTATGTGTGTATGTGGGTGTGTATGTGCATGTGTATTTGTACGCACAACGTGTTTGTATGTATGTATGTGTTTGTGTGGGTGTGTATGTGCACGTGTATTTGTACGCACAACGTGTATGTATGTATGTGTGTGCGTGGGTGTGTATGTGCACATGTATGTATGTGTACTGTATGTCTTTTTTTCTTTTCCTGGTATCTGAGCTTGTTGCTTGTATTGTTCTAAGAAAAACTGAAAAATAAAATACACCCCAGGACCTCAGGAAGACTAGCTGTCCTCTAGGTGTCAGCTAATGGGGAATCTTTTAATAAACAAATAAACTGAGTTTTAGCCATTTAGCTTAGCAACCAACCTCTAAGCAGAATATAATCTCCTTCCTGTTTACACCGGCATGCACATGCTCAGTGTATGTGAATGATCATGTGATATACATTTTCTGGCATGTAGCTACAGCAGTCAAGCGTCTACAGTATATATAGTTTTAGTGAGGAAGAAGCTGAGCTGAGTCTTGAAATGTAACTTTAAGACATACCAGTGAAGGTATGCAAGAAGGGGCTTGTAAGCTATTGGCTAGAGTGAGCACATCTGTTTGACCAACCTTTTTCGCTGACGCTCTCCATGTCCACGTCCTCACAGCTGGTGTACTCGGGTGTGGAGCCTCCCTCCTCATCTGAGCTGCTGATGGACATCTGCCTCTTGTTGACACCGCGCTTGCTCTTGTATGGCCGTGGAGGGGGCGGCCGCAGAGACTCCGACTGGTCCGAGCTCTGCGAGTCCTTCCTCAGGAGGCTGTCCTCACCCTTGTCCCTTGGCGTCCGAGTCGTGCTGGGCTCTAGGCGGCCCTTGTTCGGGCCCCAATCTGGAGGCACCGGTCCTCCAGGATGGGGCCCCGATCTCAGGCCGCCTCCAACAGGTGGAGACCCCCCTCCAACCCCCACGGTCCTATCCACGGAGTAGGCTCGGTGGTTCTCCAAAACGGCCTTGCGGTCGCCTTCCCCACCTCCACCCCTCCTGCTCAGACGGTTTTCAAGCATCTCCCCTGCATTGCCGCCACCTTCCCCGGGCCCCAGTCCGACCTCGTTGATGGCTAGGTCGCTGTGGCGTCGCTCATGGCGGACCTTGGACACCTTGGCATGCATGCGCATCTCCTGCTCCTCCTTCTGCGGCTTGACCGGATAGCGTGCCAGGTTGGGGTCGCTACGGTAGCGAGTCTGGAACTCCTCCTCACGGCGCTGGCGCTCCCTCTGCTCTCTTTCGCGCTCCTCGTCCTCTGGGCGCCTCCGGTGCATTTCTGAGCGACCCAAGCCCTCTTCACCATCCTCGTAGTCCTGAGAATGGATCTTCTCCAGCCTACGGCCATCTCCTGCTCGCCTCTCTCTCTCCCCAGGACCCGGCCGCTCATCCAGCGATAATGACTGAGACGGCAACCTTCCTGCAGGCCGCCGGCCACTACCGCGCCCCATACCTCCCTTACCATTTTGCTCATGCAGGGACACAGGCCTTTTCCTGGAAGAGAAGGGGATATTATGAAATATGATTAACAAAAACTTAGACATACTATAGCTGTATCGTTTGTTTCCAATAGGACACATGAGAACAGTGGGCACTGAAAGAAATCCTGAAAAGCTTTTGATTTTTGCACGGGAATAGACTGTGATACGGACATACTGTACCTTTCTACATGGGCACAAAATCTTCCTGGCCAAATCACATTCATCTAACAGATTAAAAATTCTACAGACCAAGATAAGACAGTAAAGAAATCTTATCTAACCCAATGGATGAAAACAAAGTGATTGAATCAAAGACCTCACAGGCTAAAACCTGTGACCTAGCTTCTGCACTGGTTAAGCTACGACAGGCACGCCTCTGTTCTTTTTTTACCACCAAGGATTAAATAAAACAGAGGCTGCAGCCAATAAAACATACACAAATAGGTCTCGATCTCAGAGTAGTCTTATCCTTTTCAAATATAATAGAATATGACCCCATCCTCCCAGTCCCACTCGGATAATGAACAAAGTAAGGGTTATATGATGTAACATGTAAAAAGAAAACTCTGCCAACAGCTAAGCATGAGGACAAAATACATCATGGAGTCTGAGTTTGATGTGCACAGCTTGACGCCTTACTTGTCTCGAGGAGGTTCACTCTGGGAGCGTGAGCCGGGCATGGTGTCGGCACCCTGCGTAGCAGTGACACCCGTGGGTGGCTGCGTCCCGTTCGGTGGCCCTGCGTTGGTGCTGGAGGGAGGGGCCTGGGACCTGGAGCGGAGCAGCTTCCTGTCCCGTGGGGCCTCACCTCCAGCGGCTGGGTCGTTCAGGGCGGTGCCCAGGCTCACAGGCCGCACCCCCGGCCCCGAAAACCATTCTCCTGATTTGGTGAGAATCTCCTGCTGCTTACGGCACAGGTTGCATACCCACATGACCTACAGGGGGCGACAGGAGGAAAGCGTTAGGCAAGCGGCAGCATTTTATAGAAGACAAACTGATGGAATACACCAAAAAAGCTGTTTGTTATGCCAAACTCTGGATTACTGTTCATATTTCATCTATCTATCTATCAAACTTTTTTATTTAACATATGTCTAAATGGACATAAGACAAGTGCAGCCACGTCATCTTATTTATACAACATACAACCACATCTTTTTTTTTAATCTTTAGACCACTGGCACTGGCAGTAGTTCTCCTTTTAGACAAGAATTTCCAAAAGATACTTTGGTATTCCCCCACATCCCTCTCTCTGCCTCGCTCCAGCTAATCAAATATTGAAGAGCACCCACAGATATGGGGGCTCTGCTCTGCTGCTTCACCATTTCAATGTGTCCATTATCTGTGAGCACAGCCTGGCAAAGCCTATGGCACATGCCAGTGTTTTTCCAGCATAGAGGAATTTTTGGCGCCCCCAAAGAGCCCCAAGGCCAAAACATTGTGGCAATGAGTTCAGGACAACCCTGAGTGCATACTAACTCAAAATTAAGCATTTTACTGTAATTTTAGACTAGAGAATTTCAAAGTTAAAGTCCCACCTTCAAATTTCTTCTTTTCTAAAAATAAAAAATAAATAAAAAAATGAATAAATACATTTGTGGTGCTTTAAAAACAGATTGCTCCATAAGTTCTGACAATGACTGATATATGAGATCAGGACAACTTTGACTACACACCATTTCAAAATCAAGCATTTCTTACTGTATTAATTTAGAGCATTTCAAAGTTAAAAAGTCTTTGTACCTTGGAATTCATTATTTCTGACAATGACTCATATATTTGTGTTCAGGAGAACGCTGACTATACCCCTCACGCAAAAGGCAAATGTAGGCTACACAAGACACTAAGCATGTGATCATGCTTACTGTCGTGCCATGCGTCACCCCCCCAAAGGCCCATTCTGAGCCAGCAAAAACCCTGCATGCTCTGCTTCTTCTGACTTGCTACTTACTTAGTAACCTACAAATAAAAAAGTATTATTTTGAGCTTGATCAATTGTGATCTCTGCTTATCTTCCATAAAGGGTGACACGAGGGAGAGCCTACTACAGTCAAGTCATCTCAGAGAAGTGGAGGTAGAGTGCAGGTGTCGCAGAGTATTAGGCCTACCTGTTCCCTTACATCACACCCTTTATCAATAGCTTTTCTAGAGTATTCTATACAGTAGAGTATAAAAGCATACACTTTCTACAACAATTATACAAAATGTATGAATGCAACCATCAGAAAGATAGCTTGACAATCACCAATAAGGACAGTAGCAATGCTACTGTGACTGTTGAAAATCACACCCACAGCATCCTATACTCACATGTAGCCATGGCTACGGAGAATCACCTCACTTCCACAGCACAAAAACAGGCTTTGCTCCCTGCGTATTTATAATCCTGGCGGTTTATGTTTCAGAGGATAAATCCAAAGCAACGGGGAAACACAGTCATCCCTTGTCTACCAGTCCAGGACCTTGGCGCTAGACGAAAACAAAACCGCTCTGGGACCTTTGGAAACCCCTAAAAATGTTACTCCTTGACAGCCAGTGGGCTGGACTGTTAGCAGTCAGTTAGCAGTTAGCTTCCAGCGCGCGAAAGCACATTTATCATGGCCTGATTGAATCCTAGTTGGCGCATGTCCAGACTAATCTAAAGTAAATCAGCTGCGCGCACGGCCCACAGCTGTTGGGCAGGCGCCCAGGCACACACTACAGTCTCTCTCTGGCTCTCTCTCTCTTACTCTCCACCTCTTTACCCCAGCTGAGGGGGCACAGATTAGTACAGTGGCCGGTAATCCTTTCAGCTCCTCACCATTATTCAAATCATCATCAGCTGACAACAATACCGCCTCCCAATTCATAACTTCTAACCTCTAGCCCCTCCATTCTGCCCTCAGGAAGAATTACACAGGTTACTGATCCCCCTCCACCCCCATGCATCATGGCCCATAGGGATGTATAAAGGCGCCTTATATATCATTTAGTGAAATGAGGGCACCATTTGCAACCCTCAGATTACGCCCGAGTGGTAACAGCACAGGCAGTCGCATCACTCAGTACATCTGGATCACCTGTTAAACTTCAAACCACCAACAGGAATGTATCACTTTATAATAGGAACAGGCACAAAAGGGTGGCAGCATCACTAACCATATCCAGCAAGTATGGCCTGTGCATAGGTTGCCTCTTTAGTAGAAATGGAGTAAGAATCTAATCCAAGGGCTTAATCCTTGAATCAGATCATATAAAAGCACGCACAGCGTGGAATATTGTTCGTCCACGGCTCAATGTGTTCTCAAATCAAAGAGGCCATTTACACCTGGCGTTAACATGCGTTTTCTGCCATCAGATTGCAATCAGATTGTATTTTATCACTTCAACCTGATTCCATTTACACCTGGCGTTAACATGCGTTTTCTGCCATCAGATTCCAATCTGATTGCAATCAGATTTCAGAAATGGTTGTCCTCTCAATCCGCATAAAGGTGCTGTATCCAGATTGAGAGGACACATTGCATTTACACTTGTGTTCAATGTGTACACACAATGCATCCCTGACCACCACCTCCGGAGGTGGTTTGGCCGATCAGATTGCAATCCTTCTTCAATGCGTTTTGGGAGTGTTTACACCTGGCATTTCAAGTGATAAAACACAATCTGATCGCAATCTGATCACAGAAAACACATGTTAACACCAGGTGTAAATGGCCTCAAAGAGAGACATCAAAAGCACAGCTCTTATAAAGCTTTTATAAAGGCACCGCCTCCATGTGTTTGTTACCTGCTTTAAAGCCTGTACTGTGGGTGGTAGAGGGGCAGCATAAACAGCAGTGTTCCTGGGTACCGTGACAGATACTGGAGGGGGAATTAATTGTGTGTGAATTGAGAGAGAGAGAGTGTGTGTGTGTGTGTGTGTGTGTGTGTGTGTGTGTGTGTGTGTGTGTGTGTGTGTGTGTGTGTGTGTGCGTGCGCACACGCATGCGTCTGTTTGTACATGATGATGTGCACATGCCCCACCCTTCAGTGGGTGTGACACATAGCAGTAGTGCTTGCTACGGGAGAACAGTGTGTGATGTCAGACCCTCAACTAATCCGGCCAATCAGCTCCCTCTCTCCAAAGGTGGCCCACTTGTGTCACCTCGAGTTCATCGCATTGCATGCCGTGGAGCATGATGCACTGTGCTGTGTGTGTGCGCGGGTGGGGGGGGGGGGGGGGGGGGAGGCTGAGTGAGTGAGTTAGTATCCTGTGTGTGTGTGTGTGTGTGTGTGTGTGTGTGTGTGTGTGTGTGTGTGTGTGTGTGTGTGTGTGTGTGTGTGTGAGAGAGAGAGAGAGAGAGAGAGCGAGTGTGTGTGTGTGTGTGTGTGTGTGTGTGTGTGAATGAGTATCCTCTGTGTGTGTGTGTGTGTGTGGTGTGTGTGTGTGTGTGTGTGTGTGTGTGTGTGTGTGTGTGTGTGTGTGTATGTGTGTGTGTGTGTGTGTGTGTGTGTGTGTGTGTGTGTGTGTGTGTGTGTGTGTGTGTGTGTGTGTGTGTGTGTGAGTATCCTGTGTGAGTGAGTGGACTTTGGCGGCTTCTGTCCCCTGGCCTGGCCTGCTGCCATCGCTGTGGGGGGAGGGGGGGGGGGGGGAGAGCTCCCGGTACGTCTCTTCTCTTCTCTCCTCTTCTTGCCTCTTCTCTCATTTCCTGTCTCCTTCTCTCCTCTCCTCTCTCCTCCTCCCTGGTTCAGCTGACACCAGGCTGAATTACTTGACAAATGAAGACAACACACAACTGTCATTCATCAAGAGGCTGTCCCATTGTCCCACCCCACCCTCCCTCCCTTCATGTCCAACCGCCGCCAACACCGCCTCTAGCTCCATCCGTCTGTTGACAGGACAGCCAACACCACCTCTAGCTCCATCCATCTGTTGACAGGAAGGCCAACACCACCTCTAGCTCCATCCGTCTGTTGACAGGAAGGCCAACACCACCTCTCGCTCCATCTGTCTGTTGACAGGAAGGCCAACACCGCCTCTAGCTCCACCTGTCTGTTGACAGGACGGCCAACACCACCTCTCGCTCCATCTGTCTGTTGACAGGAAGGCCAACACCACCTCTCACTCCATCCGTCTGTTGACAGGAAGGCCAACACCACCTCTCACTCCACCCGTCTGTTGGCAGGACGGGAGAAGGCGTGTACCATGGTCCCAGCTCTGCCGACAGCAGCATTCAACAGTACGTCACGGCGCGGGAATAACAAGTCGTTTATCTGGGAATTCTGTGAGCGTCAGCTTTTCCTTAAATGAATAGAATAGATGGGAGCCTGCCTTGAGGGTGGCGGGGTGATGGGGGGGGGGGGGGGGGTGTGGAGGCAATGCGTTCACTGAGCGCGTGCAGAATGACGTATGAGGCAGTGCTGGGTGTAAACTGCTAAATCCTGAATGGTGTGGAAGAAAGACGACCACAAAAGACATAATGCTCCATTTCCTCTAATAAGCTAGTAGATCAGCTCTGCAAGGAGGCCAGATGCATTCTGCCCTCTGGAAGCTGAAGGAAAGGAGAGCCGGCACAGTGCTAAATCCACGTTTGTTTTCTTTTTCTGATCTCAGCATCGGAGAGAAGACTCACTCTCACTGGAAACAACGACACTTCCAATGGTATTGAGCGGTCTGCATCGCCACACTTGAAGCAATTCATGGAGAACCTTCATTCCTCCTCAGATATGAATAATTATTCCCTGCCTGCTGTGCTGTACCAACATGAGGGTTGCAGGTTCGAACCTCCGTGTTACCTTCGGCTTGGTTGGACATCCATACAGGCCCAATTGGCCGTGTCTGCCGGTGAGAAGCCGTATTACGGGTATGTGTCCTGGTCGCTGCACTAGTGCCTCCTCTGGTCACTCAGGGTGCCTGTTTGGGGGGAGGGGAACTGGGGGAATCCTCCCACGCCCTACCTCCTGCCGGTGAAACGCTTCGCTCTCAGGTAAAAAGAAGCGGCTGGCGACTACACATGTAATGCAGGAAGCACACACTCTCCCCAGATGGGCAGAGGGGGTGGAGCAACGCTCGGGACAGCACTGGGAATTGGCCAAGTACAATTGGGGAGACGACAGAGAAGAATGATAACAAAATATATAAATATGAATAATTATATCTCCAACATGTGCCCAAAAAACACTTGTGCTTTGCTGTGTGAGTTTTCACGTGACTTTGTAAGGTTGGTGGGTATAGTTATTACAGACTTCTGCTTTATGTGTTGAGTCAGTGGATTGTTACTGGCGTGGTCACTTCCAGTCAAGGAGGATCTATTATTAGCCATGCAGGTCTTACAAGAAGGCCACTCTACTGTGGACTGAGTCACTACAGTTTACTGTAATGTCTGATGGCAGGCCGGTATAAGCACACTGTTTTCTAGTACAGGGAAGGAGTGCAACTGCATTTTGTGAAAGAGAGTGAGAGAGTGAGAGAGAGAGAGAGAGAGAGAGGACAGAGAGAGAGAGAGGGTGAGAGAGAGTGAGAGAGTGAGAGAGAGAGGACAGAGAGAGAGAGAGAGAGGACAGAGAGAGAGAGAGAGAGAGGACAGAGCGAGAGAGAGGGTGAGAGAGAGTGAGAGAGTGAGAGAGAGAGGACAGAGAGAGAGAGAGAGAGGACAGAGAGAGAGAGGACAGTAAAGGTAAAGGTAAAGTAAAGGTAAAGTCCCACTGATTGTCACACAATGTGTGAAATTTGTTCTCCGCATTTGACCCATCCCCTGGGGGAGCGGTGAGCGGCAGCGTGCGCCGCGCTCGGGAATCATTTGGTGATCTAACCCCCCAATTCCAACCCTTTGACGCTGAGTGCTAAGCAGGGAGGCAAATGGGTCCCATTTTTATAGTCTTTGGTATGACTCGGCCGGGGATCGAACTCACGACCTGCCAGTCTCAGGGCGGACACTCAGACCACAAGGCCACTGAGCTGGTGCCAGAGAGAGAGAGAGAGAGAGAGAGTGAGAGAGAGAGAGAGAGAGAGAGAGAGAGAGGACAGAGAGAGAGAGAGAGAGGACAGAGAGAGAGAGAGAGGACAGAGAGAGAGAGAGAGAGGACAGAGAGAGAGAGAGAGAGAGGACAGAGAGAGAGAGAGAGGACAGAGAGAGAGAGAGAGAGAGAGAGAGGAGTACGCATGCTTCCACAGAGAGGTAGGAGGTAGTGGAGTGTGAGGAGAGAGCAGAGGAGTGGGAGGTGGAGGAGGAGAGCAGAATGTTAGTCATCTAGTACTGAGAAACATGATGGAGATTATGCAGTGCATCCTCCCTTCCTGTAAAAAATGCAGTGTCGGCTCGATGCAGTAGGCGAGCAAGACTGTGTGCGTGCATATGTGTCAATGTGAGTCTGTGTGTGTGTGTGTGTGTGTGTGTGTGTGTGTGTGTGTGTGTGTGTGTGTGTGTGTGTGTGTGTGTGTGTATCTGTGTGTGTCTCTGTGTGTGTGTCTGTGTGTGGTACACCCGAGTGTCATGGGATGGTTACTGTGGTATTCGCTCCGGCTGTCATTTACACAGAACACATACCCGGGTCAGATGTGGCTTTACTCAGAAACACTCAAATATAAGAGGGGGTAGTGGTGGGCGAAGGCCCTAAAATAATATTAGGGTATTTCTGCAATAACAATATTCTTAACATGACAAAATGCTGAAAAATATTTGATTATTCATTTCAATAACATACCATTCCAACAAAATAAGTGTTATAGTTTTAAGTCTCAGCATAAACGTAACAGTTTGCCTTCAAATATTCAAATATGCCTTCATTGCACATGCTCTTTTCTAACCACACCACTTCCACACGACTGAAGCCACTCCCCTTTTTGGAGTGAACTCCTCCACTGTGGAGCCGCTTTCAGCCATGCTTGTTGTTGCTGTGCGTACGTCACACTGTTATGCAGCCTGACGGTGTGACGTCATTACATCAACAAGTCGGAATATTGCCATTGTCACAATATTCATTTTTGACGATATGATAATGAACTGTAACAATATCGATAAGATACGATATGGAGCGGGTCTGGTGTGAGGTCAGGTGCATGGCATGGATCGTCAATCCCTGAAACAGCTGAACAAATTCTGCTCAGTGCCAGTGTAACATTCTGCTCAGTGCCAGCATATGCACATTTATGGTAGATTCTGAAACTATATTTTTTAGAAGGCTGAAATAATCCTGTAAAATCATTATGTTGGAGTGATGCACTGATGCTGGAGGAGGAAGGGTCCAACCCCCTACTTGGAGCCCTCAAAACTCCACACCACCAATATGGCCTGAGAACTACTAGATTGTTCACAGGGCCAATAAGTCACACACAAAAAGACAGCAGCAGTCCTTCTTACCAAGAGCTTACAGGCTGTGCTCACATTGTCCATCCTTTTAGTTACAGTATCTCCTCCCTGTACTGTAGACATTGTATTGTTATATCTATTCTTGTCTGTTTTCTAACTTATAAAAAAAACATCTAATTTCATCTTGTGATGCAACAATGTTTTTTCTTTAATAAACTTGAAACTTCCTATTGACAAATAAAAATGACTAAATGTTGGTGATATTTAGCATTAACATTGGCCAGGGGAGATTAGAGCTAGACTTACCTTCATGCAAGTTGGAATTTTTTGTATTCTTGTGCATTCATCTACTCTACTGTACAGTATGTGCAAGTGCGAGGGTACCTCTGTGTGTGTGCTTGCTTGCGTGTGTGTGTGTGTGTGGGTGTGTGTGTGTGTGTGTGTGTGTGTGTGTGTGTGTGTGTGTGTGTGTGTGTGTCAGGCCCCAGCCCCTGCCTGTCCTCTGGGAGGCAGCACTCCTCTACAAAGCAGACAGATTGTGAGCCGTTTGTTCAGTCTCTGGGAGCCATCTGGAGCTGACATTAAACACACATAAACAAACAGCCAGCCATTAACAAGCTATAGCACCAGGAAACACAGGGTCTGCCTGACTCAAAGGGCCATGAATTACTAGGGGTGGGAATCGCTGAGTAGCTCACGATACGATATCGTCACGATACTTGGCCCTCGATAACGATATTATCACGATACAGCGATACTGCGATAATCGATATATTGGAAGACGATACATCACGATACCTGTGTAACTGAAGAGAAAAAAATACCCCTAAAAGGCAAGAAGCAGGTATTATGTATTTATTAGCAGAATTGACATGAACTCTCTCAGAGTTCACTCACTCACTCATACCATTTTCGATACCACGGAGGAAAAGTTACACATTAAGTCTTTTTATTATTATTATTAAAACAAGAAAACCTATATAACCTACCTACCTATATCATTTCTAAAAGTAGATATTAATGATCAAACATTTCCATTCATGTAGCCTACAGTATTTATGTTTTTGTTTCAACTACAAACATAAATAAACGTCAACTTGAAACTATGTTTGAACTACCACACACAGCATAATATTTTAGCCTGTTTATTTAAAAAAAAAAAAAAAAAAAAAAAAAAAATTTTTTTTTTTTTTTTTTTAAATAAACATATCGATACTTGGTGCTAGTGTATCGATAACGTATCGCAAGTGGAAATATCGCGATACCGTGAGTATCGATATTTTGTCCCACCCCTATGAATTACACATCAACTTATTCACACACAACAGAGCTTTGCTGTTCACGATACCATATATCCTCAAAGTGATTTCAACTTGGAACCATTGGCATTACAATAAACTGTATTATTTACCGACAGATTCCAATGTGCTCTGGAAATGTAAATAATAAACATTATTCTAACACCAGTAGTTTATGTTTTCTCTCCTATGATATCCTGAAATATCCTGAAGATTATTGAGTGTGTGTATTGTGTATGACATTCAAAGAGCCAAGATTAGATAATACGGTATAAAGCACAACTGCATGTTAACCATAGTGTTAGCCACTGTTAGCCACAAGTGTTAAAAATAGCCATTATGGGCCGGGCCGGGTTCAAATCCGACCAGGGGCCCTTTGCCGCATGTCATCCCCTCTCTCTCTCTATCTCTCTCTCTCTCTCTCTCTCTCTCTCTATGTCTCTCTTTCTCTCTCCCTCCCTCCCTATCCTTCCTGTCTATCTACTGGCCGTTCAATAAATGCCCAAATAAATAATCTACAAAAGAAAAAAGTAAAGAAAAAATGCTCATTAATAGTGTGTGACTGCACAGACTCACACATGCACGCACGCACGCACGCGCGCGCGCACACACACACACACACACACACACACACACACACACACACACACACATACACACACACACACACACACACACACACACACACACACACACACACACACACACACACACACACACACACACACACACACACATTTGGATACTTTAAATATATAAGCACTGTACAAACATAAAAATACAATACATACAAAAAGAAGTACACATTGGAGCAGAAAACAATATTTTGTCCCTGTGTACTTTCCTAGTTCTTGTTAGGAAGACACCATGAGCAGCAGCACGAGTACTGTAGCAGGATGGCTTTCTGCTTATGCTAGAGCTGAAGAAGACACTTTCCCTGTTCTTTCTTTTGAGGCAAGATGTTATTATGCAACACTGCTGGTAGAGGAGCTTCTACACCCGGGTAAAGGAGAGGTAGTAGTTTTTGGATTTAGGATGGTGCTATCTGAGTGTTGGAGGCCAGTCAAACTACATGTCTGAAAATGAATGAATGATACATAAATCCTCTACTTCAGGGGTGGGCAACTATTTTTCATGGGGGGCCACATGAGAAACCCAGATTGTTGCCGGGGGCCGAACAAATATTATCATGCCGTAACCCATGGATGGGTAACTTTGATGATAGAGAGGACCACAAACAAATGTCCTCGCTACCAGATTTTGCTGAGGGCCGAACGGCACCAACGCAAAACATTTGGGGCATTTGAAGCCAGGTTTAGAGGAATAACTCATTTTAAATGAACAGTTGTGATGTCATTATTCAGTCTTAACCACCAATATTTGATCCTTTTCTCACTCACTCCTATGTCACCACCTGCTCTTCCTGCAGGGCTTGAAATTAACTTTTTTGACCACCTGCCAATATGGCTGCTAGATTTTAAAGTTACCAGCCAATTAGAATTTCCACTAGCCGAAATGTTTTTCTTGAAATAAACCAGAATATGAGTGGGTTAATTTAAGCATAAGTATCAGTAAGTGGCCCGGGATTCTCAAAGTCTGTGTTGAGGGGTCACATGAACAAAAATGCACTCTTGAAGCTAAATAAATCCAAAACCAACAAGTTAATTATTTAAATTTCTACTTCATTGTAGAACAGTCATTTCTTACACATGAGATTACATTTAGCCTTTTAGTCATAAAGATTATTGAAAGATATTCCATATTCCAGACTGAAATGCTATAACAGAAGTGGAGTTTTGGCCAGAATGACATGAACATTTGGACACTTATTTTCTTTCTTTTTTTGTAATTCCATCGCAGGCCACACAATACGCCCGACCGTATTTTGCCCATGTGTGCTCTACTTAGTCCTGACCTCTACTTAGCCCTGCGGCGTTGGGCCGCATCCCAAACTAAAATGTAACTGTCATTCCCTTCACCATGTCTGACTTTGACAGGGCTCAACAATATGGGGTTTTGCAAAGGAGGCAACAGTTTGGCGTGAACAAGCATTAAGGGAAAGTGGTAAGTGGACAGACTGGCACATAGAGCTGGGCCCGTCCCGTCTCCCCATGGCCCGGCTGCGCTGGTGTCAAACGCTCAGGCAGGGGAAGCATGCACACAGGCAGCACCAGCGCTGCTTCGCTCTGCATTCAGATCAACACTCTTTAGGCTAGAGTGCTATCTTATGCATGCTAGCTAAACACACCAATCTCCCCTCCCCGCTTTTTGCCAGCTATTTATTACACTATCTAATGCCGCCCAGCACAGCCATGCCCTCGGCCATAGGAAGAGGGGTGAGGTGACGTTAATAGGGTTAAGGGATGCCCCAACAGACAGCCTATATTATATCATGCTTGGTCTGCCCCCCAGTTGATGTTCAGGGTCTGCATTCATCAACATTCTCAGAATAGGAGTACTGATCGCCACCCAGGTGCCATCGGACAAAACTGATCTCGGGTCTGATGCTGAATTCCTATTGTGGTACTGTGAATGAATACAGGCCCATAGAGTATGTGGAAGGGAGACTATAGTAGTGACCCATGCAGTAAATCCATTAGCCAGCAGGCCTTACCCTGTCCTTCACTATGAGACACTTTGCAGGGGGAGGAGACAGACAATGGACACAGAGTTAGTCAAGTTTTTACACTTTTTGGGAGAAATCTGCTGAGGACACTACGGTCCCTAGTGGCTCCAACCCCAGACAGTAAACGCTTTGAGAAATCAAAGCGAAAAAATGTCTGGCAATCGTGAACTATCAGGGACGCCTCTGTTCAGTTAATTCACTAATCCATATGTGGATTTGTACACACTGGCTCTGTTCCAATCCGATAGCTCGCTCACTTCCATCTGCAGTTGTGGGTTTTTCAACCCTTTCTTCGGCCTTGGAAATGAGAGTTTTGGCCAATGGGGAAGAAAACAAAGCTGAGTTTTGCGTGTAGGCAAGCTAGCTGTATGTTTCCATCGCCTATCAAGTCCTTTTAAAGGGTCCTCATAAGTGACAAGTCAACATAAGCAGACAAGAGAGATCTGGGCTCTAGATTTGAACACAGCCAGCAGTTTAGATTTCCGGGCCACAAACATCACATTCACAGCACAGAGAGAACACCAAAAAAAAGATGCTAACCACTTTCTCCTCCTTTGTGGCATGCAGTCCAGGTAGCAGTGGGAATTGGAAAAAAGTAAGGGAGGGAGTGGAGCAAGAGATATGGAGAGAGAGAGAAAAGCAGAGGGAAAATGAAAGAAATGGAGAGATGCAGAGTTTGTGATGTGGGGAATTGGAGATATTGTGGGAAAAGAAGGAAGAAAACAGGGGGAAGAAAAGTAGAGTAGTGAGGACGTGGTGCAAACATTTTGTTAATCACATTGCGCAAAATACATACACATACTTCATATTCAGTGACACAGTCTGAGGGGAAGGGAACAGGAGTATGTGACTGTATGTGACCATTCACACATGTTAGACCACAACAACATGCGTGACCTAGCTTGGCATGACCTTAGTATGACTCGTGACCTGTGACGACATCACCCGTGTGTCAGCTCCTCAGCACAGATAGGACATTGGCACACCAAAAGCAACATGGAACACATTCTTACACAACTCCGGACATTGCATATCTTTTTTGTATTATGCATCACAACATTTTTGTCATTGTACACAATAAATACATTACATAAATTAATTTAAATTAATACATCTAGTATCAACTCCTATTTCATAATAATATGCCGAGAAGAGGAGAAGCTTTGTGGCCTAATCGACGTTTGGTTGGCACAAATAGGGGTTTGCATTAGCATGTTGCTGTGATGCCTTCTGCAGGGCAGAGGACAGTACTGCAGATCATTTTGAATTGATGATTTATTACAGTAGGTTGTTTAGAGGAGAAGAAGAGCTTGTTGGTTAGTATTTGGAGGACAGTTTTATCCAGAGCATTTTATAGCACCATGAATGATGTCAGATGTCAAGGTGCATCCTGTTTCATGATCAGCATTTAAGGAACACTCCGCCCATTTTCAACCAGCTTTGTATCATTAGAACATCAGTAGTATCAGAAAACTGTAAACGGTTTTGAAGTCTGTCATTTAATTTGACAGTTATTGAGTGTTAAAGTGTGGACCAGTGACATCACTGGTCCACACTAACGCAAATTAATAACTCATTAACTCAAATCAACTCTCAATAACTGTCAAACTATTCATCATTCATCTAGTTTGACAGTTATTGAGAGTTGATTTGAGTTAATGAGTTATTAATTTGAGTTAGTGTGGACCAGTGATGTCACTGGTCCACACTTTAACACTCAATAACTGTCAAATTAAATGACAGACTTCAAAACAGTTTACAGTTTTCTGATATACTACTGATGTTCTAATGATACAAAGCTGGTTGAAAATGGGCAGAGTGTTCCTTTAAGTGCTTCAAATTCCTTTGAGTCTATTTTAAGTAAAAGAAGACAAGGTATTCTTATGTGCTAAAGTTAATTTCTGTATAGCTGTGGCTACCGTCTTGGCTGTTACCGTCATCAGCTGCTTTAACCCATATCAGTCAGATGTTGAGACATTGTTACATTTGTTGAGGCTGACTGCATTAGGGCCAAATCCATGGTCTGAGACTGTCTAAATATACTATCTGATCATGCAATTTAACCAGCAACATATCATACTCATACTCAAAATATTTTTGCGGAACAATAGCTTGTGCAACCAAAACTTACACTCTCCAAAGATGCTATTGTAATGGCGTTGTGTTGGTGGTACTTGCAGCAACCCATGTTAAGGGCTTGCCCAGGGGTGGATACGAACCGCCGACCTTCGGCTTGGGAGTCAAACAAGTTAACCACTGCACCAAGAGATCTAGCTCCCTTGGCGGAGCTGATTAACATGCCTTTATACTGGGGAGTGAGTTTAACCAATCCACTCGCTACCACACTGGACTCACGAGGAATCGACGCTGATTCACTTCGGTTACACTATGTTAGGCCGCAAATTCCGTATGGGGCCGTATTGTAGTCCGGCGATTGTAGTCCCCCCTTTTCTGCCTTCGCCAATCAAAACAAGTATGTGTGCGAGCGAACCGGGAAAAGACGTTTTTAAAAGGCTGTAGACTATTTTGTAGCTTTAGTTTAATTTCTCTCTTTTTTAGTTTCGTTTCTTGATATCTGCTATTTCATGCTGATCACTTTCACTGGTAATCTGGAGCCTGTTGAAACTGGTTGAAACCTTTCTGCCGAGTGCTGAGGCAGGCAGGCTCTTTCATTGACAAACTAACCCAAGTGGTAAACCGGAGGATTTTTATTGTGAAGAGAACAGATATACACTCGTGATTTTTGAGAGAGAGAAGAGAAGAGAAGAGACGAGTGAAACAGAGCAGAGCTGTGTGTGTGTGTGTGTGTGTGTGTGTGTGTGTGTGTGTGTGTGTGTGTGTGTGTGTGTGTGTGTGTGTGTGTGTGTGAGCTCTCTCGCCATATGACCTCTGCGTGTTTTTCACCCTGGATCGCCCACTGATGGTCTACCCCCATTGACTATGAATGGAGCGCAGGGGATGGGGAAGGGGGGCAATGCGAGCGTCGGATTGTATCTGAATGGGCCCTTATTCTGCTTGGCTGGCTGGACGACCGGCCGGGATAGACACTTTCCTAGCCTGTTATGTTATTCTGCTTGGCTGGCTGGACGACCGGCCGGGACAGAGGCAAGCAGCCCCGAGACCCATGGAGCTCCACTTAAGTTACAACACATCTCTCCCACACATTATACACACACACACACACACACACACACACATGTATGCACGTGCACAGATACACAGATAAAAACCCAAAGCCTACCGCCGCACACATACACACACACGTAAACACACGTAAACACACACATACAATAATAATATACTCGAGCCATAATACACCTAATAAAACTGCAAACTCATACCACCTCCCGTATACAATATCTGCACTAAATCTCCCTTTCTCTTAAACACAGACAGTAGTCATTTTAAATGAATGCCTTCACTTTTATGAGCGCACAACAGGCTGTACGTATCCTGTCTGTGACGAACAGGTTAGGCTCGTTCATACATATATAGATATATATATTTTATTTCTTATACATCTTCTCATGTCTTTACACATAGAAATATATGTATACTTTTTATTTCTTGTTCATGTTTATATGAGGCTGATCTGTTATCTCTGACATTATTT
This sequence comes from Poromitra crassiceps, assembly GCF_964638095.1. Lineage (NCBI taxonomy): Eukaryota > Metazoa > Chordata > Actinopteri > Beryciformes > Melamphaidae > Poromitra > Poromitra crassiceps. Next base: position 15,437,043 of record NC_139646.1, read on the forward strand.
GTTTGTTTATGTTATGTCACGCTGTTACGTTACGTCCTGTCATGTCGGAAGTTTGTAGCTCACTGTGAGCTTTTGAAGGTGTTGGGTAGGCTGTGAAACTGAATTGCCCTTCTGGGATAAATAAAGTTGTCTGAATCTGAATCTGAATCTCTTGCTGGTGTAGAATTATTTAAATTCCAAGGAAATTCGGCACATTGACATAAATGACATTCAGCATCACCTCAAGAAATGTCCTACACATTTTTCATTTGAAAATTCCATACTTTTCCAGACTCAAATTTCCAGACTTCTCGGTAGATTTTTCAGACCATATTTGACATCTGAGTACAAATAGCTAGATGTGTATGATGTACGGCCTACATCATACACACTATTTGGGCTAAAGAAATGGTTTTAAAGTTGGACAACATTCCGCTGTCAAACATCTCTGCCCAAAGAGCAAGTAAACTAATCGGTGCTATATATAGTATTATTTTTCCTTAAACCCTCCTATGACCCTGCGTCCTCATACACGGACATTCGATTTAGGCTTTTACACCATAATATTTAATTCTGTTGAACTTAGACCTGTTTTCCTCATTTGTAGACACTTGTGGCCCAATTATACT
>NC_139646.1:15445150-15450150 GCF_964638095.1 Poromitra crassiceps
ACAGCTATGGGAAGAACAGCATGACACAGCCACAGCAGCCACGTCACAAACGTGACCTCTGACCCCGAGACGCTATCTATCCAACCAATGGGAGTCCAGAGGCTGAGCCAAGCCCGGGCACCATGGGAACAGCTGTCAGAAACAGAGGGTGCACAGCCCGTTGTCATGGCAACATGGTGGCGTTAAGCACGGTGGGGGTGTCAGCGGGTGTCAGTGGACCAGCTGTTCCTGTTCTTGCAGCCACAGATACATACATCAGTCTTTCCACTGGCAACACTGCTGCTTCACCCAAAGCTGCACTATAGGCAAGATTTTCATATGAAAACATCTGATCCCGTCTTGTCAGCTGAAATCACCAAGCAGGGCTCCAACAGAGAAGAACGTCCCCGTCAGGGGTATCATTTAAACACTTATGGTACCAGTACCAATACCAGAACCCTTCAAGTAATACAGATACCAGGCAATTGTACTTCATTTTGTTAATGTTTTGAGGCACGGATTAAGGTGGTCATGGAGGGGGGAGACAGTGAGTCCAAATCAATTGACTTCACCACCACAGACTGTATGGGTTGTAGCTGCTGCGGTAGTATGCCAATCACACGTCGCCTTAAATCGAAGAATGCCTGTGGTCATTGGCTGCGAGTAAAGCCCTACAAATATATATATAGGCCTCTATCGTCCCACCGGCCTTAAATGAGCGCTTAGCGCATATTAGTGGGCGTGGACCGGCGCACTGCCTATTCTCCTGTCGGCGCTACACGCGGCCTTAAGCATTATAACCACGCCTTTTAAGCGTAGAATTATTCACACCGTGCTCATTGGATAAGTGCAGTAAACAAATCACAATGTCCCTTTCATGTTCCATTCCACGGAGCGATCCAATCCCGACCAAAGCGTTCTGAGCTCCCCCCCCCTCCCTCTCTCATCCCCGTCTGTCTCCATATATATTATTCCACATTATTATGCTTCTCAAACCAATCTAACTGCAGTTTAAATACCACAAGCATGTAAATACGCTTCACTATAGCAAGATCAAAGTGAAAAGAATGTTCTAAAGGTATCGGCTAGAAAAAATATAGCCTATCCCTGGCTGGATGTCATGATGAGATTAGATTGGTGAAAGTTTGGGCAGAATGATGTCGTTTTCTTTCGCTACCTTTTCTTCTCCCCCATGCACAGGTAGGATGATGCAACAGCCTCTCAATGACAGGGGCTCAAAACTACGGTATAACAACTTTCTTTCCATCGGTCATTGTGCCTGTCTGACGCGTGAGAGAGAGAGAGTGAGAGAGAGAGAGAGGGAGAGAGAGAGTGAGATGGCAGAGGAGAGCTGTGCGCAATTACGCACAGTCATATTTCCGGCGCACTGAATAAGGCCTGGTTTTGAAAAGCGCTAAATGCTAAATTAACGCCAGGGGGGAAGATAGCGTTAGGCCAGTATTTAAGGCCGAAACGCCCATTCTGGCCTATTCTGGCACTGCGCCACGCCTCTTCGGCGTAAAGCGCATTTCGGGGCCTCAAACCATGATGCTATCTTCCCGAGGCAAGCGCAAGGCGTGATTTTTTGCGTTTAACGCCAGTTTTAGCGTCTAAGGCCAGTGGCCATAATCTTTTCGAGACCTGTGTACAAAACTGATCGAATTGAGGTATTGTTTGACTGGAGACGTTTCGATTGGTACTGGGTTATTTAGGTCAATACCTTAAAGGTATCTAGACCATCTACGCAAATAGAGAAATATAACTCTGGTGTTAGGTATGGAGGACAGTTAGGAACGAGTGTCCGGCCCAGAAAAGGACTGTACTCACAAAGGTTAAATCTTTTCTTTTCTTTTCACAGACTGGATGGATGGGTTGCTGAACATAAGCGTGTTGTGTGAAACTTACTGACACCACATTGTTATTTCTGGTAAAAAAAATATAGGCTATAACGTTTACCACTGCACTGCCATTTTCAGCCGCCAATGTGCAAAGTTCTCCTATTGTGGCTTTAAATCAGAGTTTAAATCATCAAGTACAATAAATGCACCACAGAGTTGTACCTCTACAGCACCACTGACAAAAGGTACTATGGTAACTATGTATGTTATTTTCTGACACCATGCATCATCATCATCATCATCATCATCACCACTGACAGGACATTGCATACAGCGGAGAGATAAAGTGACATGCAATGAAGAGAACACTTCCCATATCACTTAACACGGAAGCAGCATACACTGTATTTTCATGGAGACTGTATATTCTGCTCAACTGGCCTTGGAGTCCTGCACATACACAACATGTGTGCACAGATGGTACACAAACACACTTCAACACATACATGCACATAAAGCCAACATGTACAATCTCTCTCTCTCTTCTCTTTCTCTCTCTCACACACACACACACACACACACACACACACACACACACACACACACACACACACACACACACACACACACACACACACACATATTCCAAATATAAAATATCCTTCTGTATATAATCCAATATGACAGCCCAGGTTCATGTCCTCTGAGTCTTCTGCCAGCAGCCCCCCCTCCCCTCCCCAACCCCACGCCATCCCCTCCAACACACACACATGCACGCGCGCGCACGCACACACACACACACGCACGCACGCACGCACGCACACGCACACACACACACACACACACACACACACACACACACACACACACACACACACACACACACACACACACACACACCTCCCGCTATGTCTCCTTCCTCCATCTCCCAGCAAATCCCCTTCTCTAGCGGTCGTTAGTCTATTGCCAAGCTAAATTAATTACAATTTTAAAATACAGCCATCACCTTAACTTTAATATTTCCTCTCTGGAGAGCTTATGGATGATCGAAACCCGCATTGATTGGGTGGGGGTGGTGGGGGGGGATGTCATTCCTAGTCATCACTTTTTGGAAACATAGGCGTACAGTACAGTAAAATTGCCTAACATTTTTTCCCCCATGTAAAAGTGTGGGGCTATATCAGTGCTATAAAAGTCGGATAAAACAACATTGCAACTAATGGAGGTGTGTCATGGAGTGTCTCTTGGTATCCTGAACCACGTATTGATCTTCAGGACATATCAGGAGTAACCAGGAATATCGAAGGGTATCTAGACATGACACAGAACAGCAGTTTGGAGAGCAATGATATGCAGACCGACTTGCTCCCCACCACCTCTGTAGCCTTCTTCTGTCAACCTCCACTCCACTCCTCCACTCGCTCAGCATCGAAGTGTGCTTACTACTCGGGTGAGAAAAGTACAAACACAATTCACAACTAAAACACACAACTCATCATCTAATCATTTAAACAGAGTGAAGTGCAGACACTCGGTGTAAAAATGTCTGTTCTGTTCAACGTCTGCCCTGACACTTTCTGTGATTCTCTCAGGCGAGGAGAAGTTTCCTCTTCTTTGTTTCATCAATAGTGCACTTTGCACTTTGTTCGCCAAAGCATTTCTTCCTGTCAGATTTTTCAAGGTGGAAAAACAAAGATGTGAGATTAGAGCGTTCCTGCGATGAATTTCCGATCCTGGGATTCTCCTCCTTCTTTCGCCATGCCTGAATAATGTGCTGCCAGCTCCCCTCCTTCCCAAAAGGTGTGTGCTGAAGCCATGGATGATGCATGGAGCGGGAACTATACAGGCAGCCTGCACCAGTAATACAGTACACTAGGGGTGCACCGATCACGTTTTTTGCCACCGATCACCGATTGCCGATTGCCTATGGGAAATATCTGCCCAACCGATCATCGACCGATCACCGATGAGCGATCACCGATATTTAAACTCCTCAAAAAAAGTTTGGAAACATTATTTCGGTCGATTATTTCTCCCCTTTAATAATACCAATTGGCATTGTATTTTATATCGTTGGAAAGCCTGATTAGTGATAGGGCTTTTTTTTATAAAAAAAAAAAAAAAAATTAATGGTCAAAATCGGCCGATACAGATTGCTTGCCGATCGATCGGTGCACCCCTACAGTACACATACCTTACCTCACACAGACACACACAAACACATGCGTGTCAGACAGATACAAAGACATACAAAATTATCATCTGCTAAGCGCCATGCAAACGCTGGTAAAATCTATTTGTTTAAATCAATAACGATCACTCGCCACACTTTACCTTTAACTTTTTGAGACGACAACATTTAAACGCCTCAGTTACAGTGTTTGATCACTTGATTTACAGTATGTGCATGCTGTGAATTCTGCTTCACGTCATTTGAAGGTATTTGAAATGTTTACCTCCAAGTGGCGAGCCAGATAAGTGTTTACCCTTCTACATGTACAGTATATCCCTTGGATCCCTTGGCTGTTGTTGTTCTTTATCCAGAATAAAATCAATCAATCAATCCGTTTGGAACTTAGGTGGCTTTTTGTGATTGTCAATGCCACGCCTCCTTTTGGCCAGTGGGTGTGGAAAGTTAATCAGTTTGTCCATGGCCCCCTCTCTGCAAAGTTGCATGGTGTTACGTGAATCCGTGTGGAAGTTAAGCTCCTTTTTGTGATTGAACAAGGCCATTACAGCGCCTCCTTTTGGCCTGTGGACGTGGAAGGTTAGTCACTAAATTGGCCGATGAGTGACCAACCTTTCTACCAAATTGTTTGCGCAAATCCGTTAGTTAGGTGTCTTTCTGTGATTGGACATGCCCATTGCCACACCCCCTTTTGGCCAGTGGGAGTGGAAAGTGAATCAGTTCGGCCTTGGCCCATGACCTACTTATCTACAAAGTTTTGTGGTGTTCTGTTTGGAGGTTAGGCATGTTTCTCTGGCCTTTTTTGGCCAGTGGGTGTGGAAAGTTTTTCGTTCTGTAAATCTTTGTTGAATGTTTCAAACTTTCAGCATTGAAAAGGTTGGGTTGGGTGACATATTCAAAAGAAACATGTAAAGGCGCAAAAATGCTCAAAAACAGGCTTACACTCACACTGACACATATGCACACATGCCCCCCCCCCTTCCTCTAGTCCACAC
>NC_139646.1:15452650-15455150 GCF_964638095.1 Poromitra crassiceps
AGACGGAAAGAAGCGTGGGCCAGAGAGTGGCCGAGGAGAGAAGCCAAAGTATCCGGAGCTACTCTATAAATACCACTTGAGAAGAGGAGCGGAGGATGGGAAGAGGATGAAGACAGGATAATGGAAAGAGAGCAGGGGGAGAAAGGAAGAGTGGAGATGTAATCAAGAACACAAATAAGCAGTGCGGGGGAAAGCAGGAACGCCCCAAAACATTCTGTCACAAATGAAGGCCAGTTATGTGTCAGAAAAGACAAAACCCTAAAAGAAAACCTGAACAATCACACCCCCGGAGGAGGCAGAGTGGTGTCTGAAAATGATTAAATACCCAGGAAGGAAAAAGGGAGAGCCAACCTTCAAACTAAACATTCTTGGCTGCATCCACACCCACTCCAGGAGTGGCAATCAGGGTTTCCGTTGTCCCGTAATTGCAGGATATTGTCCTTTAAAATTCATCAAAGTCCTGCAAATTAAAAATCTGCAGGACACCGTGTCCTGTAAATTATCTCCCGACGCAATTAATTGTAACCTCGGGTTAAATCCCCAGAGTTATAATGGGCATACGTTAAGAATATTGACCTGTCACTTTATAGTTTGGTAACACTGTCAAACAGCTCCACACGAGGTGTGACAAACTAACTTGGTAGTACTGCTCGTCTTTAGGTGCTTCTGATTGCTCAGTCTAGAGGTACATCACGTTTCTCTAAAATGTTATTGGCTAATGGGGTGGCTGGGCGGGACTGAGTGTTGGGGTTAGGGGTTAGGGTTATGGTGTGTGCGCTGCTGTGCACTGATATAGCGCGTGTTTTCCTCTTAACGCACAGACACCTTGCACACTGAGTCAGATGCGTTTTATTAATAAGTTTGTCGTTCTATTCGCAATGCGAGACAAATATTCCTCCTCTCCTTTATGCACATTACAACATTACATGAGTAGCTCGGTGACAGGCAGCAGGGCTGACTGCAGCAGCGGTGAGGTGGACTGGAGAAGGCAGATCATGGCAGCTGGTCGGGGGAATGGTCACAGTATTGCACTGGACAGGGGCTCTGGGCTTGCAGCTCACCTTCACCTCGCCAAGCCGGCTGCGGTGCGCCCTGGCCGCAGCCCCATGCCCCATGCCCCGGGGCCGGGGAAGGGAGTAGAGAGGGGCCAGTGAGTGGAACCTCTCCGCTCCTCTCTCTCCCTCCCAAACACAGACACACACGGGTCAAACAGCTCGCAAAAGGCTTTGACTGTTGCGGGAAACGCAGAAAATCAAACCTGTTCCGAAAACTTTAATGACGATGATCAACGATGATTGACACAAGTGAAACCGTAATTATTTATTTCACGTGCGTCAATATCGGACGAAAATACGGGCTTGGTGTGCAAAAGCCTTCAGCCTATATCAATTGTTTTTAAGCTCAATAAACACAGATTACATATGTGTCCTGAATGTATCCCACTTGTAGCCTGGTAAACCAGCCGGTCACGTGAACTCACATTTCATTTCGTCTGGCCTTAAGCTTTCTCCCAGTGTTTAGCAGTGGGCGGAGGTTGGGCGGGTGTAATTGCCTTGACACACAACTCCTTAAGCCAATCAGCATTGGATCCAGTCAAACCCAACCATTGGGCAGTGGTGGCCCAATGGTTAGAGAAGCGAGCTTGTGACCGGAAGGTCGTCGGTTCAATCCCCGCGACCGGCAGGATAAATCTGCGTGGGGAAAGTGAAAAGGCAGTGCTTGCCCCTCCCTCATTACCACCACTGAGGTGCCCTTGAGCAAGGCCCTTATCCCCAACCGCTCCAGTGGAGCTGATCAGTGGCCAGCAGATCAGACTGTGGTTGTACTGGTCAGCTTCCAGGTATGAATGTGTGTGTGTGAATGTGAATGTGAACAGGGGCACTCCTGAAAAAGAGAGCATTGCTCTCAGTGAGACTTCCCCTGTATAAATAAAGGTAAAAAAAAAAAAAAATCCACTCGGGAGAATGTCTATTTCTGCAATAACTGCACTTTATGGCTGTTTAAACTCAACAAACATTGACATTACTCCTCGAGACGGACTGGCATTATTGTTTTGTTAGTGCAGTGCTAGTGGCGTTCCTGATTGGCCAACTTGCACTGTCAATGACAGGGCACTGAGCGCAGTCGCTGATTTGTTCTTCCACTTTGCAGTTTCTGGCCCTCCCAGGGCTTGAGGCCAGACGGTCCCGCAGAACAAAATGAATGAGTTCACGTGACCAGCTGGTTTACCAGGCTATCCCACTTGTCCTGTATTTGAAATCTTAAAGGACACGTTGTCCTGCAGTTGTTTTGTATAGCGGAAACCCTGGTGGCAATATTAAGTTAAGTTAAGTTAAGTTAAGTTAAGTTAAGTTAAGATAGTTAGTCAAGTTAAGTTCCCCCCCAACCCCCCAATATTTTATTTTGCAATTTTCAATTTTCAGAACAACACACAAAAACGAACAAAGTCAGATACAGGAAAAGAAAAGAAAAGAAAAGAAAAGAAAAGAAAAGAAAAGAA
>NC_139646.1:15460150-15485150 GCF_964638095.1 Poromitra crassiceps
AACTCTGTTTCTGTTTATCTTAACTGGGAGACACCAAGTCGTGTTGAGGGATTATTTAATTTAATTTTGATTTTTTTTTTTACTTGGGAGACACAATTTGGTAACTTGATGTAATGTTAGTAGCTGCTGTGTCCAACTAGCACTATGCAAACCAGCTGCAACTATCCTGGCAAGGAGCTGGATATATTTTACTCAGCTCAGTGAATACAATAGATATAGAGGCAGGATGCAAAGGTAGATCTTTGGGAGACTGCCGTAAGAAACATTAGAGATATTTTTGAGGAGAAATGTCACTTTAAAAATAAACTCTACCTTGAGAAAGAGTTCTCTTGTGTTCTTCATAATTATGATATTTTGAACAGTTCACTTCATTTGGAGCACTGCAATGTGGCAGTACCCAGGATGGTTTTGTGGGCAAATGTATAAACTTTTTAGCAAAAAAAAAAAGTGTGCTACTATAGCTCATTTAGGTGTAACAACTCAAAATTTCATGAGCTCACAAAGTAATTATTTTATTCTTAACAATGGAATCACTGCAGGAAGTGTCTCTTCATGAGTCTACATAAACTAGCATCTTAGTTTTGAATGACTGTTGTGAATTTGAAATACAGTATGTTCACTCGTATTAAATGAAGGTTTCAAGATTAATGCGCACGTTTTAGCAACAGATTCTCCTATTTGATTTCCTCTTTGGAGGGCAAACCCACCTAAACTCAGTTTATCCAACTTTCTAGACAGACATATATCTTTATGACGTGAAGTCTTGACGTAATTTTCAATCAGGAAGACGACTTGGCTCTCGCCCAGTTTCATTTGTACTTTTCTCTATCCAATCACAGTTATCCACGCTTTCCCATGCTATCAATAGCCAATCAGTGCAAGCCATCTTTTTACCCTCGCTTTGCCGCTGAGCCAATCATCTAAAGCGGTTGAGAGTATTTCGAGTTCACATCTCTTACTATGTGGTTTCACTACCCACAGATATGTTGTCACTCTGCAGTGGCTGTCATTACCGTGTATCAATGGTTTGGCCCCGCCTCCTCCCCTGCCAACGTCATGGCTCCAGAGGATTTCAATTCTACACATCCTGACAGACACCCTCGCCTCGCCATCGCAGGAGCACCGTCATCATGGAGTCATACACCAAACTTTAATTTTGTTTGTTGTATCAATAAATGTTATTTTTAACCTTTATAATACCGTAGTCTCTCCTGATTGAAATATACACTATGCAAAGTGTATAATAGTACGTACGTAAATAAGAAAAGACTATTATAAATGTTGGATCATTACGACGGTCTGTGCTCACATAGCCATATCGACATGCACATATTTATTATATCCAGTGTAAAAAAAAAAGGAAACAACAACAACAACAACAACAAATAACCCACAACATTTTTATACAAATCAATATTCCTCTTGCTATCATCGATTGACACAGTAGTGATTTAAATTATACCGGCTTCATCAAAGTTTATAGATTTGCTGCTGTAAACATCTCCCACACAGGAAGTGAAGTGTTTTATGTTTCTGGCAGCAACATCAGTTTGTTTGGAATAAATAGCATGAACTGTGATATCATATCCACCATGGCTAAACAGAGAAAGAAAAAGAGCTCTACCTACAGAAACTCAAACTTGATCAACATAAGATACAAGGAAAAACACCTCACCAGACCGGCCTCACTGCGAAGTGTGGTGCAAAACTACAGTACCACAGGGAAGACCAAGGAAATCACCACAATTTAAAAACGCCACCATTTTAAGCATTACCATTCGAACAACAAGCAAAGAGAGAAGAATGGACGCTGTTGCCAGTTAGCTGTATTTTGCAGTAGCCATTGGTCCATGATATCTGTCATGAGTTCTGTCAAAGCGCCAAATCTTAATTATTCTAGTTGCTGCATGTACTGTATATATGGTATGAAATCCTGCAGGGAATCTCCTCTCACTCTTCCTTCTTATCTATCTTAGTGATGAAAGAGAACCTGAACCACAAGTCATGTTGGAATGGTCCAGGTTCTCCATGGCAGGAGCTGTGTACCGACGTCTGAAAAAAGCTCTAGTATGCTTGGCTGCTCAGTCTGCTCCTCTCCATGGAGTCAGCTCAGCATCGACCCCCAGTGTGAGTCCAGCCACGGGGTCACAGGAACCAGCTGTGTGTGACAACCTCACATGGAGACCCCCTGTCTGTCAGTCTGTGTGTGTGTGTGGGGGAGGGCGGGTAGGTAGGTTTAAGGTTAGCTAAAAGTTATGTTTTACAGTAATAAGAAACTTCAACTTTAATTCCAACAAGAAAAACTTTCACTGAAAATTAAAACAGTATAAAAATTCTCCAGAACTTAAGAATTGAACCCTGATCATTGGTCGTGGCTAAAAAGTTGCACTTGCACACACCGCAAAAACTACTACAGCCAACAGTCAACTAGCACGTACGTTCTGCGCCTGCGTTAGACCTACTGTAAGACTGCGGGTATACAAACCAGATACATGAAACAATGCAGCGTTCGCCTACCATTTTTTAAATATAGCTAGGCTACTTCTAATCGAGAATATGTCTGATCAAAAGTTGCAAATGGCCGTGACCCTGGTCCTTTGCTGAAGAAGAAAGGAAGAGGCGGAAAAATAAAAAGAAACGACACTAAATGAGCGACAGGCTCAAGCAGCTTTCCCAAAGGCCACGTCGTTGTGAAAATATTCGTGTATTGGAATTATCAGATGAGATGAAGTTGAAGAAGAACGTTTTGTCCACGCCCTCTCTTCTCCTGCATGCTTCACTACTAGCTTCACCAACAGGTGGCCCGACACGACTCAACATGTCGAATCGTCCAAACAAGCCGGCGACAAGAGCCGACTAGAGCCAACGGTGCGGGACACACCATAAAGACTCAAGAGACAGACGCTCACAGACAGCCCAGATGCTCACAGATGGCCCAGATGCTCACAGATGGCCCAGATGCTCACAGATGGCCCAGATGCTCACAGATGGCCCAGACGCTCACAGACGGCCCAGACGACAGACGCTCACAGACGGCCCAGACGCTCACAGACGGCCCAGACGCTCACAGACGGCCCAGACGACAGACGCTCACAGACGGCCCAGACGCTCACAGACGGCCCAGATGCTCACAGATGGCCCAGACGCTCACAGACGGCCCAGACGACAGACGCTCACAGACGGCCCAGACGCTCACAGACGGCCCAGACGCTCACAGACGGCCCAGACACTCACAGATGGCCCAGATGCTCACAGATGGCCCAGACGCTCACAGACGGCCCAGACGACAGACGCTCACAGACGGCCCAGACGCTCACAGATGGCCCAGACGCTCACAGACGGCCCAGATGCTCACAGATGGCCCAGACACTCACAGATGGCCCAGACACTCACAGATGGCCCAGACGCTCACAGACGGCCCAGACGACAGACGCTCACAGACGGCCCAGACGCTCACAGACGGCCCAGACGCTCACAGATGGCCCAGACGCTCACAGACGGTCCAGACGACAGACGCTCACAGACAGCCCAGACGCTCACAGACGGCCCAGACGCTCACAGATGGCCCAGACGCTCACAGACGGTCCAGACGACAGACGCTCACAGACAGCCCAGACGCTCACAGATGGCCCAGATGCTCACAGACGACAGACGCTCACAGACGGCCCAGACGACACACGCTCACATGCTCACAGACGGCCCAGACGAAAGACGCTCACAGACGGCCCAGATTGCAGACGCTCAGAGATGGCCCAGACGCTCACAGATGGCCCAGATGCTCACAGATGGCCCAGATGCTCACAGATGGCCCAGACGCTCACAGATGGCCCAGATCCTCACAGACGGCCCAGACGACAGACGCTCACAGACGGCCCAGATTGCAGATGCTCACAGACAGCCCAGACAACAGACGCTCATAGATGGCCCAGACGCTCACAGACGGCCCAGATCCTCACAGACGGCCCAGACAACAGATGCTCATAGATGGCCCAGATGCTCACAGACGGCCCAGATCCTCACAGACGGCCCAGACGACAGACGCTCACAGACGGCCCAGACGTTGCCAATGGTTGAAAATGACCTTCGTGTGTCACGCTCCCCCTGTCACGACGTTTCATGAAAGCAGTCTGATATGATCATACATTAACCTGTCTATCACAGTAACTGAGGCCCTCCAGTTCTGAATCTGAATCCCACATCATCACAGCAGCAGTCAAACTGTTTCCTCTACTGAATGACCTTGACCATGCCCCCCCACCTATGGGTGACCTCTCGGTGGACAGTAGCAGCCATACTGGACTCAATGGGGCAGGAGGTGGCGTCACTGGCCTCTAGATGCACCTTGTACCCTGCAGCCTCAGGGAGTCCTGCGAAGCAGAGATTAGCTGTGTGTGTGTGTGTGTGTGTGTGTGTGTGTGTGTGTTTTCCTTCTTAGGGGCCCCTCACAGAGTCTCTCCCCTGTCTTTCTCTCCGCGTTCTCTCTCTCTCTCTCTCTCTCTCTCTCTCTGTCTCTTTCCCTCTTTCCGCCACTTTAATCCTTAAGCCTCCACATCCTCTCTTCTCTTCCTCCTCCTTTGCCCTAGGTCCCGACTCCTCTCCTCTCCATCTGGTGTGCCGTCCGGTGCACAGGGTATCAAGGAAGAAGCCGTGGATGATCTGAACCTCATACTGTACAATAGATCCTAAACGACTGGGTAGGTACGAGTTTAAAGTCACAATGAAGTTGCTTTTTGAGAGCATCTCTGTGATGTATTTCCTGTTGTATCAATACATTGGAGTCAGTGGGACATAATCCAGGGAGGGATCAGTCAAAAGTGTAAACCAATGGGGTATCAGTTAGGGAGAGAAAGGTTTTATTTGATGGGCAGGGCGTTTAGGGTTAAGGTTTTATTTTTAGATTTAGATTTTATTTTATTTTTTTACTTTTTATGTACGTCTCCTGGTCCATGTTTTTTGGTAAAGAAAAAAAACATGAATTGTCAAATAGGTGTGTGCTATGACAGAATGAGCTGAAAGGCGAAGAATCTGAGTGCAAAATGTCTCCGTGGCGTGGGACAGTGTTTCCTTGTACTTTAGCTATGCTTCACAGCTGCCACAAGTGGGTGCCCCCATCAACACCACCCCCCCACCCACCATTCCTACCCTGACCTCCTCTTCTTCCCCCACCCCGTCTTACAGTGTAAACGACTACTACGTCTCTGCTGAGTGCATCAGTATTTGAAGGTGCTGTCTGTCTATATTGACATTTTGGAAACCTCAAAAGCAGTTGGTCACTGCTGCGTTCAGCATTTCACTCCTTTCACTCACATGACAGTTCCCTCACATAATAACATCCTCTGACATCATGACAGTTCCCTCACATAATAACATCGTCTGGATTAGAAAGTCAATGGTGGTTTAGCAGCAGGTCGATGGGGGAAGTGAAGCCTCTGAAGTCTATGGAGTATTAGCCGTGTACACACAGCACTGTTACTAGCCTACTGAGTATCAGTGAAGCAAAGCCCAGGTGTTGTCTTCTCACGGCCTGGACAGGGATAATAATTAGCCCAGAAGCAGCTCTCCTGGCGGGGCAGCAGACTGGGTCAATCGCCCTCCGTCATGCTGGAGGTTGAACTGGTGAGAGATATTCCGTATCGATAGAGCCTTATCTCTAGCAGCTGCTCAGGTCTCAGGCAGTGTCACAACTAGATTGGACTGAGCTGTGCCGGCGCAGGAGATTGATGCAAGACATGTTCATTACGGATATGAATTTCACTGCTGGGGGGGAAGTATCTTCAGATTTAATTAGGCTAACTGCCACCTTTTGCCCACAGTTCTCAATCTAATAAATACTCAATCACGGCTAAGTGAGTTTGTTAAACAAAGTTTAAAGCTGGGGTTAGAGAAGATTTGATCAGACTCACACACTATAATTCAGCATTTGTCCCCCTCAAAGCTTTTTAGTTATTCATTTAAATACATACACACATAATAGGGATCTTCATACACATACTCTCCTCAACATTCACACACGTTTAGTCTAGGGGCTGCACAATTAATCCTATTTTCATCGTCATCGCAATATGAACATGCGCAATAAACACATCGCAAAGACTGCCTGAAACGCAATGAATAACAAAAGTGGTTTTATTTACATGCATCATGCATTCCCACTCAGCATCTGATCATTTTGTCTTGTGTTGTAAATCCAGCGTACACCTTTCCCTTGCAACAGTGCGCTCCGCCCCTCTGCCAAAGCCCAAACACGCTGCTGTGTGTAGTTTCAGCTTGAGTCAGTGTGTATTTAATTTCTTTATTCAGTGGGCATAGGCTATGTTTGGGGCCTATGTTAGCATTATTAAAGCAGAAAGACATAGGAACTGTATAGCTAATATGCATACTTTAATATTTGTTTATTTATCGCAAGTCGTATCGTCATCGCTATATTGAACAATGTTATCGCACATCGCAGATTTTCCTCATATCGTGCAGGCCTAGTTTAGTCTCACAATGACCTCACAGAAATCTGAATTTATCATGTCCTGTCCTCATCAGCAATACCACTGTGTCTCCACACTATCTCTGACGTTTCATCAATCTCTGCGCCACAACTTAAACCCAGTGTACACCAGACGTGGTTACGGCTCCGTGCGGATGCGGTAAAGCTGCCAGGTCAGACTCTCGCCCATGTTAATAGATGGGCAATACATGCGGTACGGAAGAAATACGCACCTGTTCTATTTTTGTCAGATCCCGCATGCGTCAGATTACATGGGTGTGGGTCTGTTCAGGCAGCTGCACAGAGCCGTAACGCAGCTGGTGGACATAGGCCTTTACTGTACTGTACTCTGCCTCTGTATCAACTTATCTATCTCTGCCCATTGTCCTAGTGGCATCTCTTCTTGGTCTCATGAGACCTTAAATCACATTAAATATATTCAAGTAAGCTGCATCTCTGACTCAAGAACTCTTACTTTAATTCATTCTACCTAGCTGGAAAGGACAGTTGGAATTGAATGGCATCCCTTACAAAAATGTCACGCGTGAATTCAAAGCACATGTGCTTTGTGGACACATGTTGGTTTGTATGTGAAATTGAGTTTTCACATGTAAAACAAACGTAAGATGTGATGGCAGGTGAAAACATGAAAAAGAAAATGTGTGGAAAAAGAAACAGTGTTCACCGAACGGAAATTAAAGTAAACATTGTTAAATAATTTATTTGCTATTTAATCCTAATAAACAAAACTACAAAACTACTAACAAAACAACAACCGCTGAACAACATACTACAATACGAAATAGGAAAACGTATAATTAAACAATTTAATAAGGAGAATACACACTATCTAAGTATTTCTTGACAGAACAAATGTAAGCATGTTTTCATATTTATCTTGGCCTTTAATGATGCTGCGTTGATATTGTAATTGTCCACACTGTCAACAGACTGTGTACAATAGTAAGACATGATAACTTTGTTATGGTGACAGACAATAGAGATTGCTACTAGCAACGCTAACAAGTAAACCAGATGGCCTGTGTGCGTCTATGTGAGAATAATCTGCATTTAAGTGGCTCTCCGTGACCCAGTGAGACATTCTGCAGTTTTACCCCATCCATGAAGCTCATCATGTATATTTCAAAGGATTGAGGTGATCCATCAAGGACTTTACCATCCATCAATGTCTTTACATTTATTTTCTTTTTATTAGCTATTCAGGAGACCAAAAATTCTACAGTGGCCCTATTGATTTTGCCATTAAAAAGGTTCCCTCGAGTCGACACACCTGTTGCACACTATGCTCAAGGTCTCTGCCTCTGTTGTTTTGGTCAGAAAAAGGGGCGAAACATAAGGGACATTTTTAGCAATCACATCTCTCATGCGACACGAATATGATCCCCTGAAGGTCCAAATGAATCAAATGATACTTGAAACAGAACCAAACTGACAGATGTTTGGGTCTTCATTTGTAGACTGACATATAACCCCCTCCCACTGAATCAGCTCCACTCTCCAATATCTAACATCTCTTGAATAAGACTACCTCTCTACTTCATTCTTATTTTCTTAAACTCTTCTCTTTTATATACATACATGTAGTAGATCATATTGCAGGAATATTGTCATGGCACTACAACTCTGGCTATTACACTCATTACTATCTTTTGGTTGTAAAGTTGGTGATCTATGAATTGAAGTTTATTCTATTGTTGCACTCTGTAAATCATTCTAGATAACAGCATCTATTTATCTCTATACTATAATGGCAGATGTGTCTGTGTGTATGTGTGTCAGTATGTATGTTGTCCTTCATATATCTGGAGAACAGTTCGTCAGATCGACTCCAAACTCGGGGAGTGCGCTTAGGGAGACCTCACAGAGTGCAGTGCTGAATGTCATGAAATTCGGCATAGCGCCAACTGAACTGGTAACACAAAAAGCGGTTTATCTTGAGAACCGTTTGTCCGATCGACTTCAAACTAGGAGAATGCACTGCTGGGAACCTGATGGAGTGCACTGCTGCATTTCGTGCAATTCGCACACACGCATAGTCATAGCGTCACCTACTGGCAACACTAAAAGCGGTTTATCTCGAGAATTGTTCGTCTGATCGACTTCAAACTTGGGGCGTGCACTGCTGGGAATCGGACAGAGTGCGGTCCCGAATTGCAGACACGCACATAATTATAGCACTACCTACTGGCAACACAATATGTAGTTTATCTACAAAACAGTTCCTCTGATCAACTTCAAACTTGGCGGTTGCGTTGCATGGGGAAAGTGCAGTGTCCAATTTTGTGTAATTCGACCAATCAGAACACGGCTTTCATGTATCTGGAGAACCGTATATTTAGCATGGATTTACTTGTACATTCACAGATCCACCACAGCCACAGTGTTTCGTCTAGTTTGCGGTGCACAATGCACAGAAGAAGTAGTGGGAATAGCTCCAGAAAACATGCAAAATCCCTGTCCCTGTATTGAATGTCCTGTCTGTCTGTAACTTGTGTGTATTGCTGCTGCTGTCTGACCAGTGATCAGGTCTCTCTTCTTGAAAATGAGACCCCGTCCCCATGTCTCAGTGACATTTACCTGTCTAAATAAAGATGAAAAAGATTGCATAAAAAACAACCTTCGATTACTTGAGCACGCTAAACGTGCATCTCTCTCTCTAGCTATATCTTCCTAACTCTCCTTCTATCAGTTGAGCATCTTGAAGGTAGAGATGAAACGGTATGAAAAGTTCATATCACGATTACAGTGATCACAATGATCATGGTTATCAATATTATGGCGGTACTGTTAAAATGTGTTCACCAATCACCAGAGATTGATGGCTTATTCTTCTGAAATCACATCCCTCCTCCATCTACGCTGGATGACAGGCTGCACTAAACAACAGGACAACATGTGTGCTGCCGGCCTGCATGTGCTGCTGCTCCCCATCAATGATTGGCCAGATGATGAAGCCATTATTGAGTGAACCTGAGCTGTGCAGGGCCTCATGGAACATTAAATACATCACTTCCTCTCAAGGGGCCCAGGGCGGCTCTCACCCAGCTTCCCCACGGCTCCGGCCAGGAAATGAAAACAGACATTATAATTGAAGCAAGCAAGAGTGCTGCTGTGACGGGCAGGACTACAGCAGCCGGCAATATCCTTTATTATGCTCTCTGATCCAGCAATCTGCCCGACACCCTCACTGCATGTGAGCAGCCTTCTTTAGTTCAGGGGTGCAGGGCACATTTAACATCAAGGCCCAGCTCCATCCAGGTTCCGGCCATGGCTTGTGTTGGAAACCCACAAGTGGAACCACCCAGGCATCAAACTACAATGTAACCACTCATTCATAAGAGACAGAGACAGTAAGATATGGAGAGGACACTCAACCACACCTTATGAAAAATCACCATAATGTTCTGATAACATTACTGATAATAACATTCTGATAACAGGACTCATACGGTGTCTCTGTGGTATTCACTAGGTTATAGTGATCATAGTACTTTAAGGCAGTGGTTCTCAATGTGGGGCCTGGGGACCCTCAGGGGTCCTTCAGGGGGTTCCAGGGGGCCCACAGCAAATTGATGAATTGCTAGACTTGACCATTTACAAGCAGCTGCTTTAAGGCATTGTGTCGTGCACCACTCCATTGCACTCCTTTAAGAGCTTATAGTCACAACAGTCGGATCGGGTGGGGACTGCTACTAAACTAATAGGTGGTACAAGGTTTTCGATCGGTTTTCAGAGCGTTTCCAGAGGTGCTGAAATGAACCCAGACCCCATCTAGTCCATATCGTGTCCGGTTAAGGCCTATGGTACATCGGCTAAGATTCCAAACCACACCCCATATCATCTCTCCTCCACCGAGGGGAGCAGGAATGATTGTATGTACTGCCTCACTGCCGCCCGTCTGTCGGGCATGAAATAAATGGTTTGTGTCACTCTAGGGCTATAATGTCATCATTGTCCCCCAGGTGTCACACTAACGCACGCACGCACGCACACATGCACACACACACTCCACAATCATGCGCTATACAGACAAACCCTCTACCCTCTCTATACGTGCGTAAAAGGCCAGAAGATGTGAGCAATATCGCTTATGGATACTGACGTATTTCTAACGGGGGGCAGGGGGGGGGGGGTTGAAACTATGCACAGCCTACTTTCCCCATTGATGGAAACGGATGGATGGTATGATTCATCCCAGCACCACCACTAACCCCCCCCCCCCCACACACACACACACACACACACACACACACACAAACACACAGTCACACCCCATCTCCATCTCCCTATCTACACCTGTAACTCATTTGACCCTGTTTCGGTTCATCACCAATGACTGTCACAATATATTACTGTTTTAATTTATCAATCTCGTTGTTTGCCTCCTAAAGAAAGAAATACAGTAGGCTACATCTAACACTGACTGGTTTCAGGCAGGAAAGCCCACAGGCTACCTGCTATTTCTGATGAGACTGAAAGCTTTTGGAATAACGCAGACTAGGCTACATCATCCGCTGTGTGCCTCATTAGCGGTTATATTATTTTGAGAACACACGACGAAGATCTCCGAGCCTCTTGGTATATCGTGGTATAGATATAGCCTATAACTGCAATAGGGCACCGCCGGCGTTCACAGTTTTGCAACAAAATAACTGGAATAGAGGCAATGCATAAAGCGGCTATGGTGAATAGTGTGATGATGGGTGTGTTATGTTGACACCACATTTGGGCAAACGGCAGGCATATTGGTAAGTAACATATTGGATTTTAATGCTCTGTCTGTGTACCAGCCTACCAGGGACACCTTTCTCGTCAACGCCGGTGGGGGTGGGGGGGCTTGGGGGTGGCTGTGCGTTTTGCCTTTTACGCGTTTGGGGTTCCACCAGAGAAAAACCGAAATGTTGCCCTTACTTTAGCATGGCTTCTTCTTTATCCTCTTCCTCCTTTTGCCGAACCATCACTGCCATGATGATCTTCCTCTCCTCCTCGGTGAGGTGGCTGAGGTCCGGCAGATCCGGCATGGATGGGCACGGCACGGTGGGTGGGCGAGGGCCGCCTTGGGGCCCCACTGAGGCGGAGGACATCTTTTCCACCACCACCGCCACCACCAGCAGCCCTCCTTGGCGTGTCGTTTCGGCTGACAGCAGAGCGTTTCCGAGCCACACCTCACGACATGGTCCTGGGGAAGAGCAGCAGCAGCGGCTCTGGCGAATAGTGCAAGCCGCTCATGGTCGCAGGCACCCACGGTTGTGCTTTTGTTCGTCCTCCTCGGCTTTTCCCCCACCACTCTCGCCCACCCCCCGCCGCCTGCCCGCCTCTCCCCGGCCTCCACCGCCGGATTTACGGGGAGCCCATTTCCATTTCCACGCCGGGGTAGACTCGAGCTGAGGAGGGGGCCCTGGCTGGATCAGTTGGCCGGTCTGTGGTGCCACCGCCGGCCGGACCACATCAGCTTGATGTTGGGGCGGTATCAGGCGGAGTCCGTGTTGCCCCCCTCCTCTCTCTCTCTATCTCTCCTCTCTCTCTCTCTCTCTCTGTCTCTCTCTCTCTCTCTCTATCTCTCTGTCTGTCTGTCTGTCTCTCTCTCTCTCTGTCTCTCTCCTTCTGTTAATGTTGCTGCCGCTTGCAGAGAGAGGGAACAGAACAGTCAATGGGAATGCAGCCCTTCCTGTAGCGGAGGCGCGCTTACTCATGTGAGAATATAGGGTCCTCATCATCACATGCACAGCCTTTATAGCCTCCACAACCCCCCCCCCCCCCCCCCCAGCACCCACCCCAGCACCCACGCCCCACAGCGCGCGCGCTTCATCACAACCCTAAAGTTCTAAATGATTCTATTTATATATAGCCTACAAATCTATATTTATCCTCTCCATTATTTGGAGTATGTTGTCAATTCAAACACAAACACATTAATAAAGGTCCTCATACAATTATTTGGTTACAGTGGCAGTGGGTGTTTAAGCTGTCAGTGTTTTTTTTTCTTAAAAATCTTTTATTTAGCAGTGTACTGCATGTGCCTTCTCTGTTTCAGCACCATGGACAGCAGCGCAGCAGCCAACGGTCTTCTGAGCATAATTGCCAAGAGACACCAGGTTTTCCCTTCACAGATTCTCTCTGCAATTATTCCAGCAACCTTAACATAGGCTGGTGACTCACAGCCTCATGTAGCCTATTTGGTATTTTGTATGCATCCGACTAAAAAAGTAGGTTAACAACTATCCTAATCCATTAATAGCCTGACTCCAGATTGCTGACGACAGTTTTTTTTAGTAGCGTAACACCTAACTTATTTTTCTTTCCAGAACCTCTGAAACTTGCAGGGCTGCTAATTGGCTTGCAGTCAACCAACACAGATGGGGTGAAGTTCCCCGTTATATCAAAAGCCTCTTGTCCAATAGCGACACAGTTACCGGGCCAGCCCCTCTGGGTTTGTTTGTATTCAGATCCAGGCTCCCAGGCTATACCGATCCGGAGCTGGCACCCGCTTCTCCCCAATGACGTAATGTAGGGTGAGTGGCTGAGTCCATCCAGCAGATGGCAATAGCTGAGCTGGTACTACCGAGTCCCTCCAGTGACGTCACCGAAGAGGTGACTGTACCGCGGTGACGTCAACTTCCCGTGCTGCAGAATTTTGTCATAATTTAGGTCGTGACTCGTGACTAGGGACCATCAGCCTGACTGACACAGGCAGTACGGCAGAGGCTCACGCTGCCCATATGCTGCAGACCAGGGCCTATAAATAACTCTAACTACAGTTTAATATGAGGAGGAGACCTGCTTAGTGCTTTCACATTTCTTTTCTATAATTTATAGATCTAGCCTATCCATGTCCTTCGGTTCTAATGATACTGAACAGATATTTAGATTTTTGCATTGGTCAATTGAAGAAATGCAGATCATAGACATAAGTGTCACTGTCACAGTTATAAATTAGAAGGACTGTGTTAGAATTTCAACCACTGGTTCTTGTGTATTAAGGGAAGAGAGCAGCATTACACATCCTTGGTTTGGATGCTTTAAGTAGGCCTTACAACAACTGATACAAGTCAGGACATAACATGATGCTGTTGTTTTGAATAGAGCACAAATATTTACATAATATAAAATGTCCGTTTTCTCAGTAAATATCTCAAGTCAGCTGGTATCTTAATTTCAATTATATTCAATAATGAGTTTTAATTTCACTTTTTATGTTGTCAGAGTTGTTAAGAGTTTTCAAATGCTTCATATCTCACTTTGTAATTATTGCTGTCAGAGACAATTTCATTTTCTTGGTGTATCAGTAATGACAATGTTAGTTGTTCATGTTTACAATAATTAGGCAGCAGCCTCTTATCTCAAGATCCATTCATGTTTCAAGACAAGCAGATATCAGTGTCAACAGTTTTCCAAAACAGGATGGAATTGGAAACTCTTTGGTTTTGTTATATTTCTGACCATAGGGAAGAAGCATTCCCCGCAGTAAAGTAGAGCATCTCCACAAATCTAAGAGCTGAGCAAAGTGTCACGACCATAGACTGTAAATATAGGGTCACGACTTGGGAAGAGGGAAAGTTATCTCTGTGAATGTGCTGCCATCTAGAGGGCAAATGGAAACACTGCATGTACACAGTGCGTATGAGAAGGGAGATAAAAAAAAGAAAACAGGTGCCAATGCATGGCATATGCGGCGGGGGGGGGGGGGGGGGTTGCAGGTGGCTGTCCTTGTCCTTGAAGATATAACCCTGGTTAGTCTGACCTGTGAGAGAACTGTACCACTCCCTTTGCTGTAGGCTACTTCACTCCATGCAGCATGTATCAGAGAACACTGAATCAGAGGACAGCGAACATTCATTATAAAATTAGTAATCAATGTGAAATAAAAATTTCTATTTTATTCCAAACATCTTTGTCACAACAAGAGCAACAGGGTTTCTGGGAGTTTGAGTGACACGTTTGAGCACAAACAATACAACTGGGGGGGCTCATTTGTTTAAGGTAATTATACCAAGGTATCAATTAATACATTTTACAGTGATGTTTTGACATGTGACATGTAGCACTTTTAATCATTCAAAAACCATTCCCATAAGACATAATTCAATTTATTTTTAGTGATTTGAAAGTCACATTGATATAGACCAAAGGTTAACAATGGCTAACAAGGAGGGATAAAAGGGGAAAAGGGACATGAACTTCCTTTGACTATTTCCAGTATTTCCAGTCAGTAAATCGGTACATAAAGGGAGTCCAGGAACCTGATTTGAGTCCTTCTCCTCAAGCCTTTCCCTTTCTGAGCAATGAGACAATCTGGCTCACAGTGACACCCAGTGTGTAAACATGGTACTGCATTATTGTGGTATTGCAGTGACACAAACCAATTTTGGTTTTCGTTCTCAGAATGTGAGATCACATTATCAGGATGGTTTTTACCAGCCTAGATATAAAGGGGTGAAATCAGGATAAAAAAGAAAAGAAAAAAGCAATTCAGTTATAGCTCAAGGAGAAAAGCACCACATACATTACAGTATGAATAACTTTTAAAAATTCTCATTTTAAATTGTTTATTTATTATTTATCTTATATTTTCAGACAATACATCCAAATATTAAGCAGGGTCAGGATGACTCAAACCAAATACCAAACTCAGATGAAGAGTCAATTTGCCGAACACTGTGTGCTGTCTGAGCTTAACGCATCTGTATCTCACAACTCAAAGTTATTATCTTTGGTTTGAAGTTTAGCTGGTCAGTGTAGCAGCATCTGGGAGGGTGTGGGATTGGATGGGTTGAGCCGAGTTCAAAACCTGTGTCAAATAATTAGCCTGGTAAACCAGCCCGTCACGTGAACTCACATTGCATTTGGTTCTGCGAGACTGTCTGGCCCCAAGGCCTGGGAGGGTATTAAGGGCAGTTTAGAGTTCAGCGATTTATGGTCGTTGCGACCGACCATGATCACATTCCATCGTTGGTGATATGAAAGGTGCCCAGACTACCTTCCACCCCGCTGTTTGTCATGGGGGCGTAAACCACGGAACCAGAATGAACACCGGAAGGAGGTGCGCCAAAAACGTCTTTGTTGCCGTTAGCTTGACATCTCTTTCCTCGATTAATTTTCTGATGCAAAGCTTCTGTATTGGCTTAAAACATGTGAGATTGTGAATCCGCAATGTTTCTACAAGAACTTCTTCAAAAACTTCGTTCGGTACGTCCATCTTTTGTTTTGTTGTTTGCCGTTCTGATACATGTCTCAAATTGTCAAGTTAACGTAAAAGTTGACGAGCTAGAAACGCTGCCCTTCCTGTCTAGGGCGGGCTCTAGGCCGGAACCAGGTAGGGTGACAAAATCAATTGTGAACGGAAGCCAGGCTCTTTCTCGCCGAGAAGAGCCTGGTGACACGAGGTTAACTAGCACTGCACTAACAAAACAATAATGGCCACCTCCCTGTCCACCTCGAAGAGTAATGTCAGCGTTTGTCTAGTTTAAACAGTCAGTGCAGTTATTGCAGAAATAGACTCAAACAACATTAAACAAGTACAGGAGTATTGCTGCAACCGCGGAGTTTCTCGGTGGAAAACATGTTTTTGCCATTCCCCCGAGTGGATTTGGGTTTGACTGGATCCGATGCTGATTGGCTGAAGGAGTTGTCTGTCAAGGCAACTACGCCCGCCCATGCTCCCGCCCCTGCTAAGGACTGGGTGAAGAGTTGGGGCCAGACCGTCAGGCAGAACCAAATGAAATGTGAGTTCACGTGACGGGCTGGTTTACCAGGCTATCAAATAATTACTGCAAATATTTTTCATGGTTTGTTTTAGTCTACTTCAATGGGTTCGGCCAGATAGGGCTACGATAAGAGTAGGAAGAAAACATGCAGCAATAAAAGTTAATTTAATATATACAGTATATATTTTATATTTTGTTATATATAATATGTTATATAATATTTTTTATAATATGTTTTCTTTTACCTGACACTGAGTGAATTGTTCTAATTTGGTGAACTCCACCCAGGGGCGGACTGGGATTCTAATTCAGGCCAGGCATTAGATACCAAGCAGGCCAGGCCAACACGCGTGCCGGCGTCCGAAGGGCGGCGGCGAAAAATTTGGGCCGTTTGAAGCCCAATTTGGGCCGTTTGAAGCCAGATTTGGGCCGTTTGAAGCCCAATTTGGGCCGTTTGAAGCCAGATTTGGGCCGAGTCCAATTTTACAATGAGATGCACCGACTTTAACCCTGAATAAAGTAATAAAACCAGTAGTAAACCAGTAGGCGGCGCCTGGCCTGCTGTTCAGTGAGTGGCCTGACTGGGGGCACTTTTTTTTTTTGCAGGCCAGGCCAGGCCAGGCCACCGTCATTTGCCCAAGGTGCCCGATTATGCAGTCCGCGCCTGACTCCACCCAACAAACAGTCCAAAATTATGATTTGACTCAGGTGTGGTGCAGTCCAGTCTGTCTAATTATTGACGACTGACGTGTCCACGTCTTCTGTGCGGGACACCACCTTTCCATCGACCACCTCCTCAATCACCGTCCTCACTATCGTTTTCCTTTCTGATAGTTTCCTTTGTTTAACTGGTTCAGCTGTGGGGGAAAACAAAATAATCATTACTCAACTCCATTTAATTGAAACTACGGTAATTCATTAATATGTCTTCCAAATGTATTCTGTATTGTGTTATTATTATTATTATTATTATTGTTATTACTATTACTATTATTGCAATTGTTATTATTATTATCTTTCTAAGGAATGAGCATTCTCCTTGGTATTAGTTCCAGTGGCACAAATGAAATTCTGTTTTACATACAGTTCTTTGATTGTTTGCTTAGTTTTATTTTGTTTTAACTGGCAGATTTTAGCACCTACAAAAGCATACAGTGGCAAAGTAAACTCACCTTTGACTTCAACAGTCTTGACCACAGTTTGCCTAGAGGAGAAAAGACAGAGTTGATGTTATTTTACCTGCCTGCTTAAATTACGTTATTAAATAAATAAAATGGAAAATAAAGACAAAAAAAATAGCCTTGGATAGGATAAATCATGAGTCCACTATGAAAGCAAATTGCTCATGAATTTCCTTACAGGATCTCCTGTCCATCCTGTCCATCCAGCAGCCTTCTGTACTCAGCGATCTCCATCTCCAGCCTGGTCTTGATGTTGAGCAGCCTCTGGTACTCGCTGCTCTGCCTCTCTATTTCCTGCTTGACCTGGCCCAACTCCAACTCCAGGCTGTTCACCATGGCCTGCAGCTGGCTCATCTGGAGGCCGTAGCGATCCTCTGTCTCCCCCAGCTGGCCCTCCATGGCTGCTTTCTGCATGGGAGAGGAAACAGAGGCGGAGGGTAAGATATATGAGCGTGTACTCATACTAATTGTCTCACTGATCTTTCATCTTTAAGGCGCCTGAGGCGTAAAAGAGCCTGTGAGGGGCAGGGTTACTGACAGGTACGGTGCCTTCAGCAAAACATTTCTACAATGCTATGTTAGCATGGTATTTGTGTTTATGGTATGTGTGTTTTCAGAAGGCAGACCCAGAGAGGAGTCACAAGATGGATTGCACTCTCACTCCAGGCAGAGATGATAGACTTGGTAGAGTGAAAGAGTTTAGAAATATATACCATATTATAGGGAATTATTACAGTATAGGTTAGCCCAGGGCTTTTTGATATGAAGTGCCATTTTCAAATTTGCTTGCCAATCGGTGTGCCTGAGGTTTTTTAGCTGGAGTACCTGACATTGTATTTCGTTTGCACCGACTTTTTCATCTGCTCTCTGCTGCTTTGGAAGGTATGGTTGGAATGTATGGAACACAAGGAGGCTAACCAATCAGAGGCAGAGTAGCTTGGGTCACTACCATAAATATCCTAAATAACAGGCAGTTCAACTGCAAATGGCTGTGAAATAGGTAATTTGGCAGGGCATTTCAACATTCTACAAAGAAATCTCAATAGCACAGTTAATGCTACTGTGTGCTGCCATGCCACTGGTTAACCCTTTGTGTGCCAGAGGTGGCAGTGCCTTGCAGCTGGTGTACATCTGTGTGTATGTGTTGGATCATTCCTTACCAGGCTGAGATGGGACTGCAGCTCAATCTGCAAGCCCTGCAGCATCCTCTTCAGATCAGTGATCTCACTGTGGGATGTCTGGAGCGTCTCGGTGCTGGACGCCACCTGCTGGTTCAGCGTATCAAACTGTGCGAGGCGAATGAGAAACAAACAAAAAATATTACAGCTATACCAAATATTAGTTGTATATTGACATTTAGGACTTATGTGCATTTAAATACATGCTCTTGTCTGCCCTATTGGCGTGTGGTTGTGTGTGTGTGTGTGTGTGTGTGTGTGTGTGTGTGTGTGTGTGTGTGTGTGTGTGTGTGTGTTGGTCACTATTGCATCAGTGATGTCACAATACCTCCTTGTGTGTGTGTGTGTGTGTGTGTGTGTGTGTGCGTGTGTGTGTGTGTGTGTGTGTGTGTGTGTGTGTGTGTGTGTGTGTGTGTGTGTGTGTGTGTGTGCGTGCGCGCGCACGCGTGTGCCCTTATGACATCACTTTTGACATCATCACTGATGACATCACATCATTAGCTAATTAGCCTAATTAGAAAATCCGGCCCCGTCAGGTCACCCTTTACACACCCTGAAGGTTTCAGCCCGATCGCACATAAAACGGCATAGCTGTGGCCGAACACAGAACTTGAAACATCGCCCACATACTCAATTTTACATACAGTAAGTATATAGATAGATACACAATGTGAGATAATCTAAAAAGTGGACATGGTTTTATGTTATCGTCTTGCTCCCCTCACCTTGTTCTTGTACCAAGCCTCCATGTCATGGCGGTTCTTCTCGGCGATGCCCTCGTACTGCGCTCTCATCTCATTCATGACGGTGGACAGGTCTGCCTGGGGTGCAGCGTCCACCTCCACATTCACAGAGCCCGAGCTCAATTGAGCATGCAGGGCGGCGAGGTCCTACAGGTGGGAAGAGAGAGGTAAAGTCAAATCCAAATGAAGGTTTAATGGAGGAACGGCCGGGATCCTCCTCAGTGATTCTCAACTGGTAGGTCAGCGCCGCTTTGAGTGGGTCACGGATGTGCGCACGAAATACAAAAGTTCTTCTACTCCTTCATATTTCATACAGTTCAATTTAGATTCTTGAAACTTGATGAGCATCACCAGTTTACATTGGTTTAAAAAGCATATACTCGACCTAAAAACAAATATCCGAAATTTGGGTTGCGACTTAATGAAAAATGTGGGTTGTGTTGTGTGAGGCTAGACCAGTTGAGAATCGCTGCTCTAGATGAAGAGCCAATCTGGGCCATATTTGTCAAATGTGATCAACTATGCAAAATGAGAATATACTGTATGTGTGAAGAGACTTTCATGATGTGGTGTTGATGCAACGTATGTTGTCTGTCTGTATGTAAGTGCAATGTCAAATTCCGTGCAATTCCACCTATCAGAACACGGCTTTCACATATCTCAAGAACTGTTCATCCAATCAACTTCAAACTTGGCGTGTGTGCTGCTGGGGACCTGAGAAAGTGTCACATTTCATGCACTTCGACCAATTGGGAGCAAGGGGAGGATGGGGTGGGGGGTTGAAGAGTGGGAGAGCATGATGTGTGAATGGGGGAAGGGGAGGGGAACGGGCACTGCACTAAACATAATTATTTCTGTTGTCATTTAACTTTTATTTATCACATCATATCGTGGTTGTATCAAATCGTGAACGCCTTATATCGCATACGGAATCGCATCATGAGATAAACATATCGTCCCATCACTAATGCATGACAGAATCAATCATAAGTACTTTATTGATCCCCAAGGATCTTTCATAAGTCCCGCCCCTTTTTGCTCTTCAATAACACTTGGGCAAGTTTGGTGGGAGGACTCCATGCCCTCTTTGAACTCTAACTACTCCTTCATACTTTTATCTAGAAACGTCATTCAAACTTTAACAGGTCACTGCGTTTAGTACTTTATTACTCTTATTCAGCTTTTTGCTACCTTTTGTACTTTTTGAGAAATCACAGTTTACAGAGTGTGTGATGTCACAATCCCCTCTAGCTGACTGAGCGAGGTTGATCGAGGAAAAAGGGGCGGGACTTAGGAAAGGTCAATTATATGACGACGAGCTTTAAGGACATCTGGCTCAGCATCACCATAATTAGAGTTGATAGAGACTATAAATCAACCTATTCTCATCAAAGAGACCTGGTTATCATGTCATCTCCTATGATACAATGCCTTGGGGGTGGTGCTAAATGCCAGCTTTGCGGTACACCACTTCAAACCACAGCACACAGTCCAAACAAGTTCAGCATGTTGTGATGTTTGCGTAAGGGATGCTTCAGCAAAAGAAAACACTTCTCTGGAAACATTAGGCAAATAATTACTGGTCTCTTGGAGAACACTTTCTATGTTGTCCTTATTCACTTCTCTCAGTGTAAATACTTCAAAAATGGTTTGATATTTTTCATATTTTTGTTTTCCAGTGTAGAAATGGGTACTTGTACTACTTGGGCTACCAAAGAGAAGGATTCATAATGTGATGTCACTTCGCAGCAATACAACTCTCACCTCTTGGTGGTTCTTCTTGAGGTAGACCAGCTCCTCCCTCAGGCCCTCGAGCTCCATCTCCAGGTCAGAGCGGTTCACGGTCAGCTCGTCCAGATACTTCCGCAGTCCGGCGATGTCCGCCTCCACCGACAGGCGCAGTGCCATCTCGTTCTCAAACCTGCCGTGCAGAACAGAGCATCAGAGGGTCCTGTTGCTGCACCTACTGAATTAGTGTTGCCATCACCAACAATAGACGAGGCAGAATGGCACGAAAACCAGTTCCACCACTTGTCTGATCCCTCTGTTGACCGTCACGCCTTAGTAGTAAAACGTCCACATCACTCAACAATCTGACTTCCCTAAGTAAGCATGTGATGTGATGTTTGTACATTGAAAAATACAAGTTTAATACAGAGTTCCTCTAGGAAATGTACTGATGCTTTTAATCTATTTTTCAATTTGATTCTGTCATTATTATAACTTTATTCTAACAGGATTTTTGTCCAAATTTCATTGACTTAACCTTTCCACTTACTTGATTTTGAAGTCCTCTGCTGCCAGTTTGGCGTTGTCAATCTGCAGAAGCATCCTGGCATTGTCCTGTGTAGCAAGACTGATCTGAAAATATAAATAAATAAATCTCACTTTACTTACTCACATTACATACTTTCATGGAGGTGTGTAATTGATTCATTATTTAGAATGTGGGTCAGCAGGGTTGGTTGTAAGTTAATCATCAGAATTTCTTAAGCCCTATTTGCATTCCACTGAGATTATATCTTGATGGCTTACGAGTTACTCGTCACTTACTCATCATGTAGTACAATATCTCTTGGCAATTGCAATATGTGCCAGGTGGATTAAGTGAGAAATTATGAAAGAAGTAGGTCGACAAAATTGCAGTGAAGTGTCACCATTTTTTTATATTTAATTTTAAAGTCTTGCCCTCCCTAACTAAAGTTTTACTTTGTAAGCACAGAAAAGCAAATCTGGGTGCAAGCAATACTCTTGACTGCTCAGTAGCTGATCATTTTAAATAACCGTTTGTTTTAGTCCACATCCTGAGGGCACATTTGTCCCAGACAGCTGTAAAGTGACGCTGCTCACTAGGCTTTGATGTGTGTTTGGCAGAATTCCCTTATGGGTGATCCCCAATTTTGGTGAACCGTTTTTACTGGCTTATGTTCAGGGATGTAATGGCGTTGTAGCCCTCCTTTTTGTTGAATAGAGTTTACTCGCCTTTTTAGGCTGACATGCATCTTTTATCATCCAAATTCATAGCCTAAGTGCTACACCAGGCAGGCCTACTGTACCAATGTGTTATATTAGGCTGCATTTGTTTTTTCTTCATCATTATTTAACCAGCCAAATCAATTGAGAACAAATTCTTACAACCAGTTGATGAGAAATTGGGGGAAAGGGGAGGGACTCAAAACATCAGCTTATTGGTCCACATTTGGTAGATTGTTGGAGGGGAATTGCCACAAAGAAGCTCACCTTTTTGCGCAAGTCGGCGATGACTGCCTCGAACTTGCTGTAGTCCCTGACGGTCGGCCTCTGCTTCTCGTACCACTCGCGGATTTGGAGCTCCAGCTGCGCGTTGGCGCTCTCTAGAGAGCGCACCTTGTCCAGGTAGGAGGCAAGGCGATCATTGAGGTTCTGCATGGTGGCTTTCTCGTTGGCCGAAATTGAAATGTTGTTATTGTCGAGCGCCCCTGCCAGGTCAAATCCGCCCCCTCCGCTCCTGGCGCCACTGCTCACGTAGGGAGACGCGACCGCGTAGGACACACGGACATTGCGCCCCCCTGCCCCGCCGTGGACGCTGGGCGCCCGGGACGCACCGATCCTGGGATACCCTCCAGAGGACAGGGACATGGATGAGTATGCTCCAGGACGGTACTGTATGCTCATGATGGTCGCTGCTGTAGTCTGGTAGCTAAAAGTTTGACCTGTCAAACGCGACGAGTGGTGCGAGATGGTGCTGAAGCGACTCCAGGAGGATGAATTTATACAGGCTAGCCTACCCCCTGGAAGTGGGAGCGGCTGAGACAAGCAGACAGTTTGCACAGGTAGTAGGTAGGTGGAGAGATGCCATCATTGCTTCATGATCATAGGTGTGACCACACGGGGCGTGGTGGATCGGCAAGATTCAGGTTTATCAGTCTGGCTTCTGCCTGAAGGCTGTCACGGCATTGGCCTATATTCAATTAGCCTATAAAGACAGTCGTGAGAATCAAATGTCTGTCTCTCAAGACTCTCCTTTCAAGGAAGGCATGCACTCACTCTGAGAAGGAGAAAGTGATTGTGAAGCTATTTAAAGTAGCCTACAGGATGGCTGCTAGTTCAGAATTCGACTACTCATTCGTTTCACTCAATCATAGTCTCACACAAGGACGCCATATTCCACTGAGTCTGCGGGCTCCATTTGCAAAGGCCCTACTTTTTTCATACATTTATAGCAATCAGAATAAAACAGTAGGCTACTTGCCTTAATTAAATAATTTATGTATTTTTCAACCTGGACCCTATTTTCATATTTTTATAATGTATAAATTAGGCCTACTAAGTAGCCTAATGTGAACAGAAATCTTTGAAATTGGTGCAGTAGGCTATTGACTAAAGGCCTTGACATACTTCCGCGTCAAACCCCTCACCGAATTTCGCCGAGGGGTGTGCCCCGATCGGCGAGCCTGCCGGCGAAGTTACGTCTGATTTTTTGGATCATTTTTTGGGGGGGATTTGCTCCCATTCAACAGGACAGTACTGTAGGCAGACAGGAAATGTGAGGAGAGAGAGAGGGGACGACAGGCGGCAAAGGACCACGGGTCGGACCCGAACCCGGGTCAGCCGCGCAAAGGACCAAGCCCCTGTGGCACGCGCTCCACCAGGTGAGCCCCCTATGGCTGAATATTTATCTGATTTCGAGAATATGGACGAGCCATTTGAATTTGATGGCCACACGTATTATTATTTGAGCTGGACTAACGTTATACGGATTACAAACTGAAGAGCAGGAGCAACGGGAGCTTCTATATCTACCAGTGTGATGGACAGCATAACAACTTGGTTAGGTTTAGGCAACAACACAACTTGCTTATGGTTATGGTTGTTATGGTTGGGGTTAACACCAAAAGTAAAAACACAACCTGCCTTGCTTGGGAGTCAAACATACACTCTCTTGCTTGTAAGACGGGCACACCACCATCCCCCCCACCTTCACCCTTAGGCGCCAGGGACATACTTCAACATGAGACAGTGGTTAGACTCGATTACATGTATGACGTTACTATTCACTTATCTACAAACATGATTATGCAACGTGCGGGTCGGTGCAGGGCATATCACAATGAAGCAAAGTAAATCTCCCAGTGCACACCAGGATAGCATAGACACTTATCTTTGTTTGGTTAAATTTAAAAACAAGAAAAAGCTAACTACGCGTTTCGAATACTGCTTCATCAGATTCGCTAACGCTTCATTATGATATGCAACGTATTTGGTTCAGAAATGTTCATATTCTACATTTCGGTGAATTCCAGGAACGTACAATGCCGACATCTTATTCTGGCGACTGGGCTGGATATGAGATGGTGGTGTTTGCATCCGGCTGTTAGAACGTGTTGTCATGTTTCATGCCGTGAAACTAAGTGGCAGTGCTTACAGTGCCATGCATGCGTCAACTGATCCAAACGAAACACTGTGCCACGTGCCATACAGCCGACCAATGGTGTAACTTCATTGCTCAGTGAGTCAGTGAGTCAGTCACTCACTCACTCACTCACTCACTCAGCGACATCCGCGTTTATAGGGCTGGCAACGCTGTTGCGGTCCAGCCAGAAACAAACATGTGACATGACCAGTGTAGAAGAATATTTGGCTTAAGAAGTTTACTTCTTATTTTTTTTGTCATTTACTTTTTATTATTTTCATTAGAAAAAACAGGAATGGAACA
>NC_139646.1:15490150-15507650 GCF_964638095.1 Poromitra crassiceps
TAGTGTTTCAGAGGTGTACTGCAGCCAACGCGTCGCGTTACGTTCGAGTATGTACAGTCTCACTGTCGCTGCTAGTCGCCGCAAGCCTCCAAATCGAGGCTGCGCAGAACCATGCAAGCAGCTTTACGATTAAAAATGCTTGTTGTTTAGACAAATAGAAATAATGAAGTTGGTGCTTTTTTTTTTACAAATGCCATTTTCATTTTCGTTAAAGCGATATCTCAGGAACGCCATAACAGAATGTCTTCAAATTTAGCTCAAACATCAACTTGGATTCAAGCATGAAGTGATTCGATTTTGGTGGTCAAAGGTCAAAGTTCAAGGTCACTGTGGCCATGGGCGGTAGGTAGAAGGAGTGGATAGGGGGCTCTGGATGGTGGGAACAACCGTGGTGAGGGAAGGGGGTGTGGCTAGGGACAAGGGGCCCTAGCTAGGGATAGGAAGGTCTTAGCGAGTTGGGATTCGACGGGTGGGTAGAGGAAGTGGTTGGGGGGGAAGTGGGTGGTTTTGGGGTAGGGGTAGGACCATTTTCCATGTTGAAAATGATTAGCCGTGTTGTTGAGGTACTCCCAAACATTGCCTAAAGTGCCATAAGGCTGAATGGCCACACTAGTCAAGTCAAGTCAAGTGAACTTTATTTATATAGCACATTTACATACAGCGGCGAACCAAAGTGCTTCACAGGCTGGGGAGCAAAGTGCACAAATATAAATAGGTAAAGTGCAAAAATACTAATTGAAGGCAACATAATACAAAGTGCATATATGATGGCAATTAAAATCAGAAAGATAAGAGACTAAAACAATAAGACAATAAAAGCAATAAAACGATAAATGCCAGGGACCTAACGATGGCTAAGTAGGGGGGAAAGCCAGGGAAAACAGGTGGGTTTTTAAGAGTGATTTAAAAACCTCCAGGGTCTGGGTCTGGTCGTGTAGGGGGAGACTGTTCCAAAGTTTTGGAGCAGCTGCCGCAAAGGCTCTGTCCCCCCTAGTTTTCAGTTTGGTTCTGGGCACCACCAGCAACGATAGATCAGCCGATCTAAGGGCTCTGGAGGGGGTGTGGCGGTGCAGCAGCTCGGAAATGTAGGGAGGGGCCATGCCGTTGAGGGCTTTAAAAACAGCCCTCACACTACTGCGCTGGTGGCTTCAAG
Source organism: Poromitra crassiceps (assembly GCF_964638095.1). Taxonomy (NCBI): domain Eukaryota; kingdom Metazoa; phylum Chordata; class Actinopteri; order Beryciformes; family Melamphaidae; genus Poromitra; species Poromitra crassiceps. The sequence continues at coordinate 15,491,304 of NC_139646.1, forward strand.
GTATTTGTACGGTAACACTTTACAATAACGTACACAAATCCTATAGTAGTTACTGATAAACTAACCATTAACTAATCGCCAGTTAATCATTCGCTAATGAAAAATTTGGCATTAGTTTATCACTAGTTAATCATAGTTAATGAGTAGGTAGTCATTAGTTAATGATTAGTATCTAATTTCCTGAGTAGAGTAGTTAATCAGTACCTAATGATTACTAAATTTCAGCTCGTGAATAGAGTAGTTAATCATTACTTAATGATTCCAAAATGTCAGTGCGTGAATGTATTAGTTAATCATTAGTTAATCATTAGTTAATCTTTTTGTGTACCCTATTGTAAAGTGGTGCATCATACTCAGTAGTTCATGAATACTGAATCATTACCTGTCCATTAATTACTCTTTTCGCACCCTAATATAAAGTGAAAGATATCCTTATCAAATAAACACTCCCTCCAGGTGAGATTCGAACTCTGAACCCCAAGATTGTTAAATTGTAAGTCTGGTTCTCTACCATCTGAGCTAACCAGCCTGTTACTTGGTAGAGCCATACTATAGGTCTGTAGAGTCAGAGACTAAGTATTATGTCCTATCCACATACTACTTTCTGTTCAAGTACTTATAGTTTTTAAGATATATTCCACCCAAATACTACCTTCTCTCCAAATACTTATAGTTTTAAAGGTATATTCCATCCAAATACTACTTCATGTCCAAGTACTTAGGTATGTTTCAGCCAAATACTACTTATGTCTAAGTACTTGTAAGTACTTGGACAGAAAGTAGTATTTGGGTGGAATATACCTTTAAACTATAATACTTGGTCTCAGGCTCTACATTCAATAGTATGGCTCGAACAAGCAACAGGCTGGTTAGCTCAGATGGTAGAGAACCAGACTTACAATTTAACAATCTTGGGGTTCAGGGTTCGAATCTCACCTGGAGGGAGTGTTTATTTGATAAGGATATCTTTCACTTTATATTAGGGTGCGAAAAGAGTAACTAATGGACAGGTAATGATTCAGTATTCATAAACTACTGAGTATGATGCACCACTTTACAATAGGGTACACAAAAAGATTAACTAATGATTAACTAATGATTAACTAATACATTCACGCACTGACATTTTGGAATCATTAAGTAATGATTAACTACTCTATTCACGAGCTGAAATTTAGTAATCATTAGGTACTGATTAACTACTCTACTCAGGAAATTAGATACTAATCATTAACTAATGACTACCTACTCATTAACTATGATTAACTAGTGATAAACTAATGCCAAATTTCTCATTAGCGAATGATTAACTGGCGATTAGTTAATGGTTAGTTTATCAGTAACTACTATAGGATTTGTGTACGTTATTGTAAAGTGTTACCATTTGTACTTGTATGAGTCTGGACAGACATGGATGTAGACTGCTGACTTGTTGGCGGAGGCATACAACTGCGATGCAGTATTTCTAGTTGATTTTTTTCCCCCCAAACTGGTAGTGTGCTGAGTGTAGACTATCCAAGTATTTACCTATATAAATAAAAACGTTACTTAGATCCAATTCATTCACTCTATTATAGCCTTAGGGAAACACTCAAACATTTTCCTACCAAATGCTGTCAGCCATAAACGACATAGATCAAAGTCTAAATAATGTATGCAGTCATTGTAAAGAACCATAGTTGGATGACATGGAGCAGAATTTACGAGGGACATTAATGGTACGGTGTCATCTAATGAATTCTTGACGGTGGTGTAACGTACAACACATTTTCCCAGTCAATCAGGACAACACATCTCTGTCACATTGTCACAATGTCTAGAATGATGTACAGTATGTCAGGCATCCGCTTAGGATGTCGGCAACCGCACAATTGTTGCTCCCCTAACGGTTTGCCATGGCCTGATCATAGCATTGAAGTCTGGTGTTTCAGTATACATGCTACAGCATGCGCTGGGACGCGTCATCAGTGATGTTGACTGGGGTTGTGGGGTGTTTTGGGTCTGACAACATCATACACCCTCGCAGTAGACCCAGCCGAGGCCGATTACGACCCCGACCCGCGTCCCAGAAGCAGCCGCTCACGGATCAGCCTTCCTACTCTGTCTGCAACGTTGCCCAGGGAAGGGTTGATCACGCCCAATCCGGTGCAATAGCGTTTAGTGCTACACCGCAGTATTGAGAGACCTTCGGTGCATGGAGGTCTAAGGCCCTGTGGGGTGATTCCAGGCCGGGCACCTCCGTCGTCTCACCAGAACCTCCTGCGGAAAAAGGCAATCCTACCATGCCGTACCATGGGCAGGGAGGATGCCTCAAGGAGGCCTGTGCGCTGCACGTCATTCACCTGCGCCGAGCACCTCGCTCTAGCCTGAATTTCGAATTTTCAAATAATCGTTGTTATTATCAAGGTCGACTTTTATTATTGAAATTCGAAATTCGAAAAAAAAAAAAAAAAAAAAAAAATTGAGTGAAATGTTGCATTGTCTCCCCTGATTCTAAGTATAGTCAAATCGCTTGGTTTGAGCAAGTAAAACAATTTTTATAAGCATTTTAAGCAAGGTTTATGGAAAAATGAATGGCGGATGAAATCCCATGAAGAGGGAGAGGGGGTGACTTTGGCACCCCTTTGGCACTCAGACCTGAGCCTACTAAATATTTAATGAACCACTCATGATTGTCAAAACTGTTTTTTATTTTCGAAAATGTCAATGTCATGTAACATGTTCTTTACTTCAGTGGTGCAATGCTTGTTTGAGCTAAAAATCCACAGCAGAAGCTTTTTATATTAATTAATAAAGCCGTAGACTTAGAATCAGGGGAGACAATGCAACATTTCACTCACAAAAAAAAAAAAAAAAAACATTTTTTTTTTTTTTTACATTTTTTTTTTTTTTTCGAATTTCGAATTAAATTCGAATTTGGCCAGCGAATTTCGAATAGTGTTTTTGCTAGAAATGCCCATCCCTACCCAGGCCACGCCGATGTTTACGCAGATTTTCAGGAGGCTGATCCGTAGCGTTTGTGGATTTCTCTGTGGAGAGTTCAGTTGATAGAATCTAAAAGACAAGGCTGGGGAAAGTCACCTGCTCAAACTGTACAGATACTGGCTCAGGTACTGGCTCAGATACTGGCTCAGATACTCGCGGTTTATGTTTGTCACAAGATCATTCACATGAGCAAATTGTTGGTCCCCTACCAGTTTACTCTGGCATGATCATAGCATTGAAGGTTGGTGTAGACTAGACTTCAAAAGTCTCTAGTCACTAGAGGGTTCAGTTGATAGAATCTAAAAGACAAGGCTGGGGGAAGTCATCTGCTCAGATACTGCCGGTTTCTGTCTGTCACAAGATCATTCACATGAGATTAGATAGATGCGAAGGATTATTGTGGTGTTTTCCTGTACTGCATGCATGACTCAAAAATGGCTCAAAAATGACATGAAGATAGGCTTCAAATCCATTGAGCCCCCTATTCTAACTGTGACCGACTGAACGCTCTTTTGAAATGACCAGAAATTTAGTTCTGGCTTCAAATGTTGTGTTACAAAAATAAAATAAAACTAGAACGACCGCAACGCGGACTTATGCCTCCGCCATTAGTTAATTCTTGAGTCCAAATCGCCATTTGAGGCAAATTGGAAGAAATTCCGTGAAGGCGCTCCTGTGATGTTGTGTTACAGAGCTTGGAAATTGGGTGTGTGAGAGGTCACAGTGACCTTAACCTTTGACCTTTGACCAGCAAAATGTAATCAGTTCATCCTTGAGTCCAAGTCGATGTTTGAGACAAGTTGGATTAAATTGCGTCAAGGCATTCCTGAGATATCGCGTTAACAAGCTTGAAAATGGCGTTTGAGAGCTCACCTTGACCTTTGACCTTTGACCACCAAAATCTAATGAGATCATCCTTGAGTCTAAGGCGATGTTTGAGGCAAATTTGATGAAATTCCGTCAAGGCATTCGTGAGATATCGCGTTAACAAGCTGGGAAATGGCGTTTGAGAGGTCACAGTGACCTTGACCTTTGACCACCAAAATGTAATCAGTTCATCCTTGAGTCCAAGTCAATGTTTGAGACAAGTTTGATAAAATTGCGTAAAGGCATTCCTGAGATATCGCGTTAACAAGCTTGAAAATGGCGTTCGAGAGGTCACAGTGACCTTGACCTTTGACCTTGGACCACCAAAATGTAATCAGATCATCCTTGGGCCTAAGTGAATGTTTAAGGCGAATCTGATGAAATGTGGTCAAGTTGTTCCTCAGATATCGCGTTAACAAGCTTGAAAATGGCGTTCGAGAGGTCACAGTGACCTTGACCTTTGACCTTGGACCACCAAAATGTAATCAGATCATCCTTGGGCCTAAGTGAATGTTTAAGGCGAATCTGATGAAATTTCGTCAAGTTGTTCCTCAGATATCGCGTTAACAAGCTTGAAAATGGCGTTCGAGAGGTCACAGTGACCTTGACCTTTGACCTTGGACCACCAAAATCTAATCAGATCATCCTTGAGCCTAAGTGAATGTTTAAGGCGAATCTGATGAAATTCCGTCAAGGCGCCGCGTTCCTCAGATATGGCGTTAACAAACATCCGTACGGACGGACGGACATCCGTACGGACGGCCGTACGTACGGACGGACAACCCGGATCCATAATGCCTTCGGCCTGGCTATCGCCGGCGGAGGCATAATAAAATAAAGCCCTTTTCTTAAATACCCCCTGCTGAGACACCAGGACATGCTGAGACACCAGCAGTGTATATTTTGTTGATCTAAATTCAAATGGTAAGAAGATTGTGGACATCAAGCATGAATGAATGGCACTGTGTTTGAGTGCTCGAGCAAATAGCCACAGGACAGGCCTGGGGAAGTCCTGAGGGTCACGGCTCGAATATTGCGGTGTTTGGAGGACTTACAGTCATTGTGGTTTTATGTCTCCTCAACAGTGCAGTAATTGTTTTTGAACGTAGCCCCTACAGCAGAACGTGGTAAAGAGTTTATTCGAAGATAATCCCTTCTGGATTTAAACCACAATACTTTACAAACCGGAGCTCATAGCGGCTTGCGTAATGATATCATGTACAGACAAAAACACTCCTGGCATTATTTTGCTGCCTTAAAGGAACACTACGTCCATTTTCAACCAGCTTTGTATCATTAGAACATCAGTAGTATATCAGAAAACTGTAAACGGTTTTGAAGTCTGTCATTTAATTTGACAGTTATTGAGTGTTAAAGTGTGGACCAGTGACATCACTGGTCCACACTAACTCAAATTAATAACTCATTAACTCAAATCAACTCTCAATAACTGTCAAACTAGATGAATGATGAATAGTTTGACAGTTATCGAGAGTTGATTTGAGTTAATGAGTTATTAATTTGAGTTAGTGTGGACCAGTGATGTCACTGGTCCACACTTTAACACTCAATAACTGTCAAATTAAATGACAGACTTCAAAACCATTTACAGTTTTCTGATATACTACTGATGTTCTACTGATACAAAGCTGGTTGAAAATGGGCGGAGTGTTCCTTTAAGTGTTACAGAACGGCTCAAAGCTATTGTGTTCATTTCAAACAGTTGTGTTTTTCTGTGAAACGCCTTTTCCTCAAGGAAAAAGGATCTGCACACGCGCGCACAAACACACACACACACACACACACACACATGCACACACACACACACACACACACACACACACACACATGCGCACACACACATGCGCACACACACACACACACACACACATGCGCGCACACACACACACACACACCATTGTGAAGGAATCATGTGAGGAATGATCAAAGAGGTCCTTAGCGGCCACCCTTGCAGAGAGCCGGGGGAAGGGAATGCAGAGTCACACAGGTCAGGCACAAGTGCTAAACTGACTTGTTTTCATTCGCCTCACTGCTTCTGAAATGTATGAGGGGTTGCAAGTGCCAAGATCGTTATGCTATCCTAGAGAAGACATTGATGGACCTTGACCTGCAAAATCAACTAATTACAGTGTCCACCTCTGCCTTCAGACTGGGACGAACAAGTCGCTACCTGCCTTGCCTCGTCGTAGACCTCAGCTCATCTCCTGACTCAAGCACTCCTGCGAATGTCGTGCGACGAAGAATCTTGTGGGAGCACCAGGACAGGCTGAAAACAAGCCCGGTGGCATTCCCGGTTTACAGTCACAGCAGGAATCATCTGTCTCTATATCAGACAGAGCCATCCATCCGCCTGTAACACCCAGACAGGTGTGACACTCAGGAGAGAGCCACCCGCCTGTAACGCCCAGACAGGTATGTTTCTCAGACACCCAGGAGAGAGCCACCCGCATGTAACGCCCAGACAGGTGTGACACTCAGGAGAGAGCCACCCGCCTGCAACGCCCAGACAGGTATGTTTCTCAGACACTCAGGACAGAGCCACCCGCCTGCAACGCCCAGACAGGTATGTTTCTCAGACACTCAGGAGAGAGCCACCCGCCTGCAACGCCCAGACAGGTATGTTTCTCAGACACCCAGGACAGAGCCACCCGCCTGCAACGCCCAGACAGGTATGTTTATCCAGGATTTTATACGTCGTCATTAATCGCCGCCATCGTCAACACACCCTCCTGCCAGGAAGAGGCCACCTTGCTGAGTGGGTGTGGTGGGAGTGCCGATGACGGTGAGTGTGCCACAGCCTTGTGTGGCGCTTTGGTATTTGTGTATATCTGTGTGTGTGTGTGTGTGTGTGTGTGTGTGTGTGTGTGTGTGTGTGTGTGTGTGTGTGTGTGTGTGTGCGTGCGTGTGCGTGCGCGTGCGTGCGTGCGTGCATGTGTGCATGGTGAGTGAGTGTCTGTGTCTCAGCTAGACAATCTCACAATCTTTCTCTTTCGATTCAGCTCAATTCAAGGTGCTTTGTTGGACTGAATGTCATAAGAACAATATTGCCAAAGCATTAAAAAAGAACAATTAACTATATATATATGTGTGTGTGTATATATATACCGGTATATATATATATATATATATATATATATAGTATTATCATCATCATAAAAGGGAGTAAGTGGCTTCTGTTTGTTTACATTTTTGTCCCACATTGTCATCAGCAACTGTGATGTCACTGATGATGTCACAATGTGTATGGCATGCGAAGTTGAGCAATTGTGCGCTGAGTGAGGGTTCTGTCTGTTTCTCTGTGATTTTTGTCCCACATTGGATGATGTCATCGTGACCATCACTGATGTCACTGCGCAGCAGGAATCAAGGAGCTGCAGGAATCGAGCGCGCGTAGCACGTGAGATTTCTAGTATATATATATATATACAGTATACACACACACACAATTAATCTAACAACAGATGAACGAACAAGACAAAATCCATTCAAGCAAGAGCATTCATCTCTCTCTCTCCCCCTCTCTCAGCATTGAATGTAGGAAGGTTAATAAATAAAAAATAACAATCAAAACAATAATGGCCTAACAGCAGTAACTGATTATAAGGTAAAAGATAGATGTACAGTACTGTAGTAAAGTGAAAGAAATTAAAAACGATGGAACAATGTTGGCAGGGTATAATCCCCCCATCATCTCTCTCTCTCTCTCTCTCTCTCTCTCTCTCTCTCTCTCTCTCTCTCTCTCTCTCTCTCTCTCTGACCGTACCGATGCATGAAAACCACAGCCCTGTCAGCCAGCAAAACCACATGAGAAAGTCAGCTGGCTGCCTGGCTGCTCTCCTCTACAGGACTTTTCTATTGTCTCTCTACAAAAATAATTGATTCTATCAGATGTAAGTGCAGGCTTAGTAGGCCTAGTCTGATAATCCCCAGATCCTGACTTTCATCCTTTACCCAGTGGCAAAGTCATCCAACATCGTCCAGCCATTTGCTAATTTATACCTCTGACAAGGAGGTTATGTTTTCGGTGCCGTTAGCAGGATTACAGAAAAACTACTGGGCCAATTGTCATGGAACTTGGTGGGAGGGTGTATCAGGGGCCAAGGAAGAACCTATTACAATTACATTTTGGGGCGGATCCAATCCGGGGCGGGCCAAGGAAGAGGCGGGGCTAGGGCAAAGGGGCTGTAACTACTAGGGATAGGAAGGTCGTAGAGACTTGGGATTGGAGGGGTGGGTAGGGTGAGTGGCTGGGGGGATGTGGGTGGGTCAGTGTTCTGTTCACAAAATGTGCATATCATAGCAGATTGGAGTATTGGCCTTGGCGGAGGGAGGTATGCACTCTCCGAGTGCACTTCTATTTGGAACTTGGAAGTGTATTGCTTGAAAAGATGGACAAAAGTTCTAAGCAAAAATGTATGGAGTGAGGAAGGACTGGAACAATAATGTCAAGATGGCTTCAACTTTATGTTTTACAGCACCAGTTATACCCTTAAACATTCACTGGCTTCTTTCAATACCACACCCATAGCTTAACTAAACATACAACTTAATCCTAACACTTCAAATATTTTCAGTGTCATTGATCTCTGTGCTGCTGTCATATATTGTCTGCTGTGTAACATAGACGGAATGATAAAGCAGGTTCCTTATGAAAACTTCAAAAGGCATTGAAGCCATTAGTGTGTTGCTGTTGAAACAATAGACTGCAATTGTTATGGCGGAGAATGTTCAAGACACACTAGGACATTTTAGAAGATGATGCCTTTGCCCCAGACAGTCAGACGGACACCATGTAATTTCCAGTCATTGAGCAATAATAGGCGCAGTAACTGTGCACAAAGTGTAATGTGGCCAGTATGTAGTAGACATTGATTTCACATTAATTATGATATATGTAAACACTGATTAGAGCACCACTCACTCTCTCTCACACACGCACACGCACACACACACACACACACACACACACACACACACACACACACACACATGCACGCACACGCACACGCACACACACACACACACCACCCCCCCCCCCCACCACCACCCCACACACCCACACACACACACACACACACACACACACACACACACACACACACACACACACACACACACACACACACACACACACACACACACACACAGGTCCTGTGGCTGTGTGACCCTGAACATTCCCTATACAGAGAGCAGTTTGAAAGCAGCTCAGTAATCCTGGATCAGTCAGCACAAAGGGCCCCAGAGCGCTGGTGATGTAAGCAGTGTGTCCAGTGCTTACCCCACTGCTCTCCCCTCTGCCAAAGCCTGTTGTTGGGGGGCGGGAGGATGAGATGACAGGGAGGAATCCCCCCGTCATGGCTGACCCTTAAGGCTGCTAAGTGTCACACAGAGTGAGGGCTGCTGCAGCCTGTCTCCTCCTCTCCGCTCTGTCCCAGGTGCCTGCCCGTGACCCGGGGACCCAGTGGGAAAGAGAAAGTGTTGACCAGCTTGGCGTAGAGGAATGTGGCTGAGCTCTGTCTGCAGGGAGCGGGGGATCGGCTTACTCTGACCAGACTGGACTGGAGGACTTTTGCTGCATTACAACCCTGAGACACACACTGTGCCAGATTCCTGGAAAGAAGGCCACGCTGCCTCAGGTGAGTATCACTGGGTAAACATTTACCTAGTAAACGCCTCGAGGACTGTGATCTTTTGGTGCATATATAGTGACACACTCCTGAGCCTGTGAAAGTTGACAGGTATATTAGCTGCAGGAAACAGGCTCTAAGTTTTTCAGTTGCGTTGCTACCTGTGTGTTTTGGCTATCTTGGGTGCCACCACCTGCTTTATTTGACTGCAAGTGAATGGCAGCGTCTCTGCCGCGTCATGCGTCTCTGGCTAGGTGCCCACCTTCTTCTCAGGTCTCCCTGGACTTGATGGAGGACTGCCGTCAGACCATGTGGGGTCTGAATGCCCGCCTGAAGGGCTTTCTGGAGCAGGTGAACAGGCTGCAGGAGGCCAACCGGCGGATGGAGGGTCAGATAGCTGACTGGGGTGTCAAGAGCGCTTCACGCTCCCAGGACTGGTCCCGGCAGGAGCGAACGGTCAAGGAGCTGCGTGCCCAGGTGAGACTCGTGTCTATTGACTTTGTCAATGTGATGATCAGGAGATCCCGTGGGATTAAATATTCAGGGCAATTACAAAGCATGTTGGAAAAGAACAACTCGAGTTGCCGCAGGGGTTTTTGGTCATGAGAAAACCATTAAACTGCTGTAGCAGATGTTATTATTTGAACTCTTTGTGGTTATGCTTACAGTGCTCCATTGCATCAGCTCAAGGCCATCTTGCTTGGCAGAAATCAGGAGCAGGTGTTTATAATGAAACGGCAGTGTGACTGCAATCAAAAAGCAGACAGAGCCGATGACTAGTGTTGAAGACAAACACATAGTCATGGGAATACAATGCATGCAATACAATACAATGTTACAAATACAAATACATTGCTTGAAGACCCAATACCTAATAGCAGAATGACGCCCCCTGTTGAAAGACTGACACCCCAGTACTGGCTCTGTTTACATGGGGACTTAATGGATTAAAGACCGTTTTTTCCCTGCTTACATTTGCTGTCTGTCACACGCAGCAAGAAAGCGGACCTCTTTACTACTTCAGAGGCCATTCCTCTTAGTAGACCATTAACACAGACTTTGGGATCTCACATGAGCCGACTCCAGGGCTTTGAAATACTCCCTGACTTACTGCCTGAAGTGAGCGGCTTGGAGTTCTTGCACTGAGAGCCAAGAGTGTTAATAGACAATTATTTTAATTGCTCCATAGTGCTGCGTTGTGTCGTTGCTGAAGCATGTCGCCCACTTGGTCTCCCAAGTTCGGCTAATGTTCCCATGACTTACTGTATAGGCCTTACCTCTAATGTTCCCATGATTTACTGTATAGGCCTTACCTCTAATGTTCCCATGACTTACTGTATAGGCCTTACCTCTAATGTTCCCATGACTTACTGTATAGGCCTTACCTCTCACATAAATGACAGACACAGGACCAAAATCTGCAATTTTCGTTGTTCACTGATCCACTGATCCAAAGTGCTGCCATGTTCACGTATAAGAGACGTTATTTTGACGTTCATCTTATAGGAGCTGCTTGTTGTGATCTTTGTCTCATTTCCAGGACAGACTAAATGATAGGCAATCAATCAGTAAGGCATTCAGCGGGACGAGATCTTTCTTTGAGACTATGTCAGCGTCCTGACTGAGTCACTGCAGGTCTCACAGGGACATGCAAAGGGGAACAATAGATGGCAAACAACAACCTTATGTTTATGTGATAAATGTTCTGGAATATTCCATGTTATTTCTGGCTTGACTTCAACATGGGTGGGCGTGTCTCTCTGAAGGTGCTGCACTCCTGACAACAAAAGGTGTGCAAAAGGGTGTGTTGTCATTTTTATATGTTCGATAAAAAAGAGAGGAGCCACCAATTCACAGTTGGAAAAAGCCTCAAGAATACATTTTTGTGATGTTCAGGTGGCTCTGTGGCCTGAATCAGCCCGTTCGCACTCCCAACCCGTCAAATACTGACGTTTGGTCAGGAACCCTTGCCGTCACTTGCCGATGAGAAAGGTAGCCCCCCCCTCATCAGAAATGAATGGTGCGGGCGAGGCGATGGCTAGTCACGACTCACCTGACGACATACCCTGTCTCATGAAACATCGACGTTGCAGGCGAGGCGACCGCTGGAGGTCGCCGTTGAACGTAATGACAGTCTGATGTTTAAGTACATTATACCAGATCTGAAAATTTGGAGAAAAAAAAAGAAACTGTTGCTACCGCCCTAGGGACAAGAGGTGGGATTGGCGGACCTGTAGCATTCCCATCTTCGAACTTTTGTCTCATGAGAGAGCTTGTTCGAGCTCCACCACACGGTAACCTCGCTGTAACCGTTTTTAACCCCACACCATAACCCTAACCCCAAGCAAGTTGTTACTTGCCTGAACCCAACCAAGTTGTTTTACTTGCCTGAACTTAACCGACGAGTCGAGCCGTGGCTCCCGCGTCACGTTAGTGGGCCGGTAGCCGTGAGTTGTACCTTGCTCCTGGGCCGAGACGGTGGTCACACCAGGCAACCAGGAAGTAGCGGTGGCTCCTGCCACTCGCTACTGAGTTGGTGCAATCATGCAATCACAATCATGCTGGTTTGGGGCTTCACCCCTGCCCGGCGAAAAGTGACAAGCAAGGGGTACCCCACCCATTATAAAGTGACGGGAAGGGGTCGTGACTAAACCTCAGTATTTAATGGGTTGGGAGTGAGAATGTGTTGCCTAAATAAATTAGTTAGCCCCAACGTGGGACTCAGTCCATCAACACGGGCTATTCGTGTTCTTGAATGTTGCGTAGTTTTCATAGAAAGTGTTTTTTGTCATGTCCGCACCTGTCTCGCGCTCTCTCTGCTGTGGCTTCGGGTGGAAACCTGGAATTACACACGCAGAAGAACAGAAATTACATACCATGACAAAAAACCCTCAGTATTGAAAGCTACGCAAGATTGAAGAACACGAATAACCCGTTTTGACAGACAACAACCGTGGGTTTAAGGCAAGTACTGTTTTGTGTGATTTGCTACATGTATGAAAAACTAAGTCCATTTAAAAAGGAGCCCGCAGTGGAATTCGTGGGGGCTTGTCTGGGACTCAGCATGAGGATCTCAGGCTGAGTCTCATGTTGGGGCTACCTAAAATAGTGTGAGAATCAAGTGAAGCTGGAGTGAATTGTTTGCTTCTCTGGTATTTAGTACACAAGTGTCACTACAGTTCAATCACCACTATTGCCAAACGAGTGACGGATAGATCGTCCCCTCAAGCTAGTCACATAGAAATATTTTACAGCAAATACCACAAGTTGGCTCTGTTTCGTCCATGTAGTGCCTACATCAATACCAACACCATTTATAAGGCCACAGTTGGCTTATGCAACAATGTGCAATGTAACAAAACCAAACGTTTTAAATGTTTGGTTTTGAGTAACAAACCTGATACAAAAGGATCCCTATATAAACCTGCAAATCTGCAAATACTTAATATTACCGGTAAGCCATTTAATCTATTTCTAAGTGTCCCTCATCTTCAGAATCCATGCCAGCTGGATTTAGTTCATAGGAATGCTGCCGTTATTCAAAGAAGAAGTGGGTAGTTAAAGCTTATTAGCCTTGGCTGGCAGTCTTCCTGAGAAGGAAAACTTCCCGCTAAGAAATATTCCGTTGATTCTAGGTTGGCACTGCGTCCATAACAGCCTAACTCTGCAGCCTTCTTAAGATTAACCTACTTAGCGTTATATAATTCACAAGAAAGAATATATTTTACCCTGACAAATATGAAACTTACCAGTCATGTTTCAATAACAGTCCATGTTAACACAATATCATGTAAAGTGGAGAACATGCTTGTGCGATAGCTTCGACTTGGAGCCTTGCCACCGGCAGCTAGACCTATAGGCTACTCGTGAGGGGTCGCAGGGGAGTCCCCGACAAAATGAGTCAATTGTGTGATTTCACTAGGATTTGACTAGAAGTTAGCCCAAGGAGAGAATGTAGTGCATATACTTGGTAACAGCTTTCACTCTCTTCTCTTATCTCCCCATCTACTTATATTATAATTGCGCTGTTCACATCAGCTTTTGTTGAGTCACATTTTCGAGGAGCTGCACGGACAAGCATGTAAAGGCTTTAAATACAGCGCCATGAGCCTCAGAGCAAGGAACCGGTTCCCCCCGGGCAGAGAGGCGCTGAGCAGGAGAGCCTGCCGCCAGCCGGGAAGCAGGCCACGAGCCACAGTGAATAGCGATATTCCTGGAATACGAGTTATAACGAGCCAATTACATAATCCTTTGCATCGACATTAAACTGTTAAATGTTTTTTTGTCGTTTTCATGCTTATTTGCCAAGTAATATTAATATTTATAGGCTAGCAATGTTAGCCCATGTAGCCATGTTGCAAGCATTCTTGCTAGCTAGCTAATGTGTGTTTTTTTTTGCCACAGGGTGTCGCAAATGAGCTAACTTTTTTCTGCGGATTGATATGACTGGAAGTGGTCCTCTGTGCATAGCAACGGTCTGTTCTACCTAGCAGCGGTCTGCTATACAGAAATAACAGACCGCAGAATGCTGTGATTGACCAATCAGAATCAAGTATTCAACAAAGTAATAAATAATTAGAATCATGTTTGGTGATCAAAGTTGAAAATATACTATGCAGCAAAATTTGAGTCGAAGAAACCAAATGAACAGTTATTGTGATCGCAATCATTGATCGGTAGTGTGCTTGCTGAAGGCAAGTAGGCTACTGCTGTTCTTTATTATCTTTATTACTCTTTTATTTTATTTGAATTATTATCGGTTTTATTAGTTATTGTAGCCTATTTTATTAGTATTAGACAACTCGAGTGATACTTTTGAATGATTAATATGGACTGCGTTTATCATGATGTCTTTTTAGATCACAGCCTTTGTCAGACAGTATAGTTGTGTCATGAGGATGATCTATTCTAGATGGATCTGGATGTAGGTGTTTGCTCTGGTGAGCATTTTGATGGAATAATACAAAGACAATAACATCCACAAGTGCTGGAGCACGGAAACTCATCACCCGAGCAAAAAGACAATGCTATATAGCGGACTTGAATGAACTGTTGAAAAGTTCAACATCATGGGATTATGCCAACCATCCATCAAAAAAACTGACATCATACAGGATCAAGAGAATGGCATAATGGGTAATGATAAGAGTAATTATTTGATCATAAAATATTTTAGACGTTAAACTGTGCATTTAAACTGTGAGAAACTATTAACTATGTAATATGTTCCATAATTACTATAGGTGTAGTTTGAGTAATGATAGTAAATTAAAGGACGCTATCTGGATGCAGCAAGCTCAGACTGGCATGATGATATGATACAAAAATCACGGTACACCGACTTTATTCATCCAAAAGCACACACACTGTATATACATGGCTTCATTATCTGTTTAAACACATACATTCATGGGAATAACAGTATGAGGCACTGCCATTATAAAGAGTTAACTGTTCTGTTTTGAAAGGCCTCACCCAGATGCCTCGTCTCAACCCAAGCCAACTAACTGACATCTTCTGTTATCTGTTATCAGGGATATATTCAAAGAAACAAAAGGCCTCACACAGCTGAAATATTGAATGCGGCTGTTGCACTTTTCTGTGTCCCATGTGTGTTTTTTCCTTCTTTTGCAAGGTTGGTAAACTACTGATGGAGAATGCCCAGCTGGCACTTCAGTCTGACAGCATGAGGTGCCGGGCCACAGCCATCCAGGCCAGGTCAGATGTGTTTGGCTCTATACCTTCTCTGAAAACTCAAAGAAGCTCAAACGCTAATTTCCTTATTTGGTCAATACAAATTCCCACTAGGCTGAGCGAGCCGAGTATCTCACTTCCCTTGATCAAGAGCCAGGTGTGAAAATAGATCCCGTAGTACAGTAGCAAGTAGCAACACACACATGTGACATCATTAGCCTCATGCACTTCGAAAGTGATCAGGCACAATAGCAAAATTGCCCCTCCCTCATTACCACCACTGAGGTGCCCTTGAGCAAGGCCCTTAACCCAAGCCGCTCCAATGGAGCTGATCAGTGGCCAGCAGATGAGACTGCGGTTGTACTGGTCAGCTTCCAGGTGTGAATGTGTGTGTGAATGTGAACAGGGCACTCCTGAAAAAGAGAGCATTGCTCTCAGTGAGACTCCCCCTGTATAAATAACGGTTAAAAAAAAAAGTTCACTGTTTATGTAATGTATATATCAAAAGTCTGTGTAGTAACACAGTAACACAGGCCTAGAGAAATAAACACAGGGAATAGGTTGCTTGCTTTCATCACTCCAAAGAGAGATGAGTCACCATTTATCCCAAAATAGTCCATCACAGTAAATTACAAAAATAATTGAATACCAAAACTGTCCAATTCACTCAGTTTCAAAGCAGGGTGCCTCTAGCCAATTAAATAGGTTATTATTACTGGCCAATAAGACCAGCAGAATAAAGGCCTAGCTGTTTGATAACAATCAAAGCCTTCGAGTTTTGCCCCTGCAGCAATGCTCACTCAGTCCTCTATCTAACTCGCCGTCTCGCGTCAGTTCCCGCTCCTGTCGGCCAACCTGCATAGAAATCCAGGCCGGGCTTTGTGCCGCGTCGACACTTTCCCTTATGTATCGATGTGGAGTGACACCCCCGCTCCCCACCACCGGCACCCCCCCACAACCACCCACCCCAACCCCCCTTCTGCTGCCAGAGAGGTCCATTAACCCCTGAAGGGCACAGGCAACACGCTGTAGTGTGAAATAAATACACCTGATCTATTTATAGAGCCACCTGATGGTCACCTGAGCTGCTGGATCTGCCCGTGGGACTGTGGACTGTGTTTATGTCTCTCTGAGGATCTCTTAGGATGAGGAC
>NC_139646.1:15512650-15592650 GCF_964638095.1 Poromitra crassiceps
AAGTTTCATCAAAGTCAGTGTGAAATTTTGACCTTTCATTTTAGCGCACCCATCGGGCCAATAAAACTCCAGCACACAGTGCCAAAATGTGCCATCTCTCCGTGATGCGTCCACATTCACCAGTGGTTTCTGAGATGCTTGAGTTCAACCTTTTTTTTGGTCTTCTTTTTTTTTTATCAAGTTTTTATTTTCAACCCCTAATTCCCCCCGCTGTCCCGGTCATTGCTCCACCCCCTCTGCCAATCTGGAGAAAGCCGTAAACTAGCACATTCTTCCTCTGGTACATGTTCAGTCGCAGCGACTTCTTTTCACCTGACAGCGAGGGGTTTCACCAGCAGGACGTAGCGCGTGGGAGGATCACACTATTCCCCCCAGTTCCCCTCCCCCTAAACAGGCCGACCAGAGGAGGCACTTGTGCAGCGACTAGGACTCGCCGGGAATCTCCACGGTGGTAGCAAGTGCTTTTAACACTACACTCCCCAGACACCCTAGAGTTAAAACTTTTGAACTTTAAAGGGGGACTAACCCCCTAGATATGTATTAGAACAGTGATTTGAAAATACCTATGGAAAAAACCAAGAAATGACATATGCTCTTGTCTATACTGGACTCTTTGGCTGTGTTGAAGTCCAGATTTTTTTTCGGAAATCGACGCCATTACAGTTTGCCTATTGCCTCAAAAATAATTTATTTGAGAGGGGCCATATCTGTATAAATATCAACAATTAGCCAACGCTGGTGGCCTGTATGGAAAGAGCTTTGCTCAAAATGGTTGAAAGTTATATCAATTTGGTAATTCAGTGGCGAACTAGAAATTTAATTATTTTTCTGCATGTAACTCTATGGCAGTGTGTTGAACTACGTTACGAGAGCAAAGTGGCATGGGCTCGTTACAGCAGCACACCGCACAATACGACAAACCCCCCGTTCTGGGGTAACACAATGCGAGATTTCTCTACGTCATTCCCTCGTCCAAGTTGCCATATAGTCCCTTTTTCATTTTAGTTTGGGGGCTTTTCGTGATTGTTGTTAAAAGTTGTGCAAAAGTTTTTTCCTCTCAGCGCAGTGCAGGCTGCCTGCGCCTCCTCCCTCCTGCCAGACCCCGGCTGGCGAAACAGCCTGTTGCATGCATGGGGCGCTTGTAACCTCACGGAGCAACAAACAAACAGACAGAAATAGCTGGTGTGCGATTTAGAGAATACAGTCTGAGATTGGG
This sequence comes from Poromitra crassiceps, assembly GCF_964638095.1. Taxonomy (NCBI): domain Eukaryota; kingdom Metazoa; phylum Chordata; class Actinopteri; order Beryciformes; family Melamphaidae; genus Poromitra; species Poromitra crassiceps. The sequence goes on from NC_139646.1 coordinate 15,513,867, forward strand.
TACAGGATTGAGGGAATCCCGCATCTGTTTGCGAAGGTGCGACTGGACAGGACGCTTTTCACAGACGGGCACAGTAGTCGGAGCGAGGCGAGTGTCTCTCAGGGCAGAGCTGCAGATCTCTCCTTCTCCTCCGCGCATTCAGTCTGTCCAAAATCATTACCGATATAATCTCAGTAGGAGGGATGCAGGGAAATGATAGTAGCCGATGTGTTTAGAGAAGCTTTGTCACGTTGTCACGTCGTAGTATAGCGTTATATTTTACATGTGCGCTAAACTGCGACCATATTTGTTTGCGGAAATATCAGACTGCTCTCTCTACTCGAGCACAGAGAGCTCTGCTCTGCTGCGCGCGCCCGCGGAGCTTGGAGCTAGTGCATGAGGTTTAAAGTAGGACTCTCTCCCGCCTGGCTGGGCTGGAGACAGCTGCTTCCAACTCGGACTGATAATATATACATCATCATTCGAGCTTATTCAGGTAAGATATTAATAAAGTAGTGACACATTCAGCGGGAAACTAACTATAATTAAGACATGTGCCAACTTTGACAACGTTTGGTTCAGTATTTTAAGAGCAAACTTCAATAAGAATAGGCTTGGAGTTCTGAGGAGCCAAAAGGGTACAGAGGGGGTAGGGGAGTAATTATCTTGAAATCCCATAGTCTTTGGGGGCACTGTGACGTCAGTGTGCCCCTAATCTCCCATTCATTTGAGAAAAAAAAAAAAAGCAGTCTTTGACCCTAAGAGGGCGCTTATGCCAGGTATGCTGCTGAAAAATGATACAAATGGTAAAATGGCAACAGTTTGGTGTCAAATGTGGAAATTCTGACCAGAATTCTTCACACATCACCCCCAAAGTCATATATATTGGTTAAAAGCTGAAAAAAAGTGTTTTGGAGGTTAGTTCTCCTTAATTATACCCTCATTGTACTAATACGTGTCGTTTTTAAACACTGGAACACAGTGCAAAGACACATCATCCCTCCAAATGTTGTCAACATCAGACCCTTTTGGTGTCTGAGATATCAGCTGAGATATCAATATCAGCTGAGATATCAGCTGAGATATCTCAGACGAGATATGGACGGATGCACACAGCCAGATCCATCCACAGCCATCATCCTCCACCCAATTTCATGGTGTGGGGAGGCAATGACGAGTGATTTCGGACGATGTCTGATGTGCTGTTTCGTTACTGCTAATTCAGCACTCACCTACTGCATAGGACACACAGGGCGTCAACTCTTTATTATATTAAATTATTCACAGAATCAGCGATTAGCAGATAACAGAAATCATTTGTGAATTGCTGGTTTAGTAAAGTAAACACAGAATAACTTGCATAACTTGACTCATCTTCTTTTGTTGTGCTGACAAAATGTTGTCACAACTGTATTGAGGCAGCTTCACTGCTTCACTGCATCTGAAGGAAGGAGATGACTGAGTGTGTCAGACACATAACACATGTGTCAGCACAGCGATTATCGATTTTCATTTGGATGCAAGGTGTTCTGTGTGTACATGCAGTCCTTGGTGTATGCTACATTACAATGTCTGTTTACCCAAATTGATACAATACACTATTGACACAGTACCACCTGTGGCGGGATGTCCTTTGACTGTGTGCCAGTGGGGTGGGAACATAGCATTTACCCACAAGGTGTGTATGCGTGCCCATGTGTGGATAGGAGGGTGTGTGTTCAAGCCGAAATGCTTGCCAACATTCTCCTCAATCCTGTTCACTTGTTCACTTTACAGGAGTGAGTTACAGTAGGTACATCGACATACTATCAGCTATTAAACACATTCACAAAAACCTGAATGCGGTTTCATTTATTGGAGCTAAGAAACTGAGACTATGGGCCTCCCCTCAGACTATAGTTTGTGGACAAAGACCCCCCCCCCTCCCAGTTTACTTGCTTACCATATTTTCTCTAAATTCCTTGATGCCTATGAGATCATGATTTTTTTTATTTGATCCCATAGACACTCAACAATTACATTCAACAATTGAGCCAAGATAGCCTGATATTGCTGTTTGACATACTTCAGAATAAATACATAAAAAAGGTCTGTCTGAAGGCATTTACTTACTCTGGGAAAGTGGGGAAAACACTCAAATTCCCCAAAACTACTGTATCACTTAACTATCTCTTAATCAAATCACATACTACTCTATGTGATCTCCTTTTTATAACTAATGGCATCTCGCGCGATATGCGCGCTCAATTAATAGGCTCACCCACTGCGCGGGCTCACTAGCTCGGCCGCTGCACGGCCTCACCCGCCCTGCAGCTAGTTGAAAGGACCACACAAGCTCTAGGGCTTTATTGTGTTTTTATCCTTTTGATCAATATTCTTTGTATTGTCCTGTGCAATCCTGTTTTATTGCATCAATAAAGACATCAATCAATCAATCAAGCTCGCCGAGCTGGCCCTGCAGCTTGCATACACAGCTCGGACGGTGCGCGGCCTCGCCTACACTGCAGCTTGACCTCTGTGTGGGCTCACTTGCTCCCTCGCCCACCCTGCAGCCCTGCGGGCTCACTTTCTCATACATCCCTGATGACCACTGCACATCTCGGCCTCACCTGCTCTATGACATCACTGATGTCATCACTGATGACATCACATCATTAGGTAATTAGGGCAATCACCTAATTAAAAAAATCCGGCTCCATCAGGTCACTCACACCGCCCAGGGGCGGAAGACATCGTCTCCATCTTGTTCCTCTCCGATTCTACCTACTTATACTCCCATCACTGATGACATCACTGATGACATCATCACTGAACTATAGCCTCAGCCTTAGGGCAATTAATCTGACCTAATTCAAAAAATCTGTCTCAGGTCACCCGCAAGGGTGCTCTTTACACCCCCTGAAGGTTTCAGCCCGATTGCATGTAAAACGGCATACTGTAGCTGTGGCCGGGCACAAAAAATGGAAACAGACAGAGAAGAGCAGACAGAGAACATTGTCCACATTGACAAATTTATATATATAGATAGATGTAATACCTAATGTCATATTTTTTCACTTCCATTCACTGAGCCTCCCCTGAAACTACTTGCAGCCCCCCTGAGGAGGCCCGCCTCCCACTTTGAAAACCTCTAGATTAGATGATATGAGTGTGAAGACTTGTAGCTCCAATCAATGAGATCCTGAGTGTTGGGTGGTTCAGATTCAGATTCAGACAACTTTATTTATCCCAGAAGGGCAATTCAGTTTAACAGCCTACCCAACACCTTCAAAAGCTCACAGTGAGCTACAAACTTCAGACATGTCAGGACGTAACGTAACAGCATGACATAACATAAACAAACAAATAATGTCAGAGATAACAGATCAGCCTCATATAAACATGAACAAGAAATAAAAATATACATATATTTCTATGTGTAAAGACATGAGAACATGTATAAGAAATAAAAGATATATATCTATATGAACGAGCCTAACCTGTTCAGCACAGACAGGATACGTACAGCCTGTTGTGCGCTCATATAAGTGAAGGCATTCATTTAAAATGACTACTGTCTGTGTTTAACAGCCTGACAGCTGAAGGGAAGAAAGACTTGGAGTACCGGTTAGTTCTCCTAGGGGGCGCATAGTAGCGCCGGCCTGAGGGCATCAGAGCAAATTCACTGGACAAAATGTGGCTAGATTGTCTGATGATCTTTTTTGCCTTCTGTACCATACGTTTCTCCCAGATGGAGCACAGGTTATTCTGCTGGACTCCAATAATCCTGGAGCAGACCTTGACTATAGCATTTAGGCTATTGCTGTCCTTCACAGACAACACGTTGAACCAGCAAATAAATGAAAAAGTTAAAAGACTTTCAATAAAAGATTGGTAAAAATTACAAAGAATGGTGTCACAGACATTAAAGGAACTGAGTTTTCGCATTAAGTGGATTCTTTGCTGACCACGCTTGACAATAGACTCTGTGTTCGCCTGTGCGGGTGGGGGTGTGCCTCTTCTAACATGCGATCCCCCTCCCCTCCCAGGAGGAGGCAGCGTGGGCGCAGGTGAGCCTTGGGGGCACGGCCCTGAGGGAGGCGCGGGCCGAACTCACTGAGGCCAGGAAGCAGTGGCACTCCCTGCAGGTGGAGATCGAGACCCTGCATGCCTTGGTGAGAAAACACCCACGCACACAAGCACCCACACACCATCATCACTGCTATCTCTCCAGCTACCTGCCTGCACTGATAACATCTCAGACATGATGTCAGGCATTAATTTATAGATTTGACTTATCGAGATGTTGGAAGGATGGCAAAATAAACACTTGTTGCCATTGTTTTGCTAATGCAATAAGGTAGGTAGGCAGGCAATAAGATAAGATAAAACTCTATTGATCCCTGTGGGGAAATTAGGTTGTCAAAGCAGAAAAAGTGACAGGGTTCAGTAGGGGAAAAGAAAATAGAATGTCACGATGGAAATAGTCTGTTTCATAATACATATTTACTGTATATGCATTCAATAAATGCAGAGGCAGATATAATGCAAGAATATGTTAATGATGGGAAACAATTTGAAGTAAGGACAGGAGTCTTAGTAACATGTTGTTTCCTGGTATTACTTGTCACTAGTAGCCAAACAGTAGTAGAATTTGTATAGCCTACCTACAACACCTGGTATAATAAGCAATAAATATACAAACAAAGAAACAGTAGAAATAATAAAATATAAAATAATAAATGCAATAAAATAAAATAGATAGTTATGCTGCCAACAACTTCAGCATGCTAGGTAAGTGACAGTGGGAAGATTCATGAATGAAAAAAAATCTCTTAACATCAATAATCATAACCATAATCACCCCCCCCTTCAAAATCCAGGAGAAAGGCCTGGAGAACTCCCTGCAGAACACCCAGGAGCTGTACTCCAACCAGCTGCAGGACCTGTCCCATGTGATCGTCGGGCTGGAGAGCGAGCTGGAGCAGGTGAGGGGCGGGCTGGCCACCCAGCGCCAGCGCCACAGCCAGCTGCTCAACACCAAGATGAAGCTGGAGCGGGAGATCGCCACCTACAGACGCCTGCTGGAGCGTGAAGAGGGCAGGTGAGGGGAAGGGGAAAGGAGTGTTTGAAAGTGAATTGTGTGGTTTCAGTGTCAGCCCGGTCCTTCCCAGGAATCCAACGTCTATCAAATTGGTTGGTTTTAGGTGTGGATGCATGTTTTCGCTTGCATAAATGCTTTGACACATGTATTTCCACAACAGCTCTGAAAGGTGATTTTGCTCAAATAACACTTTCATGTGGGTCCCATTTTAACACAATAATCATAATCTGTTTTTATTGTTTTCCATGCAAACAGTCTGTGGAATCATTGCCAAAATGAACACGAATAAGGCAGAAAACTTTAGTGCTTTAGGACAAAGTAAACAAACTGTGCAAAGTCAACAAAACTGATTCGAAGGGATGAACACAGCTTTAAAATATGGATTGTTGGATTCTTACCTTTATATCACTGTCAAAAGAGCTAATTAAATGTATTGCTATTTTATCTTTATCCAAAGGGGATGGCCAAAGCATGCCTTTCTGCCATGGATGATGGGGATTTTATTTGCCTAGCGATAATGAAAAACCGCAATAACTGCAGGTTGAGACTTAGTCAGGCTGTGGTTCACTTCACGCCCAATCAAAATAGAGACTTAGTCAGGCTGTGGTTCACGCCCAATCAAAATAGTGACAGTTAAACAAGTGTTTGGAAATCTACCAGAAATTCCAGTAAATTTGCATATAACTATGAACACCACAAGCAATAAATGAAGGGATGACAAAGGCTCAAAGGTCACTTTCTGAGTGCTTTTCTCCTCTCAAAAATTCACCATTTGAACTATTGTGTCAACTCATAGCTTGAAAACTAGAGCATTCTCCTTCATCATACGAAATAATAGAGTCTGACAGTAAGTGTGGAAATCAACATCAGGTGTTCCAGATAGTCCATTTGTCTTTTCCTTCAGTTCAAGCTGTTTTATTAGGGAATATTCCATTCCCCTGGTATGGCATTCATTATCTTCACAGGGGTGTTGGACCGCAGACAGACAGCTCATATCATCCTCCTTTTCAATTTAACAACTTTGCTGCGTCAACCATATGATTTAGATTTTATAGTTTGAGGAAATTTGGTAATTTGGTTTTACAATTCATTTGTGACGGTTACACAGCCTCTCCAGAATCCGAGTAGAGCGTCATGTGTATCGCCCCAACTACTGGCTGCGGTTTAGTGCATTTGGCCTGCATTTCTTTAGAGGGAAGATGCTTTTCTTGTGCAATTTGACTGACGCCATTGATGACAGACAGGATGTGAATCTGAAATTTGCACTGTTTGTTGATATTTGAGTAGGGTGGCGACAATGCGGACAGCAAGCGGTGGCTCAAAATGAGACAAGCTAGCTAAAAGATGAGCACCTCCACATGCTAAATATATTATTTTTAACTGACGTATTTGCACACCTGAAACCACAATGGTTTTTTAAGTGTGGTCTTCTTCATTCTTCAAAATAAGCAAAATACCAAAGGCACAAAAGATAAGATGAAAAACTGCACAAAAGTCAAGTGTTGCATTTCAACCACACTCTAGCATTCACTAACAAAGACCACACAACTTTGAGATGCATTTAGATGGTTTATTGAGGGCAAGAGGCATCGAGAAGGGAGGGATGAAGCAAGGGTTGCGGGTGGAGAGATGAATGCAGGGGGTCGAATGAGTTGGGGTCGATGGTTGCCTCGAGGAACCAGAGAATTAAGTCTCGCTAATGGGGAATCTTCCTCATATCCCCTGTGGTTCTTGTACTGAGAGAGAAGAGCAAGGTGTTGAGGGTCATGGTCATGGTAAGGCACGTCTAAAAAGGATGGAGCAGGGAATTGAATTGAGGCGTGGTCTTGTTCCTGAACTTTAGTTATAATAATAATAACTTCATAACTTGTGGTAGGATCTGAACATTGCAAAGCGAAAACTACCCAAACTACCCATTCAAGAATCTAGCTGTGCATTCTTTCAATGATCTTCACAGGTGGTACCATAGAGAGACATGTGCACTGTGCCGTATGATCTTTTTTTAATTTTTTGCTTGTAATTTACTGTAATAATGATTTCAAACAAATAGAGACGGGTTTGTTTTCCAAATGTATGTGTTGTTGCAGCTTCATCGATCAGTTGTGAAGGCAAGATTTGTCACATAGTACCTATAGGTTGAGGCGATGTCTCGTCATAGACGCTGGGCTAGCTGGCTCAGCCTGGCTGGGGCCGTGGTCAGGGTGGGGTAAATCCCACGTTCTATCCATTCAGCAAAGTTGGAATTTAGCTGCTAGCCCAGCCCAGGCAGACACGATCGGAGATTTAACCACCGCAGTAAACGCACATCTGAGCAGACGTCTTGTGTTCTGCTCTAGAATCCCCAAACCTGTAGTTCAGAGCCGCAGCACAGTCCTTTGGTGAGTCAGCCCATTGAGATATATGGGTGGTTTTACCCCACTCGCGCGCCAGCCGTATAACATTTTGTGGGCGTTCCCACACATGCCGACTGTCTCTATGGAATCACACACACACACACACACACACACACACACACACACACACACACACACACACACACACACACACACACACTCTGTAAACAAGCTACAGTATAATTACTGTATGCTGTCCTCAGACTCTCTCTGCTCCTCCCAGGTACATGGGCCGTAACGGGCAGCCGATGAGTCTGCAGCCCTGGAGGGCTTCTGTGGTGGAGCCCAAGGAGAACGTGCTGGAGAACGACTTCAGTGACCCGGCCCTGACGCCCGACGAGCCCAAGTCAGAACCCCTGCCTGAAATACCTCCACTGCTCCCTGCAGACAGCGGGCTAAAGAAGAACTCCATAATGCACAGACAGCAGAGCCTTGTAATCCTCACAGGTAAGACACATACACACATGAAGAACATGGCGGCTGTGGCTCAGGAGGTAAAGAGGGTCATCCACTAATCAGAAGGGTTAGGGTTCAATCCGCATGTCGAGGTGTCCTTGGGCAAGATACTGAACCCCTAATTGCTCCCGATGGTTGTGTGCAGCACCCTGCATGGTACAGTAGCTTGCCGCCATCGGTGTGTGAGTGTGTGCCTGAATGTAGGCATTATTGTAAAGTGCTTTGAGTGGTCGGTAGACTAGAGAGGCGCTATATAAATGCAGTCGATTTACCATTTTGTCATTACTGTCTTCTTACAGAGCCAGAGCACGATAAAGACTTGCTGATCTCCACTGTGAAGACTCAGGAGATTCTGCAGGGCAACGTGGTGCGGGAGAGTGCAGAGGGTCACGGCACCATCGAGTAAGTATCGATCCTCCTGCCATCTACTGACCTGTTGTCAGCACCTTTGGTTAAGTCTGAAAGCTAGGCATTTTCCAGTAGGAAGTGCCAACAGCATCACTTTAGGATGTAAATGTATTTGTACTGCAATATATTACACAGATAATTACTTATTCGACTTACTGTGAGAACAACATAATAAAATATTAAAGGTAAGCTCATATTTCAGTTCGACTGCACGCTATTTTCTATGGCTGCTGGGACCAACGAGCTTCTAGAACAATTGCTGAAGCCGCAACACTACAGTAATAAATCACATGGCTTTTGACTCAAATGACTCATAATTGACATTCAAGATTCAAGATTCAAGATTCAAGATTTTTATTGTCACTCCATGGTACAAGTATCACGTGTGAAATTCTTGTGCTGTGGACTCCGTTTACGACATAGTACAAATAGGCAACAAGCAATGAGCAATAGGCAATAAGAAATAGGCATCAATAAGCAATACTAAGCAGCAATAGGCAATGCGGCAGAATAGCGATAAGACAAGTCAGTGGCATATTCATTGCACATAGGTGCACGTCATGTGCATACGTTAGACGTGTTTGGACATTTTAATTCGACGTATTTGACATACATTACAGTGCAAGTAGCATGTACCTTATTAAACATACAATTAAACATTAGGCATTGTGCATACGTTAGACGTGTTCAGACATTTTAAATTCGACGTAATTGACATACAGGTGCAAATAGCATGTACCTTGTTAGACATACAATTAAACATTAGGCATACATAATGGTAGCAGCTGCAGTACGGTACGGTACGACTACTACACTATTTGTGTATGTTAAGGAGTCTCGTGGCCTGCGGGAAGAAACTGTTCCTCAAGCGATTTGTGCGTGCTTTTGGAACCCTGTATCTCCTCCCTGAGGGTAGCAGGGAGAACAGGCTGTTGTGGGGATGGTTTGTGTCTTTGATGATCTTCAGGGACCTCCTGAGGCACCGCTGGTTATACAGTTCGTGCAGTTCTGGCAACTCGTCTCCTGTTACGTGCTGGGCCGCGCGCCTCACCCTCCGTAGCGCCCTGCGGTCCATGGTGGTACAGTTCCCGTACCAGGCGGTGAAGCAGCCAGTCAGCAGGCTTTCAATGGTGCCTCTGTAGAAGTCCCTGAGGATTTCTTTCCTTAGCCCAAACTTCTTCAGGCGCCTGAGTCCGTGTATTCGCTGTTGGGCCTTTTTGACAACAGTGGCGGTGTGGCCGGCCCAGGTCAGGTCCTGGTGGATGTTGATTCCCAGGTACTTGAAGCTGTCCACCCTTTCCACCACTGTGCCGTTGATGGTGATTATGACATGACGACATAAACGCACGGGCCGCCATTCCAGGTCCTCCGCACCCCGTCGACATAAAGCGTTGATTTGGCGGCGCAGTTTCCCATGAGTCACTCATCATCGTGCCTCATGGGAACTTCGCACTTCCTTTAATGGCTTGCGTTTGATGTGGAGATACGCGCCTGGTGGGGGCGCTCCAGGGCGTGGCACCTGTTATTGTTGGCTGAGACATGGGTGGAATTCTTTGTACACATCATCAGGTGTTAAAATCCACATACACACAGGCACAGGGCTGCACACACACCACGCGCACACACACACACATGTGCTACCGCACACGCACGCGCGCGCGCGCGCGCGCGCGCACACACACACACACACACACACACACAATCACCCAGAGGGAATGGCGTTGCAAATACCTTTAGCCCAAAGTCATCAGCTCTGCTCTCCGCGGTGCCTGAGTGTGCTGTTTTCATTTAAGACATTGTTGTCTTCTGAACTTTCTATCACACATGAGGATAATTATGCCAGATCGTTGTTAATGAGGCATGTGAATAGTATTGTTGTGTGTTTGGGTGGGCCTCGGCACTCACGTCAGTTGAGCAATGAGATGTCCTGTACACAGTTTGTCCCACCCGAAGTTCATCAGCCGATTCTGCATGGTTGTTTTCGAAGCTTGTGTATCCTGTCAGCCTGCTTCAAATACCCCCCAGATGTTTCTCCCATTTTCTCCCCCTGCTGTCCCGGTCATTGCTCCACCCCCTCTGCCGATCTGGGGAAAGTTGTAGACTAGCACAAGCTTCCTCCGATACATGTGCAGTTGCCAGCCGCTTCTTTTCACCTGACAGCGAGGGGTTTCACCGATCGGACATAGTGCGTGGGAGGATCACGCTATTCCCCCCAGTTCCCCTCTCCCCCCGAACAGGCAACCGACCAGAGGAGGCACTAGTGCAACGACCAGGTCACATACCCTTAATCCGGCTTCCCACCCGCAGACACGGCCAATTGTGCCTGTATGTGTGGACGCCCGACTAAGCCAGAGGTAACACAGGGGCTCAAACCTGCGACCCTCGTGTTGGTAGGCAGGGAATCTACTGCTGCACTACCCAGACGCCCATCCTGCTTCAAATCTATTTCAAAGACCAAAATGTATTCATCTTCATGTATTAGATTGTAAGATATGAAGCTTGTTTTCTGGATCACTGCTGCCCTCTTGAGTAGGTGTAGCTGTGCATCAAATTAATCACTCCACTTCAACCCCATATCCTATTGGCGGAGTTTCTGTCTGTTTGTCCAGAGTATGATCGCCTCCGAACATTACCAAAACACTGTTCAGGGGTCTGGCATAGGTTTGGTCACACACACACACACACACACACACACACACACACACACACACACACACACACAAAGGCGCTACAGCAATATTTGACGTATATTCTATATTCCCACAACCCTTCAGAATAAAATTCCAACACACAATTCACACACAGCCCTTCACAATAAAAGTTCAACACACACTTCACACAGCCCTCATAATAAAAGTCCAACACACACTTCACACAGCCCTTCACAATACACACACTTCACACAGCCCTTCACAATAAAAGTCCAACACACTTCACACAGCCCTTCACAAAAAAAGTCCAACATAGTCACCAGTCCACCTGCTGACGCCCTGCAAACGGGAAGGAGGCCCTCTCACCCGGCCTGAGCGCCCCGCGGGAGGGAAACACCGCCCCCTAAAAGACATGTGTGTGACTTTGAGCAGGGTGTCAGCTGACAACTTTGACAAAAACATTCCAAATCACATTGCTTCCAAAGAGTACTTGGGGAACAGGGAGGTGGGCCCCCGCCGAGGAGAGCCCCAGCTCGGACCCCCCTCTCCCCGGCCCTCCTCCCCCCACCGGAAACTGCTAATGTCCAGCAGAGCTCATGGCCAACGGCCTCCAGGCAGCAGGCTCCTCCAGGCCGCCCTCAGAGTTAACCAATGGACCTTGGGGGCCTGGCCACACCGTGCCTACGCTATACGCTATAGCAACTGCTCCCTACCTCCTCCCTCCACCCACTGTTACGGTTACCTCCCAGAGTCTGGCCAACGGCATGGTGTGGGTGAAGGGCTGCGGTGAGGGGCCAGCAGGATCAGGGGCAAGAGGTTAGGGGGAAAGTTAGAAACGCCCGAAGGGCACTTTGTTCTATTCATCATTAACCCTGACTTTATGTCCAACCTCAGGACAGAGAAGATCGACATGGTGATAAAGCAGTGGGAGGGCTCCTTCTTCAAAGGCAACCCCAAGCTGCGTAAGAAGTCGGTGTCGCTGCGCTTCGACCTGCACATGGCTGCGGCAGACGAGGGCTGTGCCCAGACCAAGCAGGACAGCCTCCCCGACGTGGAGGTGCGTCTCATCATGAAGCGGTCCCGCAGCATCCCCGCCATCACCCAGTAACTGTCACCACAACACCGGTGCCCTTCCCCCTTCCACATTGCCGCTGGCTGTGGCAACACCGGTGATGTTGAGAGTACAGAAATAACTTCTGTATCCTTCCTTGACATTATGGGATTTTGCCGTCCTAACATGCTTAACTTGACTTAGTAAAACCCCATCACAATGATTCATTCAGAAATGTCTCATCAAGGACTTGGTGTCACCCGTGTGTAAAAACTGATATTCATCTCACAACACTGACAGAACAAGCATATTTATCACCAGGCTTTTATGCAAATATTATGGGGCCATTTTATAGAATCATAATTACATTCAGAAAACGACATCAAATATACCGAAACTATGCCCATCATAATAACTCAAAATTATAGCATATTTCTGTATCATCATTCTATATTAAAGACTCAGTCTACACTGTCATCAATGCAATATGGGTTGTTGTCACCATACAGTACAAAAGAGATTCAATGATTCTGCTTAACCAGAACCACAGCATTTCATTCTAATCAACTAACAGTCTTGTACAGGTGGCAGAGTGCAGAGATAACGATAGAGAAATGGAGGCATGGTGCCACAGATCAGCGGTGTCACTATGAGCTACTGTGAACTTGTGAAGTATCAAAGTCTTTTTTCTCTCCACAATTTTCTGTCTGTAAATGCTTTGCATTGCATTGCAGAGTGACTCAGAAGAACCTCAGCACTGAGCCGAGCTTGTACCTTGTGGGGCTTTGTTATTGTAGCTCATTCTCTATGTGGAGAAAATATTTGTTGGCAACTCAAACGGATAATGTACGTTTTACGATGCATTATCCCAAAAACTGCTCACTGTGAACTCAACAGCAGTGAGGCTCTTATCACTCTCACCATGTGGCTCAGAGAATTTAGATGACGTGTCTTAACCAGAGGGGGGCAGTATTTGTAAATAGTTCACACGGCAGTATCTTCAATGCTCGACTTTGGGGTTGTGGTGTGTAACACATGCTATCTGTAACACTTTAAAATAAAGTTTTTATGCTACGTTTTGAGTTGGCACCAAAGATATTAAAATGAAGAATTAAACCATTGTGCATTGCATTTGGGTGCCTCTGAATATGTAAAGAAATATATATATATATACTATTTAAAAAAGATTACCTATGCAGTTCTTCCTGTGCTTGAGTTTGCTTTGCTTCATGGAGCACTACAGTATTCTTTTTCATTTTGGGATCTATTTAACTTCAGAATGAAGCATTATGCTTTTATCTAACAGTTTATCATTTAAAATAAAAACTATGTGCAGGCTGGTGTTTTGTCATCTTTTATTATAATCATGTAAATGATGTGGGTTTTATGTGCCTTTCACCACAAGCTCTTCCTTGTTGTTTACAGATGAGCTTTGATGGTGAGGTAGCAAAGGGAGAGATACAATGTTCTTTCTTTTTCTTTCTCACAAACACACAAACTATACATACAAATGTTTATTACGGTTTATCATCATCACAATTTGAAAAAGTACATGTACATGAATATACACAATATAAATTTTACACAGTGCATTAGATAAATGCTACAACAATTCTACAGACTGCAAATAAATGGCTAGGACATATGAGTTACTTAGATTCAGGAAAAACACATTTGTTACATAAGTGCCCAACTTAAAGGTGCCAAGTGATTATGTAAAGGAGTTAAGGAGCATTCACCCATTCCATCTTGGTGCAAGTGCTTTAAGAATCCAATAAGAACAGGTCAATTGAATCCATACCCAGAAGGTACAGAGAATAATGACAAAGTTCCCCACAATCAGGTCAGAGAAAAACAAGAAGGAACACATTCAAAATAAGAGTCTCGCTCTACAAAAAAGGGGCAGGCATCAGAAAGGCCCCACATTCATATCACAGGAAACAACAGAGATTTTGATCCTCATTTATGCCATTGGGCCTGAATTACTTTAAATGCTTAGTGCAGTAAAATAAATACATTATAATCTAAACCAAACACAAGGGACAGTTGAAAAGTATCTGGTGAAATGAAATCAAATGACAAACATATTTCAGTAGCTTTTCTCTCTGTCTAAGAACCTTCCACCTCTTATCGCTGCATTAGCATTAGCTACATGTATCACATCCATAATGCCTCACTTTCCATGAGAATCATTTTAAGAGTGCTGAATGTATATTGGACGGTTATGTTAAGACAAATCAAACAAATTACAACATCCCAAACTACTGTATACTGTACATGAGGTACTGGTCTCCATCATTCTAGACTAACATTTTCATTTTTAAACTAAATGGTTACATACTTCAATATTGTTGGTCATATTTACCAAGTTTTACAAATTGGTCAGATCTTTTCTTCTTCTTCTTATTTTAAGCTGTATTGTGCCAGATCATGGTCAGCTGTTGGATCCCCATTCCGTTATGTTTTTGCTTAATAGCTGCTCAGTCCCATGTTTCCGCATATATGGTGCAGTCACACTTGTCTATTTAATGCTAATTCTATCATCTGATGGACTGATGCATACACTGGGCAGGTATAAACAGTCCCGGATCAGACTTTGCTTGCATTGTAATCCAATGAGCCAGACCTCCAGACAGTCCAGTGTAACAACGACCATAGCAACACTTTAGACAATCAGTGAAGAAGACACCTGGAGACAGGGTGAGAAAACAAGGTACATACAGTGCATGGACAGTATAGCACATATATAATGTACACTAGGGCGGTGACAGCCCACGCTGTTTGAAGTCATCTCAGTCCTTCTGGCCCTCTGTGGTTAAGGCTTGGTAATGGCAGCCTGAATGCACTCGCTGGTTTTGTTGAAAGTCTGGAGGGGCTCATATTCTGCAAAGACGTGGCAGACATTCTCATTGCAAGCCTCGACACCTTTCGCCACAATGCCGAACATCCTGTAGAGATGGTGAAAGATTATATCTTGTTAAGAGTTAATTTGCATAAAATAAGATGTACATGAAATACCCATTCACTAAACTGAAGAATAAAATATATGAACGTGCAGGCGAGATTGAAACCTACTGTAGTTATACTTGCATTAACAATAAAGACTTGCAATAAAGGCTGTAAGTGTAAATTATTTTGGAGAGGATACAAAGTACTACAGCGATCATATACAAGTTATAGCATCTGATCTTATTCGTCTCACTCATGAAATATGGGCTAGGATGGTGCTGATGAGGTAAGGATGATCATTCTGACAATGTAATCTGATAAAAAAAAACAGTAGCAAAATTACCTTGCTCCAAAATTGGAACCTTTCAGCCACCTGTGAGAGTAAAAGAGACAAAGTTTGAGATTAAAAAGGTGAGATCTGTTGGAAAAGACAATTGCTCTGACAAAGTGATCTGGCATGAATGGTGTGAATGAATAATGATTCCTGTGAAGCGCTTTGGGTGTCTAGAAAAGCGCTATATAAATCCAATCATTATTATTATTATTATTATTATGAATGTAAAATTCACTATGGAATATTAATTGAATTATTTGATATCATGACCCCTTTCTTTACTTGCAGAGTAGTAACATTCATTCACTCATTCATTCAACCTTTATTTTAACTCAGAAATACATTGCGGTAGAGGCCTCATTTACAATACAGCCGAGTATGGGTATCGTATGCAATATAGCAGAGTTTCTATATGTAGTACTACTGTAAGCGAATGTAACATCAGGTAACAATATTATTTTCCAAAATGGATATGTGGCCTTTTGTAATGAAGCACTTTGATTCTGTAACATGTAATATGTGCCATATACTCACAGTCGTTTGTCTGGATCTAAACCACTGTAGGTTATCACATGAGCAGGGTAATGCCGTCTGAAGAAGAGCCTGGGAAGAATGGTTAGGATTGTTAGAATTAAAATGTTGCAATACAATGAAAATATTACAATGCAATTTCCCCCTTATGATACTATAATTCTAAATCAAATCTCAGCAGCAGCTGAAGAGAATGTGACTTTTCTTACTTTCTGTTAATATCTGTCAGTGTGACACCCTTGGTTGACACCTTCAGGTTGACTATGGTGGGTGTGATGGCACTGGGGTTCTTGTTAAAGGTACAGGACACGGCCTTCTGCACAGCACAAGGTCCTGTCAGCATCTCAGTGGGGACAGCATTAAGGTAGATGTAGTTGCAAGCTATGGAAGAGACAAATATTAAAATAGTTATATAGTATTGTGGGAAATAGTGAGTGAATGTGAGTACAGAACACAGTTTATAAATCGATATAAAACACTTGAACAATAGGATATAAAACACTTTTAAAAACACATTTTCTGTAAGAGCAGTCATTCTCAAACCCCCACTTAATTTAGTCCATATTAGGGCCATGGATCCCCATTTGATGAGATTTTGTCTCTTATACCCACATCTGTTTGTATTATTAATTAAGTTTAACAATTCAGTAGTTTGCTGGGGACCCCCTGGAAACCCCCCCAAGGACCCCTGGTGGTCCCTGGACCCAACATTGGAAATCAGTGACCTTGCCAAAAGAAGGAGGGACTACCAGGCAATTTAGCTACAACACCTTTGAAGAAAGAAGAAGAAGAAGAAGAAGAAGAAGAAGAAGAAGAAGACAGCCTGTCAGTATCCGAAATTAGATTACTCTATTTTTCTTCTTTTTTTTATTGAGGTTAGCTAGATGTTTTCGTT
Source organism: Poromitra crassiceps (assembly GCF_964638095.1). Taxonomy (NCBI): domain Eukaryota; kingdom Metazoa; phylum Chordata; class Actinopteri; order Beryciformes; family Melamphaidae; genus Poromitra; species Poromitra crassiceps. The sequence goes on from NC_139646.1 coordinate 15,530,597, forward strand.
TCCCGATATCGACCTAGTTTGCTCAAACTTCAAGGAAATCTATGACATGAGGTGTTTGTGGTACGTTTACTAGAAGCTAACGTGGTGTCATTGGGGGACTGAACCTACCAGTGTGGGCCAACCATCGACATAAATAAGAGGGGCCAACCCGTATGATACGATATAATTGATACAGGCCTCGCGAGGCTCTCAACCTGGTGACCCACCACTTGGCTAACACCTCTGCTGCTAGCTAGCTACGTTATTGCTAGCTAGCTATTGGCAGGTGGTTGACGATTAGGAAGCTCTTTTAGCCAACCGACCTCTTGAAATAACAATATCAATACATACACTGCCGTAGACCAGTAGTGTTTCTGACTGCAGAAGAAGAGGTAAGATGTGTTTTGTGTAGTTTTAAGCCTGTAACTATCTCACCAGATCTACTCTTGTCCTCTGAAGATGTCTTGTCGTTCGCTCTCTCCTCTCCTGTTCCCAGATCATCTGCGTGGGCAAATACACGCGTTAGGTTTTTGTTCTTCCTCCCCCGCTCACACTCTCTCACTCTCACTCTCTCTCTCTCTCTCTCTCTCTCTCTCTCTCTCTCTCTCTCTCTCTCTCTCTCTCTCTCTCTCTCTCTCTCTCTCTCTCTCACACACACACACACACACACACACACACACACACACACACACTCTTCAAATAAAGACCTACCAGAGGACTGGAGCAGTAATTTGCAGGGTAAACCGTAAGCAGTAATGGTGTGTTGGAATACCAGGGCAGACAGACTACCTGTGAAAATGATAAAATCATAGGTTGGGTTAACTAAGCATATTTATCTTATATGAATCTCATGTGGTATGTGTGCTCGATTCCTAGGTGGAGACTCTGGAGGTGATGCGCCGTCACAGTTATGGAAATTGCCCGCTCCGCGGCTCCCAAAATCGTGACTGAAAGACAGACACCGCCCACCCACCTAGGCGCCATCGCTATCATGCAACTGTGTGCCATTGGCTCATACTACATCAGAGTTGCTCGAGTGACATCACTGATGACATCACAACTGCCTGAGTGACATCACAGTTGGGCAAACACAGTTGCTCAAGTGACATCACTGATTACATCACAGTTGCTCGAGTGACATCACTGATGACATCACTTCCACACAAATCGTGACTGACACCGCCACAGACAGACACCACTTAAGCCCAATTTATGCTTCGTCTGCCGACACTTTTGAAATGGTCGCCGACAGAAATGAGGACTTGAGTTGACACTTTCAAGTGTCGGCGAGAGGTGTCTGCTACCTAGTGAAATTTCTAGTGTCGCTGACTATGTCACATAATGTCGCGCAAGTGTGATTGGCTATATAGACAGGCACGCGCTTGACTTCCTTGTTTTAGTTTTCGCTGAAATGAAATTAATGAACGTGTCCCCGCTATTTGTATCAGCATGTCCTTGATGTATGACTTTGTGAAAATCACAAAGAACACCGTGACCAAGTTCCCAGAGAGAGGGGAGGTGAGTTGTGTGGTTGTGTGTCGTTATATGCGGCTGTTTGCACTAGTTCTCTGCCTCCCTCTGTCTATAGCGTCATGTGACCGTTGAGCCGGGGAGAGAAGCATAAATGCAGCAACATGAGCGACACTTTATTTTTCGTCTGCGACCATGTGCTGAGCGACACTTTCTAATAAGTATAAATTAAGCTTTAGCCAATTTTAACTAAGATAAACGTAGCCTATATTATCGACTAATGCTGGACCGCAGGTCCGCACCACAATAGGGCAGAAATGAGCATCAGCTGAACCATATGATACCACCACAAGTATATTTACAGCCCCGCTTAGGGAAGTAACGCTATTTCACTCCTACTTTCTGTACATTCTATATCAGTTTTGTAAGGCTGGAATGATTTCCATTGGTGTCAGACGTGAGTTTCTGTGGAGGCAGATCAGTGGGTTTGCGTAGACCTTAATCATATGTCTCATTCTCGTGTTCAAACAGGCCCCGATAAGAAAGTGGACAACCAGGATAAAGCCACAAGAGTAATGGCTATCTGTGGGCGAGAGCACACCCTATGAGCTCATACCTTTAAGAGGCCCTCGAAAAGAACCAGCCCAGCCCATCACTGCCCACCCACATCCCCAGAGGCGACACATGGCTGACTCAAGCCAGACCAGGAAGTGTGCTCATACTGAGTTGTAAGTGAGTTTGACAATTAGAGAGGCAAAGTGAACGTCACTTCCTGCTTCAGCACTGTACCAGAGATTTTCTTCCGCAATTTGTTTTCCCATAGACATTTCATAAAATGCTTATAAAAATAGTTTTACTTGGTCAAACCAAATGGTTCAGCTATATTTAGAATCGAGAGAGACATTTCACTCGGACCAAAACTTAAAAAAACTAAATTGAAAAAATATTTTCTTTAAACCCACTTTTTTTTTTTTACATTTTGGTCCCAGTGAAACGTTATGCGATCTCTCCTGTTCCTAAATATATCTGAACTGTTTGGTTTGAACAAGCAAAACTATTTTTATAAGCATTTTACGAAATGCCTATGGGAAAATAAATGGCGGATGAAAATCTCTGGTACAGTGCTGAAGCAGGAAGTGATGTTCCACTTTGGCTCTCTATCTGAATGTGCGATTAAGGAGTTGTTGAAGCCTTGAAACTTACCAAAGTATGATTCCTGAGAAGAGCCTTTGATGCGGACGCCCTTGGGTGACGACTCAATAAGAAAGTGCCGGATTGCCTCTGAACTGCTCTCTCCTGTTGTGAAAAAAGTTAAAATGTCAGGAAAGAGGCAGTTTGTTTGCAATCAGTGAAACGAATGTGTGACATGTGTGATGTGGCAGATACATTACGATTAGCTTTGCTTGTTTATCGGTAGCTGTGCTCACGCACAAGTGACCTCATGGTCCATTGTGCCTACAGTAGCAAACTGTAGCAGCAAAAGCATTCAAAGCCTGCACACTGAGGAAGGCCTTGGTGCTAAAACATCTGTGCTGTGCATGGCTCACAAATTGTGCATTCATATAATAATGAAAAAACAACAAATAAAACTGCAAATGAGGCAAGCCTCGAGATTGTTTCGTGAGTAAGATCAATTTTTCTGTTTTGATTGCTTGCGGTGACATAAACATTTGGTTTTCCTTTGTGTTTATACAGTGCGCACTGTGGGTGGAAAAAATGACAGTACTGTCTCCTGCCTCACCACAGATAGCTAGATGTCCACAGACATACCCATTCAAGTCAGCCGAGTTGGGTAAGTGATTCCCTAAGTCCTATCACGTCCAGATGAAGACAGCAGCGCTATGCTATGCTGTGTTCAGGTTGTTTGTTATGGTGGTAGTTGTGGTAGCTGGTATTCAGGAACACCCCCTAGCCATATGTGATCTATGCTGACATAAACATGCTGTGGCTGGTTCTAATCATGCACGTGTGGCTGGCTGTTTATAATTATGCTTCCAAAAGAGTCATAACGTAAGGTATAAAAGCATCTTATAATGACTAGTATAGGATTACCTGGATGGCTTGTAGGAGAGAAGATGTTGGGCACTTGGTCCACCTTCATAGCCAGTCCAAAGCTGCCTCGGTAGGACGTGCTGTCTCTCACCACAAAGGTTCCTGCCTCCTTGTCCTTCAGCAGGCCTTCAGCTGGAACACATCACAGAAACTGCTAAGAGACAGTTGCATAGGTGCATACAGTATATTACTGTGTTTAGACCTATTCTGCTGCACAAACCTGCCCCTGTATAAAACAAAAAATACCCATAGGGGAATACAAGCGGGCTATTAATTCTAAATTGCGGCTTAATTATAGCACTCCACACTAGTTTCTTTCTACTAAGCTATTTGAACAAAATCTTCTTTGCAGCTTGTCTTAAACGAATTATTTGCCATTTTGAGATCCTCACCTTCTGCTCTGTTGATTTGCGGGCGGAACCAGAACTTAGAAGTGTCCATGACAAACTTCATGCAGGGCTGACTGCCATGGAATTGGGCTTGGAAACCTAAACAACAATGCAAATATGACAGGGGGGTCAAATATGCAAACAGCAGTCAAATGCTGTGTCTCGCTCCCAGCAACAGAGACAAGTCGGTTGTCAGTATGATAGAACATCAGGACTCACTGTTAGGAGAAGATGGCCTGGAGTTGGACATCTGGATGGTCTGTGTGAAGGCCATGTCTGGTGTTAGAGGCCAGTGGCTAAAGTCTGGGTCTGGTGCCCCGTTGACGAGCAGCACAGGGATATCTGTCAAGGACCCAGCCAGTGAGCCAGGACTGCTGTGTGTTCCTCTGTTGTGGAGCTCCTGGAAATGATCAATCGGTGAAGGCTTTGTTGGGGAGATTTTGTCCGGGCTCTCCCTGGTATCAAAGGGCCTGGTTTGGGACCCATCACTGAAGGGGCTGGGGGTGCGATTGAGGAGGGACTCTGGAGATTCAGCATCTTCACTGGCCAAGGACAGGCAGCTATGCAAGGGAGAAGAGGATAGGTTGTAGATCCAGTTGGTTGTTGGTGTCTATAAACCATCAGGAAATACCTCTAAATTTTGTAGTAAAAACATGTTGTTGTCCTATGCCCTTGGACAATTTAGTTTGCATTAGTAAACATTAACAGTGGTAGCCTATGTGCAGAAAAAAGAGAAGGGGGTTTCCCAGCCTCTAATTTGTAACATTACATAGAGCTCCATGGAAAATGAAATAAAACAATGGAAAAACTGAGAGCACAAAGTGGTTTTCCGGGGATGTGGGTACATTTTCTGGTTTAGGGCTGTAACTACTCTGCCATAAAACATTCTTTTCCATGTCAAATCTCAAGCATCGCAGTCCACAAAGTCTCTGTTTCAGTGTCAGAGGAGCATGCTATTTCATTGATATGTCATCATCGAGTATTATTGGTTCACTGTGTTGGAAAAAGTTGCAACTAAGTGTTCACGGTGGTGCAGTGGGGGCACAGTGTCGCCTCACAGCTATAGAATGTCCTGGGTTCGATTCCCACCAGGGTTATCTCATGAAAATGGCCTTTTGTGTGTCGGGTTCGACAAAGAACTGAAGTTGGTCCCTGGGCGCTGTACACTAACAGCTGCTCACTGCTGCTGGCCTGCCCCCTGGAGGAAGGACATGCCTCGCCCTCGATGGGTTAAATTCAGAGACTAGATTTGTGTGTGTGTGTGTGTGTGTGTGTGTGTGTGTGTGTGTGTGTCAGCGTGTGCCGCCGACACGTGCATGCATGCGGCGTGGTGATTTGTGACAATAAAGATGGGCTTGTCCGTCCCCGTTTCATTTAGTTTCGTGTTGTTTCGTTTTGTTCATAAATACTGATTGAACTGATTGAATAGGATAGCAGAAAAAGCTCATGTGATTGTGAACTCTTAAATTCCCTTTAATTGGCCGCGTCTTAACTTGTTGGAGATCTTTAAGATTTTGCAGCACGAACAAGAGTCACATGATGTCAGTAAGTCTTCTTTGACGTCGACGAGCATTGCTTTAATTGACTTTGAGCTGTACAGTACCTGCCAAGGATGTAGCTGGTGTCTGAGCCTGGAGATGTGGAGAGGATGTAGCTGGTGTCTGAGCCTGGAGACGTGGAGAGGAGGGAGATGGCGCTGTTTCTGTTGGACTGTGACGTGCGCAGGGTTCCTAGGGGGGAGGTGATGTCATTCCTTGGAGAGGGACTTCGGCGTTGGACGCTGCCACAAGGCACTGGCAGTGGGGGCCGGGAGGATGAAGGAGAGCCTGAGAAGACCAGCGAGCCTTGGGGGCTGCAGCTAAGACCACTCTGTGCAGGGATGGGAATACTGGGTGACAGGGGTGGGACCATGGAGGACGAGAAGCAAGGAGCACATCCTCTAGGGACCAGCACGCAGTTGGAGACTTCTTCATCTGAGAAGGAGTCGTCTGAGGAGGAAGAGACAAATAACCGTATTAATGAAAACACTGTATTTGAAACTGCCCTAAAATGGCGTGAACTTTCTTTAACCGTGGCATTTTTACAGAGCATACAGTAGATTGGCTTTACATTAGCCATATTCAGAACCAAAATCACAGAGACGTGTGTGTGTGTGTGTGTGTGTGTGTGTGTGTGTGTGTGTGTGTGTGTGTGTGTGTATGTGTGTGTGGATTAGAATCCTAATTCCCTTTCCTCTCTATGGCTTTGTTTCTGTGTTAGCGAATTGGGCCTGGCCTCAGTCTGTAAACACACCAGAGTTATACGTCACTCACCTGATAAAGATATTCACATATCTTCATGCCATGCAGGTACTTGCTTGCTCATAGTCCCAACCCAGGCCGTTCTTTCTTACCCAAATGCCGTGAATACTGTGGTTCTCCTGTTGCGACGATACAAAATCACCCAGAGGAGTTCCAACTTGTTCCTGTTCACCGCTGTCTGTAGGATGTGTCTGTCTGCCTCTCTGTATTGACGGCCACTAGTGAATGAGTTTATGCCCTCAGGTAAAGAGTGCAGCCTGTGGTCAGTCAGCGGTCAGTGCATGAGCCAGACGGGTGGCTAAGCCATTTGCCAATCAAGTTACATTATAATGGCTGTAATAATAATGAGAATGCTTGAGCAGAATTGGGAAAATCTGTCTATGTGCGTAGTTACTGTAAAGACTGTGTCAGAACAAAAAAACATTTGGCCAGACTACACATTAACACAACCTACTACACATTTTGTATTTGTGTCGTAACAATGAAACCTCTATTAATCATTTGTATGACACAAAACAATGAGTAGTACTACTAGTGACGCAATTGTACGTTGTTTTGTCTGATCAGCAGCACCGATCCACAAAATGTACGTGGCATTCATTTACACAGACTTAACAAGCCCACTTGCATTTTTCCAACATGTATGTAAAGTTTAAACGACATGAAATCCATTGATACATGGTGGTGGTGACTCTTGTGTACACTGAGGGATGCGAGCAGCACGGAGTGGCTGTCTGTCACCGTGGTCCACTCTCATGGTGAGCGCCTCCGTCTCTGTCTTAGCCTGAGATGGAACAGGGCGTGGCACTACTCAGTCTGAGATGGAACAGGGCGTGGCACTACTCAGTCTGAGATGTAACAGGGCGTGGCACTACTCAGTCTGAGATGTAACAGGGCGTGGCACTACTCAGTCTGGGCAATACTCCCAGAGCAGTCAAAGTGGTGCAATCAGCCCATGGCGGAGAATCAATGAGTGAATTTCCAAAGCCCCAGGCTGAGAGTCCAATTACCTTTATATGGGCGATTCTGCTTTATTGTGTTCTCTGTCACACCTGTGGAAGTTTACTTACCGCCCTCTTTACGAGAGGAAACCTGCTCAATGTGGCTGCTGGCCTCCTGTGTTTAAGCTATTGACCTTTTAGATGGGAGCATCATTCAAAAGATTTCCACATTTTGCTTATTAAGTTACAGTGATTACAGGTTTTAACTTTGTTGGCCCGATATGCTGGCCATAGGTAGCAATGAAATGTTAGGATAGAAACATGCCATTTGGTGAAACTTGTATGCAGCGCCTCATTGTATCATGTCTGCATTTAGCTTCTAGCATAGGTGGCCGGATGATTCCGTTAACTCTGGTAGTGTTTACGCACTGAGCGACACCATTCACATTATGTGTGTCTCCTGCCGTACTGCACCTGTAGGCGGGCTGATGCACGAGGGGCTTTTGGGGATGTGGATGGGTTCAAATGTGGGATCCATCTCCAGGACGAGCTGGTTGAGGTTATCCAGATAGATGTCGAGGTCGTCCGAGTCGCCGCGGGCCTCTGTGACACTGGGTCGATGACTCACCGCGTTCTGAGCAGAGTCCACACAGATACTTTGACCCACTCTCACGACGTGATTGGGCGTCCTGCGGGACATGTCTCCAGTGGTAGACATCATGTTAGGAGGACTCTCAGTCTTCTGCGGGCAAACAAAGACGCGGATACAATGGTGGGATATTCGTCAGAGAGATCAGTTACACTGGCTTAACAGTGTAACAAACTTGCTTTTGTTCCCTTGGCAAGACATAACCTTTTCCCAGATACTCATATATACATGAGTGAACAATAATACCTAGTTTGTATTTCACTGTATTTTGCACCATTCATCAACACGGTGATTGCATTTGCTTTATTGTTATTGATTGACTAAAGCAATAAGTTAATAATATTAATATATTATTCTTAGCAATAGTAATATTTACAACAGCAGCTGTGACATTTTAATAGGAACTGTTAGTGGATTTTTTTCAGTGGAATCATACACAGTGTTATCTAACGTGAAATGGGTTCATACAAAACATTTCATCTATGATCCAGACATTGCATAAATTAATGACGCATTAATGACGCATTACTCCAAGGCGTCTCGCAGATTTCTCAATCCATGCAAAAAAAAGCTTACAGAATAATGACACAGACTGAGCAAATGGCTTGCTTTCATGCTGATATCAGCATGGCTAGAGGAAGGGTGTGTAACGTTTGGGATGATCAGGCTATACAAACTCTCTCCCTAACGCCACTTCCCAAGGTGTGTCTCTCAGTGAGTCACCCTACTGCTGATGGTTACCATGACGATACACTAGTGTTGTCCGACAACAGGCCTTGATATTTTTGGGTAACTTTTGCTGCAGCAAGTAGTCTACAGACAAAATTCAGCTGATTGCATATAACACTTGGGTTACTAAGATGAAATAATATTCTCCCTTTTAAGAACTATCTCAAGTTTCAAAATAATCAAGAGTAGTATAGTGTGGCAAGAATATGGTATTATAATGCATATGAGCTATAATATCACTTTTGATTAATTCAAGATTTTCAGAAATAAACATAGACAGATTTGGAGCGCTAACATCTAGAGCCATAATAATCAACTATCTTGACAAATTTTGATATAGAAAACATTGTTTTATGATTGAAAGACTTATTTTATAGTAACAATGGAAAGTGAGCAATCAGATAACGATAAAAAATCTAAATAGGTACTTATAGCTGCAGACACTTGTGAACCCATGTTCAAACTTCTGTTTGAATCTAACAGTGTTACTCATCGGCACAATATGCTTTTATAGCATGCCTTATATATTTTATTATCTGTCAAGGGTTATGATAGGTAATCTTACCTTATTTTCTTCTGGTCTCGACTCTCGATCCAGTTGTGTCAGTGGTGTCTAAGTCCCAGAGTGTTCACTGTTTAAATAGTTTGACAGTTCATGTGTTGAATGCTTTTATTCCCAACCCTTTCCCCTGTGAGCCAATCAGCAGCTCGGCTTACAAATGCCTGGAGCTCCGTTAGTCAGAGTTACTGTAAGTCAGATCGTCTCCTTTCACAATGTAAAGTTTGTAGCCGGAGGGTACTGTATGTCATTTCACTAAGAATGACTTGGGAGTAACTTGGAAGAATGGAGGAATGGTTACAGTAGACTGAAAATTGATACTTTGTTGATTCATACTGGAGGGGGCTGAGTGCATGGGGATGCATTACAATCAAATCTTCCATATTGCACACATTGTACTGAATGTATATTTGTTGTGGTGATTCACTGAAACCCAACATTGTTCATTCTTTAATTAAATTATTTGAAGGTCCGCCAACTAAATTGCCGCCTGTAAATTGGTTGAAATGCATACATTGAATTTCATTTTCATTTTCACTTTTCAATTCCAGCATACATTCAGGCGGTCATAGACACATGGTCAATGGGACAGTATGGGCGAAATCCTCCCATTCTCCCCATTCAGCATAGTTAGCATTTAGCTGCTAGCACAGCCCAGGCAGACAGGATCGGGAATTCAACCACCGCAGTAAACACACATCTGAACAGACGTCTATGTGCCTGCTGATGAATCCCCAATCCTGTAGTGTAGAGCCGCAGCACCGTTCTTTAGTTAAGTTAAGTTAAGTTATCCCCATGGGGAAATTCATCCTCTGCATTTGACCCATCCTCTACTAGGAACCTTCCTAGAGCTAGGAGCAGTGGGCAGCCGCAGTGCAGCGCCCGGGGATCAACTCCAGTTCTTTCGCCATTGCCTTGGTCAGGGGCACTGACAGGAGTACAAACCCTAACATACTGTACATGTCTTTGACGGTGGGAGGAAACCGGAGCACCCGGAGAAAACCCACACAAACGCGCAGAGAACATGCAAACTCCACACAGAAAGGACCTGGGATGGATCAGGGTTCGAACCCGGGACCTTCTTGCTGTGATGCAACAGCGCTAACCACTGAGCCACCACACGAGTCAGCCCATTGAGATATATTTGTCTTTCCCCCCACTGTCTAGTCTCTCGCGCCAGACATAGTAACATTTTGTGGGCGTTCGCCCACAGACCGACTGTATCTATGCCTTCCAAAGAACTGCAACACGCAATCATTACTTTACTGGCGATGATGACATAATTTAATCTTTCTCTTTCACTATGCCTTCCAAAGAAACACTGATACATCTGGCTTTCTTGCCTCATAGACCAAATTTGTAGCACTTCCAATTTCACTGTGCCTACAAATGCAAACATCATGGAAAAAGCACTCCAAGATTTCGTCACCTCCATTACCATCGGGGGAAGACCCATCTCCAACCTGCGCTTCGCTGATGACATTGACCTTATGGGAAAAAGCGAGGCTGAACTCCAGGAACTCACCACCAGACTGGAAGAGGCGGCGAGAGCATATGGCATGGAGATAAGTGCAGAGAAAAGTAAGATTCTGGTCAACAGCCACAATCACTTACCACCACCGAACATCAAAATGAACGGGCAAACACTGGAGGAAGTAAGGGACTTTAAATACCTCGGGTCCTTTGTGAGTGAAGACGGCAGCTCCACAAAGGAGATCAAATCAAGAATCGGCATAGCAACATCAGCCATGACAAGACTGGCCAGTATCTGGAAAAGCAACACCATCAGCTTCCCAGTGAAGGTCAGATACAAGTCACTTGTTCTCTCCACATTACTCTATGGCTGTGAGAGCTGGACACTCACAGCGGACACGGAGCGTAGGATACAGTCCTTTGAAAGCAAATGCTACAGAAGAATGCTACATATTTCATATAAAGAACACCGGACAAATGACTATGTTAGACAGCTAGTGACCTCCCATGCTGGAGACCAGGAACCTCTATTGTCAATAGTAAAACGTCGCAAACTGGCCTGGTATGGCCATGTCACAAGACACACCTCCCTGTCAAAGACCATCCTGCAGGGGACAGTAGAGGGAAAGCGGAGAAGAGGCAGGCAGAGAAAGTCCTGGATGGACAACATCAAAGAATGGACTGGCCGCAGCTTCCAAACCCTGCTAAGAACAGCTGAAGACCGTGAGCGATGGAGATCCTTGACTGTCCAAGCATCCACCATGACACCCCTACGGCCCTCTAGGGATGAGTGAGTGAGTGACAAATGCAAATGCATACAATGGAGTTATCCATGAAAATATGTACCGTAAATTCCGGACTATAAGACGCACCGGTCTATAAGCCACACCTTCAAAGGTGACTATTTTTTTCTTCTATAAGCCGCACCGGTCTATAAGCCGCGGGTGTTTTGATGTTTAATTACCATATGTAAGGCTTCGTGCACAGAGGGGATTGTCGGGAAACAGATGGCTGTTTGGGGAAGCTCCCATTTATTAACATTTCAACAAAACAAAAGTCAGGTCACTAATCCCCAGACAAAATCACACATTGTGGTATTTTTTGTTTTTTTTACAGTGCACACAGTGTCCGCGGTGTGGTGAAAAGAGGGCAAGAGAGGAAATTAAAACAGAAGTGGATTTATAGTTAGAAAGAGTGCTAAAGAAGAGAGAATTCCGTTTTTTTTATTTTTATTTTAGTTACTCACAGTACTATTGACCAGTCCAACTCAAAAGATATTCGGCAGTTTCACTTTGAGCTCTTGTTCCGCCGCTGGGCACACAGTGTCCGCGGTGTGGTGAAAAGAGGGCAAGAGAGGAAATTAAAACAGAAGTGGATTTATAGTTAGAAAGAGTGCTAAAGATAGTCCGGTCTGGTTATGACGAGTCTCGCTGGGTACAGTACGCCAAAGCGATATCCATTGACTCGATGATGCTGTTGTATGTTGCGCGTTTCTGTTGCACCAACGCGGAGAGGTCCTGCCGGGGACGAAAAAGCGCGTACCCTCCCAGGTGAGGGGCTTCTTCCCCGCAGCCTGGAGGATGAGTTGACGGTCGGGCCAGCGGAGTAGGCAGATGAAGATGGCCCTCGGTGGCAGGCCGGGGTCTGGACGTGGCCGAGGCGCCCGGTGTGCCCTGTCCACCTCTGGTGGTTTCTCGCCTTCCTTCAGGTCCAGGATGTAACACAGGATTTTGCCACAAAAGCGTCCATGTCACCAATCTCAGCTCCTCTTTTACATTGATCAGGCGAATGTTATTTCTTTTACTCCTGCTGATTAAGTCATCAACCTGCGTGTGCAGGGTTTCGATTTTGCATTTTATCCATTTTCGGACTCACTGTGTTGTTTTTGTCCTCCAGTGCGCGGATGCGCTTTTCCGCATTATAAACTCTGTTCACGGTTGCCTTAGTTTGTTTAGTGAGTGAGTGGATGGACTTCTGCACGTTTTCAAACTTGTTTTCAAGCTGCTCAAAACCTCTGAGCGATGTCGGACTTAATCGATAGTGTTTCACGGAGTAAAAGTTTAGCCCAAGCGTGTATCTCCAGCCTCCAGCAGGTGAGTCATTTCCTCATTCATGGCGTGATTGCTTCGTCTTTTTCTTTCTGCTTACCTGTGTTGTGTTATGTTATGTTATGTTATGTTGTTAAAAGAGGGCAAGAGAGGAAATTAAAACAGAAGTGGATTTATAGTTAGAAAGAGTGCTAAAAAAGAGAGATTTTTTTTTTTTTTTGGAAAAAATCCATAGATAAGACGCACCGTTATATAAGCCGCAGGGGGCAAAAAAGGCCAAAAAACGGGAAAAAAGCCGCGGCTTATAGTCCGGAATTTACGGTACTGTATTTGTGATTGAAAGCAGTAGAAGAAACAATTCCTGGTACGCCAATGTATCTTAACATACCGTATATATAAAATAGATCCCAATTGTTGAAATAAAGGAAACAAAACAAAACTAAACCATTGCCTTGGCAGCAAAACAAAAGTACGCTAAGAATAACATTGGTGATGTTATGTGACTGACCACAGTGATAAGAATTAACCACTTACTTGAAAGTTGATTGCGGCTCGCCGAGTAGAGAGCATAGCATAAGGCCCACTGTCCTTTGCTGCATGTTCTCCTGCCCTCTTGATAGCTTCCTGTTTCTTTCTAACTATTGTAATGGCCTCCACACTATCTCCATGTCAAATAAACACAAACAAAACAAAACACTGGAGCCACAAGCCCATGCCCTCAAAATGCATCTATTATGATTGTTTGATTTATGATTGTTTCATTTTGGATGTGTTCAAATATGTGATAGTCGTGGGACTCGTGGCAAAAGTGTACTTCATAATTCATAATTCCAAAATTGTCTAAACCATACACATGTACAACATTCACTGGCAGAGGAAAGAATTACGCCAATCCTTTTTTTTGTCTCCATTTGGTGAGTTATTGAGTCACACATTGCAACTTCAGCTGTATTTCTCATAGCATGTGCTTTTATTACAGCACATTGTTGTACTGTACATACTTTATGGAGACAGTTTAGTGTTGTTTGTTTTGGACAGGAAAACACCTCACCCACATGCCCTCAGATGTCTAAACTGTGTTTACTTGCATTTATCCTCCACTACGCCCCTGCCTAGTGCCTACAAATGCAACATGCATACAAAATGGAGTTGTTCCTGAAAATCAGATCTATATAATATGACTAAACCTCCCTGACCGAATCAGTTTTCAAAAGGATATCGAAATGTAATTCTAGTGAAGGCTGATGTGCTTATTCGTGTCCAACTGGCGTGTGTACTGTTTGTGTGTTTTGATTTGATTTGGAGTGTGGCCCACTCAGCCAAATACTGGAACATAGTCAGACATTTATAGTCAGCCAAAGGCCATTTACTGAGAAATAAACAGTAAAAAAAAACACGTTTTAATCATTACTTTTTACTGGCGATGATGACATAATTTCATCTTTCTCTTTCACTATGCCTTCCAAAGAACCACTGATACATCTGGCTTTGTTCTGGATCTTGCATCACAGACCAGATTGGTAGCAAAGGAGTGAATCTGGTCTGTGATGCGAGATCCAGAACAAAGCCAGGTGTCAAGTCAATTGTATTTACTATATACAGTAGTGCCAAATCAACAAAAGTTATCTCGAGATGCTTTACAAATAGAGCAGAGGTGTATCATTGGTTCTTTGGAAGGCACGGTGAAATTAAAAAGTGAAATTGAAAATCAATTTCATGTATGCATTTCAACCAATTTAGATGGCAATTTAGTTGGTGGACCAAATAATTTAATGAAAGAATGAACAATGCTGTGTTTAAGTGAATCACCATAACAAATATAGATTCAGTACAATATGTGTGCAATATGGCAAATCTGATTGTAATACATGTGCATGTATTCAGCCCACTCCAATCAGGATTCAACAAATTATCATTGTTACACTTGCAGAGTCGCAGGAGAACAGTGATAGGGGAAGATCAGATGCCTTATGGGGAATGGAACCTGAAACCTCCCATTTACAGCACAGGCTGTGTACACCTAATAAAGTAATCCCTTTTGAATCTGTAATGGCTCGCTGAAGAACCAAAGGAGAACTTGTACAAAGAAGGACTATCTCAAAAAGGTATGAATGGATTTGCACGAAGCTTCATACTGAGATGATACTGTGTGGCTGTGAATTAATTCTAGATTGTTGTAAGAAGCAACAACAAAAAGTGATTTTATTTTTTGCTACAGTGTATTCAATCTTGTTGAATTGTTTTTACAATGTTACAAATAGAATGTACAATACAGAAAAGAATAACAATAGGATAGAAAAGAGGTTTTTCTATTGATGAATATGTGCACAGTAAATATTTGAGCAGCAGGACTATAGATATTTTGGTAAGTTTTAAAGTGATGTTGGCCATGATATAAGCCCAAAATCTGTGATTCTCTGTTCTATTTGTTGCTCTGGTGGGAAACAACTTGAGAATTGCGTTTTCTCTCTCTCTGAAAATCACACTCCTAGCAAATATGTAAAGAAAGCAGATTCTGACAATATATACATAGTATATATATATATATATATATATATATATATAGTACAAGTAGTCATTCTGCTGAATTGTTTTTAAGTGAAATGCTTTCTTAATGTTTATTAAAACTTTCAGTTTGAGTAAATGTCACACAGAAATCCAGTCGGATGTTCGCATTTGTTCATGTGCTATCAGATTTTGGTTATATTATACCCAGGAGCTGCACAACCCAAAGTACTGCTAAAGTTCAACATCACTTTAAATTACATACCATGCAAGCAAAGAAAAGATAACAGAAAACACTAACTTCTACTTTTCTAAAGACTTCTCATGGTAGCTGTTAGTAATTCCAGGTTTGTAATATCATAAATAGCAGTATAGCCAATGCATTACTTGGAATAGCAATTAGAAATACGCCTAACTAATCAAGCTTAAAGTCGAACTGAACCCGTTCAGAGCCCAAGTGGCGCGTGGGTCGGAGTCCATTTCAGACTGTCTGAGATGACAGGTTGAGATGCGGGTCATAGTAGCATGTCGGATGTCGATGATTTTATTTGACAATTCTGGGGACTGGATTGGGCTTTGGCCAATCCTGGCATGTTCCACCCCCAAATCGAGTGGGATTCAGCGTGTTGTGGCGCTCTCCTCGGGAAGAGCCTGGTGACGCAAGGTTTAGTGGCTGAGTGGAGCTCAGCGAGCCGCAGGCAGCCAGCTGCCGGAGCGGAGAGTGCAGCCCGTCCGCCTGGAATCTCCGACGTGCGACCCGTGACAACCAGGCTCTCAGGCACGCGCCATTAACGCTATTGCAGTAAATACAATATTCCTGGAATGCGAGTTTTAACGAGCCAGTTACATTTCTTTGCATTCTTAGGCAATCCGTTTTCTTTATTGTGTATATCAACATGCAATTGGCCAAGTTAGTAGTTAGTTTATGGGATAGGAATTCTGCCAGATGACAGGCACTAGGCGCCATTTTCTCCTTCATTTGGAAGAGAAAATTATCCTGAAATGAAGATTTGATTGACAGCTGCCATGTCGTGATATGATTGGTTGAAATGGGGTAGAAATTTGATAGTACTAGGTGACGTCAGCAAACTGTAGATTTTTGTGATTTTTTTTGCATACATTATTAAATAGGTGCACTGCATACCCAGGTATTTGAACTAAAATAAAATAAAAGTCATTTTTGGGTTCAGCTCGACTTTAAAGTCCATTTAGCTGGAAATGAACACAACTGTAAAAAGAAACACAACTAATTGTCATCAGGTTGAAATAGATGCTTAACTTGTGCTAGATGTGATTAACAAGGGTGTTTCTGCTGATAACTCGCTATTCCTTTATTAACATTCATCAATCCGCTGTGTGGTCAACAGTTTGATAGGTTTGAACAGTCGTTGGGTTTGAAAGTCGATTACTTTTTACTGTCCATGGTGAAACATATGGTACAGAAGCTTCATCGGTAGTTTTAGGGCGAGTACGTGGTGGTGGTCTCAGTGTCTGTAGCTGCTGAGCTCCTCCTCCGGCCACAGGTGTACCTGAAGAACCTCTCCTGGCTCATGCAGCCCAGGTCCTTCAGCAGCTTCAGCACGTCGTTGCGAAACTTCACCCCCACAAAGGCGTAGACGAAGGGGTTCAGGCAGCACCTGAGGAAGGCCAGACACTGGGTGACATCAGTGGCGTAGAGGAGGTTGTTGTCATAGCTGCAGTCGGTGTTGCCCCCATTGGCTGCGGCCAGCGTGCTCAAAAACAGGACAACGTTGTAAGGCACCTGGCAGACCAGGAACACAGCCACCACAGCGAAGATCACCTTGATATAGGGATGCAAATTTGAATCAATTTCCTTTATCAGTGAATTGGTCATGTTAACGATCAATTAATATAAAGACAGAATTTGACATACAAGATTTTTACACCTGTTTTTAGGCCTACTCAACAAGTTAATCAACCAACCAAACTTCCTGCATTAGCTGTCACTGTGCTTGTAGACGTGCTGTATCAACATTGGATTACAATGTTTACACTGAATGCTGTTGTCTTTCTGGGTGTAATTCTCCCACACTGGACTTTTTGCCTGCTTGCTTGGCTTTCTTCTTGATATAAGGGGTGAAAGGTACATTTCACCCTTGTAGCGCTATATCATTTCAGCAAAAAAACAAAAACAGAATAGCACATATGGTAGCCTACACGTACATTGTCAATTAATCGGTTAACATATGTCGGTGGTGGATGAGTTGAGTTCCCTCCCCCTCCCTCCCCTGATATGTGAAGCGCTTTGAGTGTCTTGAAAGGCGCTATATAAATCCAATCAATTATTATTATTAACATAATGTTTGACCGATCAAATTCCTATTGCCGATTAATCGATTGTCGATTATCATTAACATCCCTACCTTGATGGCCTTATTCCGTTCGAAGCTGCGGGCCTGGCACAGGGTCTGAACAATAATACTGTAGCAGAAGCCCATGATCAGGAGCGGCATGGCGAAACCCAAGACAATCTGGCTTGTCTGGATGCTGACACGGAGCTGGTACTTCTCGCCGGTGTAAGGGGTGCAGGTGTTGTTATTGATGGTGGTGTATATCATCTCCGGGAGAGAGAAAATGATCGCCATCGCCCAGATTATAGCTGATGACACCTTGCTGAAAAACACCGCCTGGGAGCGGTGGCGGTGAGCAGAGACGGCCTTGGCGATGGCGAAGTACCTGTCCACACTGATGCAAGAGAGGAGGAGCATGCTGCTGTAGAAACTGAACTTGTAAATGGTGTGCATGGCCTTGCACACAATCAGGCCCAGCACCCATTCTGTCATGGAATTGGCTGCCCAGAAGGGGAGCGACAGAGCAAAGAGCAGGTCTGCCAACGACAGGTTGAGCAGGTACACATCGGTCATGGTCTTCAGACGCTTGAAGTAGAAGAAGGTGAGGATTACCAGGATGTTCCCCAGCAGCCCCAGGAAGCAGATGATGGAGTAGAAGGTAGGCATGAACCAGAGGCGGAAATTGCGGTTGGATTGTTTGATACACTGCAGGATGTAATCACCATAATCTGGACTGGGCCCGGAGCTGTAATCGTCAAAGTCATCAGGCCCCACTGTGGTCACATCCTCTCCTTCTTGAGATGAGCAGGTCTGGAATCAAAGACAGTTAGACTAAAATATCAAAGTGAAGCAAGTAAAAGCCTATGCAAATAAGCAAGTTAAGTTTGCTGTTGCTACACTGCCCCCTGACAGAGTTGTATTTTTTTCATACACGTTTACTAGCTACACGTTTACCACTTCCTGGAGGAAATCGTACTTGTGAGTTGAAGGTTGTGGTTGCTGTTTTCCAGCCTGCTGTTTTCGGGTGTACAAAGGTTACTCATCTAACTTGGTCGTCTACTGCCACATTTCCAAGGCGCTGCTACAGCACCGTGGCAGCAGTGGGGAGGGGGGGCTTTTGTAAAGAACAAAGAAAACATTTAAATAACAAAAGCCCACACTTTTACTGCTATGGCAGTACCACATTAGTGGCCAAACTACTGTAACAGCTGTATGTGGATACACTGGCCAGACATATAGCAGCACAAATCCACAATGTTACTTGTGGGTTAGTCTCTCTCTCCCCAGACTCAAATATTACGTTGAATCGCTGTGCTCCGCATACTACATAAGTGAGTCTGTGCCAGTTCACAGCCACTGCTGGTTTTGAAGGCGGGTTGAAATTGAATAAGTGACAGGTCGTAGCACCGATGAGAGAGCGGTTCGAAAAATGGCCTGCGCCTCCCGTGTTGTCTGATCGCAAAGTCGTTACTGATTGGAGAGGACTGAATCCATCCCTGGCATATGACTGGCCAAGTGAACGGTTCCCTCCCATAACCAGCCCTCTGAGGGAAAGTGTCCCAGACCCAGAGAGAGCTCTGCAGCATGCAGTAACGTGTATCAGCATAAGAACTGTCATGGGTCTGGCGTTGAGACTACTTGTGGGTTTACTTGAGAGAGAGAAAAGAAACAAAATACAGCTACTGCACTTTGGTGCAGTACTTACTGCACTTTCTTTCTTTCTTTCTTTTTTTCTTACCTTAAAATTCAGCATCCATATCAGTAGAGCTGTTAGAAGGATTCGGAAATCTGAAAATCAGATTGAATTAAGAATTAGAAGACTAAACACTGCTAATATGTGGTTGACAATTCGCTGAATGAGGAGTACATTGTCAATGATAAACAGTAATGTATTTGTTATAAGTAAATTATATTAATGTGCACTGTTGCTGTTGGCTTGTGTGTTAGAAGATGCTATGTACTGCACACTGTGGCTTTGTCGGGTTTAAATGAGCACATAGAGTAAATGACTAGTTCCCTATTTTTATCAAAGGTCATGTCTACTTATGACAAGCGTTGACACTGTAATGTAGTTAGTTATTAGACACAATTATCTAGTCATTAACTCTGTTCCAGTTGATAAAATCCCTACTTGTATGTCCTTACTTGTAGGAAACCAATGTCAAAAGTTATTTGGTAATGATGACACAGTCATCTAAGTTAGCATAATTGGTTTCAAAGATAATATCAAGATAGATTTGTACTAGGGGTGGGAATCAGCGAATCTGCGATAATCGATACACGGCAGGAAATTTCATCTACAATACATCACGATATCTGTGTAACTGAAGAGGGAAAAATACCCCTAAAAAGGCAAAAAGCAAGAATTATGTATTTATTCACAGAATTGACATGAAACAGTGTACAACAAAGTGCAGACTGCACTGCCTCTTTAACACACACTGACTAAGACCCCACGTGTGAAGGTGCTACTGTGTATCGATAATGTATCGCAAGTAAGGTTGTCAGTGGTATCGAGTATCGATATGTTCCGGGTATCGGTATCAAAGTAGCAATTACTGTGTATAGTATCGTGACATCCCTAATCACAAGAGGATCACAACCGATATATTCATATTATTGATATTGATATTTCATTTTTTTTGTCCCACCACTAATTAGTACTGGGCAGTGGCAGTGTTTGGTAGATTATGCCAAAAAAAGTAATGTTGGCTGATTATTGATTACCTTGCCATGAAAAGCAATCAGTTACTGAGTTGGCCTGATGTGTCTTTTGCCTCTTTATGCTGAGCATTTATATTTTGGAAGTATGGTAATATGTCTACTACCCATAATGTAATGGGAAAGCTAATGTTTACTATGCATAGTTGACTATAACAAAGCACCACTAACAAAACTAAAAGGTATAATTTCACACACAATGTACAATACAATACAAAAAAAAGAGAGATAGGCTAAGACAATATGTTTTTTTATACAGTTTCCCTTTTTTCGGAATTGTAATAATAAATGTCACCTGATTATTCATATTAATAGATTTCACACTTAAAATCCCAGGCTATTTAGATGCACTTTTTTGGAATCAGATTACATAATCCAAGGATTACAGCCATGGCTAGTGTTTTATCTACTACAAATAAAATGCCCTTTTTTTAACACTACAGGTGAATTCACCAGACCATGAATACTACACCCTTGTCAAGGAAACGTTAAATGGTGGTATGGCACTCACCGTTGACAGAGGTCATGTCGACTGTTAGACTGTTGAGCACTGCACTGTAAGATCCCGATCAAGCCACTGAACACAGAAGGTAAGTGTCACTTGATGTTGGTTATTTCCCCCCTTGTAGCTGTAGAAAAAAATGCACAACCTGTACGCATATATGGTTTCTCTTCAACCCTCAAGTATCATGTGAGCGAGCGGAAAACCACATGCTCCAACTAAAATATGCCTTTGTGATTGAAAGCAGTAGATGAAACTATTCTAGGTACTCCAATGTATATTAAAATATGTAAAAGAGATCACAGTTGTTGAAATAAAGGAAACAAAACTAAACTAAACCATTGCCTCAGCTAAACAAAAGTAATCTAAGAATAACATGGTGCTGTTATGGGACTGACCACAGTGGTAAGAATTAGCCACTTACTTGAAAATGTATTGCTATGCTGTTGCTATGCAATGTTGCAATGTTTGTTTTGTTTTTTTGTTTTTTGGGGGGAAGGGTTTAAATACTGTGCAGTGTGCACTTTACATTTTCGTGAAGAAAAACAATGTCTGCCATGAAAAACAATACATGCCATGGTAAATACCCTACATGAGTAAAAACTTTCAGCAGAATTACTAGTCACAGTCTGATAGATGAGAGTGACACTAAAAACCCCACACTGGGGGCACCCCATTGGCAGTTCGAATCCCTGGAAATGCCCCCCCCCCCCCCCCCCATACTTCATATAAAAAAAAAATCTAAACCATACACATGTACAACATTCACTGGCAGAGGGAAAAAATTCTTGTTCTTCCTGAAATGTAAAACAATTTTTTTTTAGTTAATCAGTCACATATTACAATTTCAGCTGTATTTATCATAGCACCTGCTTTTATTACTGCACATTGTTGTACATACATTATGGAGACAGTGTGCTGTTTGTTTTGGACATGAAAGCAGGTCTTAAACTAGCCTCAACCTCACCCTTCTGCGCTCAGACGTTTTGCACAGGCTGCTGCACACCTGTACACCCATGTGGTTTTCACTTCCAAACCACACAGTACATCACGTGCTTCAGTGCAATGCAAGGCAAATCCTTCACATGAAGCAGTGGCAAATCTTATCACCACTACATCAGCATGAGAGTAGCTGAAAATCACATGCACGATTAAATCTCTTCTACCTCAGTTCCTTTGGCAATATTTTAATTTTTAAGTGTGCAACAAAACAAAACATTCTTGAACACAATTGGGAGGAATGGTAGTTATGTATACAGTAGGCTACTGAAAACAGGAAATCAGTGCAATTCCTTCTTATCTTACCCACTTCCCTTACCTGCCTGTTGCAGATGAATGTTTTAGCAAACACACCATGCCTGCAGCAAAGCATGTTAACCTATTGCATAATTACTACATAGTTTGTACTTTGATCATGACCTGTGCAAGTGTACCTGTCATGTACTTACTTATACATTTTAGATTATGTATACTTGTTCTATAAATATACATTTACATCATTGTGACATTGCATTAAAAAAAACATTTTGGAAGACAAAGTGATCACTCGTTCAGGGTAGAAAAGTTTATTGGTATAAATATCTCAAAGGAAATTCATTTTAAGACTGCATGTTTTTGACTGTTCTTCAAGCTGCTTTACGACAAGATGAAAATTCATGTTTAAGCAAACCTTGTAACACTGTGTACACAATTACATTTAAAAGTTGTCTGCTGAAAATTGCAATATTGATAATTACATAACACTGAGAGATGTTCTAAGCGTACTGCTTTTGATTTGATTGACAGCTAGCAAACTTGAGAACACTGGTAGTTGAGCATTGTACAGCATTGATGACCTTGTGACATACTTAAGGGTGGACTGGGCCCCAGGACAACCAATACACAAGTATAATCAAATACTGATCATAAATAACAAAAAACTACTACTAGTGACTACAAACTCCTGAGACAATACTGTCACTTTAATACTGATACAGAGAGGAAACTGCAGTTCTCCTGCATAAGAGACGCTCACCCCACTCCACCCTTCACAAGTAAGCAAACTTATTACAAAATAAAAGAAATAGCAACATGCAAAAGTAACAATGAAAGCAACAATGGCAGTACAATACAAAGGACAAAGTTAAATATAACACTGACATTTTTTGTTGTCTTAATTCGCAATGATCTGGAATCTGCCAGACTTAGTGCTAGAGAATAAGACAGGAGATATGTATTCATATGTGCTGAGGAGGGGTTGTATGGTTTCTTTCATCTGGCACTGAGGCCTGTAGGGGAAATGTAGTGCTTTCACATAGGCTTTAGTGGCGCACTTAGCAGCCATTGATTTTAGACAGGACCATTGCATTGTAGGGTTTTCAGTGGTTCCCAACCTTAGGGTCGCGACCCTAAGTGGGGTCGCCTGGAATTCAAATAGGGTTGCCTGATTTTTATTAAATTTTTATTTTTTACACCAGACACAATTTAATACTACCGAAGATGATTAGGGTCACTTGCGATTTTATTTATTTATTATATATATTTTTTTATTTCTGAGTTTAAAGCATAAAGTGATAATCTCTAAGATTTCAGCTTTGTTCTCTTGGGTGACACCTACGGTGATTGCAGGTGACATCCAAACAGTGTTGCATTATGTGACATTACTAATGTCACATAATGTCACTATATACTGCAAAGGCTTCCATCATAATGGTAAATGGCCTGCATTTATATAGCGCTTTTATCGAAAGCGCTTTAGTACATTCACCCATTCATACACCGATGGCGGCAGGCTACCACGCAGGGTGCTGGCACACCATCAGGAGCAATTTGGGGTTCAGTATCTTGCCCAAGGACACTTCAACATGCAGAGTGGAGGAGGCGGGAATTGAACCACCAACCTCTTTTATCCAAAGCAATTAGTGGACAACCCGCTCTACCTGGGTGGGTTTGTCTGGCACGGTCTTAGACTGGCTTAAGTCCTACCTGCAAGACAGGGACTACTTTGTTTCCATAGGCAACTTTGCATCTGAGCATTTTAAGATGTCTTGTGGTGTGCCTCAAGGCTCAATCCTAGGTCCCCTTTTTTTCAATCTTTACATGCTTCCTCTAGGCCTAATTATGCAAGAGAACAAAGTTGCATATCATAACTATGCTGACGACACACAACTGTACATCGCCCTTTCATCAGACAACTATAGTGTTGTGTCAGTGCATTGATCAATTAAATGTCTGGATGTGTCAAAACTTCCTCCAGCTAAACCGAGAAAAAACTGAAATCATTGTTTTTGGTCCAAAGAAAGACAGGCAAAAAATTGCTTTGAACCTAAAATCCCTCTCTCTTGAACCAAAAATTCAGATCAAAAACCTCTGGGTTATCATTGACTCAGATCTGAATTTTAGTGCCCACATAAAATCTATAACCAAATCAGCCTACTATCATCTGAAAAACATAGCAAGAATAAGAGGATTCATGTCCAAACATGATCTTGAAAAACTAATTCACGCCTTTATCTCCAGCAGGTTAGACTACTGCAATAGTCTTTTCTCAGGCATTTCCAAAAAGGCTCTCAGACAGCTGCAGCTCATTCAAAATGCTGCTGCCAGAGTGCTGACAAAAACAAAGAAAGCTGAACATATCACCCTAGTTCTTAGGTCGCTTCACTGGCTGCCCGTGTCCCAAAGGATCGACTTCAAAATATTGCTACTCGTCTATAAGTCACTTAACGGTCTGGGACCTAAATATATCACCGATCTGCTTCCCCCCCTCGTACACTCCAGACCACTCAGGTCATCAGGGGCTGGCCTACTAATTGTCCCCGCGCTAAAAACAAAACATGGTGAAGCTGCTTTCAGGTACTACGCCACTCGTGGCTGGAATAGCTTCCGCAGGATATTAGATCCGCCCAAACTGTGGCCACATTTAAAAATAGATTGAAGACTTTCATGTTTACTTCAGCCTTTAACTGAATTTTTTATGAACTAACTTTTAAACAAACTGATTTTCCCAATGCTATTTTGTAATAGCTTTTATTTCTTTCACTTTTTTGTATTTATTATGTGATGTAAAGCACTTTGAATTGCATCCATGTATGAATTGTGCTATACAAATAAATGTGCCTTTCCTTGCCTTGCCTACCTCCTGAGCTACAGCCGCCCCATCAATGGACCATAGCCTCAAGCCACATTGTGAGTGACTCTTAATTTTATTTTTTTTACTTAGATGAAAATCTTTGAGATCATAACTTTAAATCAGGATTCTGAGAATAAAGTCAAAATTCTGAGATTAAAGTCAGAATTCCGAGTTACTGTCAGAATTTTGAGAAAAAAGTTCGAGTTTTGAGATTAAAGTCAGAATTCTCAGATTAAAAAGTCAGAATTCCGCGGGGAAAAAGAAGCATACTATGTGACATCACTGACGATTATCGATACGATATTATCGTACCGGAACCTAGATTTTTGCGACGTCAAAGTAGGGCCACGAGCCAAAAAAGGTTGGGAACCCCTGGTTTAAGTGCTTTACATTTTTCATCTATTTGTAATCAGTACACATTTAGAAGCCTAGCATTTTTTTCAGACTAACTAAAAACATATTTGCCTCAGACTTGTTTTATAAAATTGAGCTCAGTTGAACACTTCTCATATGCTTTGACAAAATGATAGAGATGATAGTCATGAGATGATAGTGATACTGTGCAATATGTTATCAGAGGATGATATCGGAGGCCAATGGACATTATGATGGCCTTACAGTTCAAAGATAGTCAGGCTCTGACTCAGTGGGCTGCTCGTGCTCTGCTGGGCCCCTCTGAAGATGGCTCGCTAGGCGGGGCGTCTTCTGTCTGAGCGGAGGTGGTCTCCGAGCCTGTGTTACTGTCACTGGTGCCCTCCTCCATAGCTCCCTCTGGAACACTCTCCTTGTCCTCCGAAGCCCCCTCCTCGCTGCCCGGGGGAGCCTCCAGCTCCTCGGAGGCCTTTGGCTTCGCTGGATCAATGAAACAAGGAGAACAGCATTAAACTTAGATTGAGGCTAAGCAAAACTTCAAGCAGTGAACAAAAAAGCATCAAAGCCACTGAGGTGTAATGGCCCAATTATGCTCCATTTTCATACGAAAATAAATGTGTCCATTTCAAATGGTGTAACCGTCACTGCCCACATACTTCCATGCGTCTTTCATGTTGGTATCATGTTAAGCAATACAGCCACTAGTGGGCAGTAGGGAGCACTGGCGTAGCCAGACTTGGCACAGTGGGAGTGCCACAGGGTGTGCGGCTGTCACCCCAAAAACATTTGGCCTTTTCAAACCAGATTTAGAGGAATATTAAGATAGGACCATATGACCATAACCATCAATGTTCGCTCCTTTTCGCACTCATTATTAGCAGATAGAAGCAGTCAATTAAATTGTATTTAGCTGAAAAACACCTACTTTTTCCAAAGAGTGTTCTAGTCGGGAAAGAACGCAAGTTTGGTTGGCATGCAGGTTCGTCTACTGCAGAGAGATCTGTAGCGTATTAGTGTCCTCTGGCTCTTCATCATCGTCTGTCTCTCCACTGTCCACCACCAATACAGGTGCGGGAACGGGTGCACTACAAGCCCTACGAGGGGAAGTGCGACGAGTCATCTTCTTCCTCGTCAATGCGACGTTTCTTGCCTTTGTCGAAAAAGCTTAAAAGCGAGCTCTGTTTCATGTCTTCTTGATTTGGCGCTGCATTTGTTTACTTTACTAGACAGCTTAGCTAGTTTCCCATGATGCTCTGGGGCACAGAGTCATAGGTCAGCGGACAGTCGGACACTTACGCAGGCTGTGCATGACACCTGATCTGCAGACAAACAAACAAAAAACTTTATTTTCACCCCTTTTTGGGGGGTGTGCCAGCTGCATGTGTGGGTGGCACTGGCACACCCAGGCACACCTGTAGCTACGCCGTTGGTAGGGAGTCAAATGTGTGAGTGGTGTGTGTGGTACTGCTCCGTTTAATCCGTATTCGTAAGCTTTCAGAAAATCTGCAGAATTACGTACGAAATGAACGCAGAGTACGGACAGAAAGCTCTGTCCGTATGCGTATCGGTATTTAACGTTGAGCATAATTGGGCCCTAAGGCTACTGCGGCTCACTTGTGCCGTCCGTCGGGTTGGCTTCTGTGTCCTCGCCTTCCTTGTTGCTGCTTTCACTGAGTGAACTCTGCAGGGATTTGCTGCCGTGCGTCGCACACACATGTTTTTCTTCCTCTGCTAAGACACAGGTGGGAGCTTCTCGAGCACTTGGGTCTCCTGTTTCCTTCTCACGCTCAGCCATCCGCTTGCGGGATGCCTCCTCTGCTGCAGTAATCTCTGCAGAAATCTTCTCCATGTCCACCTCCACTTTCATACAGCACAGCTGGGTGGAGGGAGATATAGGAATGTGGGTTTCAACTTATTGGCCAGGTCAGCAGGTAAAAACAATAGTTCTTGAAAAGTTATGCTAATGAAAATTATACTTTATGAGGTTTAGTTTCGGCATTATGTCTAGGTTGCTGCTAGATAAAGGTTAGGTTTATAATCATCTTTTAGCTGAAAATTAGGGTGTGCTCCAGATTTGCAGTTTGGCCAGAAAGTAACAACTTATTTTGTGCGACTGATTAACTTTAATGGAGCACCGAGTTCTGTTTCATATACAAGTGCACCACAATAGAAATTAAATGCATGCTCAGACTTGAAAATGCTCCTTCTCCATCAGTGACCTTTTGTAAAGGACAAATAGCGCCACCTGTTGTATACAGTGGACAATGCGTTCAAGAACACAGTGCTGCATCTCATTTCAGAACAACTGTATTATTGGGGCTACAAATTGTAAACGATGACAGCTACAGTATTTGTATGCCAGAGCATGTGGATGGAGTTAGCAGCAGATGGTGGCTGTAAGGCAGACCTAGCCTGCCGCACCACCAGAACTGAACTCTGTACAGTAAGCCATGCAAAATGAAGCTTGCGTGCGAGGCAGTGATGACCAAACTCAATGTAAAAGATGCCATACCCTTTTGAGCTCGTTTGTGAAAGACTCTGTGGCTTCAATGAATTTCCTTTTCTTGTCCTGGTGGCGGTCTTCAATCTGAAGCAACTCTGCCTCCAGCTTTCTCTGCAACCCAAGACACAGGCACCAGTGTTATTAGTTTCATCATTCAATACAAAACCAAGGTGTCATCATATTCCATATGCTGTGATTATGGAAGACCAAGAGACCAGAATTTTGTCATACCTGGTGCACCATCAGAGACTGGACCTGGCGCTTGAGGACCTGCATGCGAGCAGTGGTTACGACTGTACGCACATCTGGGACTACGCTCTCACTGAGGATCTCACTGATCAAACGGTGGTTGCGCTGGAAACGAGCCGCAGCCGAGTGCTTTATGGAGAATCCATCATCGTAATCTGAAGACATGGAAAAAAAAACATTTGGCTTTTTGTGGCCGTTTAGACGATATATTTTCATACACCTGTCAAAAGACAAACTGTGAATGGATATGTGTTGCACAGTTTCCAATTAACAAGATCGTGGGAGGTTTCAGGACACAAAGTGAACAAAATGATGCAAATATTGTGGTATTGAGACACTAAAAACATCAGGAAGCTATTGTTCAGTATTTATACAGAGTAAAGTATAGGCCATGATGTAAAAAAAAACAACCTTAAGGAAAGCAGAGCCCTCATTGTTGTGATGAATCAAGCCGTAAATTATAACCCACTGTATGTGGGCAGAAGGTTCAAGATGTAGGCTACAATTTTCATTCGCCAACAAATGTTAAGTTTTGTTGTAAACGTGTACTCTTTTGCTTTATAAATACAGGATGATGGTAAAGTAAGTGAACATCCAAATACAGCTCAATCTACACAGCCCATATTCAACCCCCTTGACTTTTTCCATTTTGTGGTGCTGCTTTCCTTCTTCTTCTTTTTTTTGGGGGGGAGGGGGGGGGGTCACAAATATAATTAAGATGAAATACAGAAATATCTCATTTAAATATGTATTCAAACCTCTGAGTCAGTACTTCTTTAGAAGCACCTTTGGCAGTAATTACAGCTTTGCGTCCTTCCTGGGATTTGCGTGTATCCGTTTTCTTTTTTTCTCATTCTTCTCTGGAGATCAACTCAAGCTCAGTCATGTTAGATGGGAAGATGGGATTTGTGTCTTAGCTTTGGCTGGGCTACTTTCACATTCTTTTCCTGTTGCCATTTGGCTGTACTCCTAAAAGCAATGTGTCGTTTTGAACGTGTGTGTCTTCTTCGGGACAACACACATTTGTGTTACTTTATGTAACAGCATGTTGTCTTCAAATGGATTGTCATCATTAGCATAATGTTGTGTTGAAAACTGTGCTACCCCAAAGACACATGTTAAAAATTACATTATTTTTTTAGAGTGTGTACGCTTAGTGTCAATGCCCTCTTAGAACATAATATCATTGCGCCAATTGAAGGTCTTTGGCACTCTGAAGCAATATGAATGGTGATGAGTTTCCACCAAACACAGCATTTCACAGCTGAAGAGTTCAATTCATTTATTTATTTTTCCAGATTTGCCCCCCATTTTCACCCCAATCGTACTTCGCCAATTTCCCCTGCTGTCACGGTCGTTGCTGCACCCCCTCATTCATGTATTCTCATCCACCAGAAAGAAGGGGGGGAAGCAGTGTAGCTCTTGAAGTTGTTTTTGTTACTATTAAGAATAGAATAGGAATATAAATGTTGTAGCTAACAAGTCATATTGACTGTTACTGTTTTTAAGGCTGTCTTTGTTAAAGGTGCTCAGAGCAGTTCAAAGTTCTGGTGTGAACTGATGCTGTTGATCTTTGAATGTGTAACCACCTGGAGGGCTACATCTTGTTTAATAGTGAACGTACGTGCAGTTTGTTGAGAGCATAACCCATCAGGTTACTGGCTCTTTGGCTTTTTGTGGTCTAGTTGGGGTGTTTCTAAATAAGAATGGGTTTTATCTGCAGTTTTCCTGTACATCATCTTCTACTGAAACACAGCCAGACAGACCCCAGACAAGGATCATTTCGTTGAAGTGGGTGTAACTTATATATGTCTACTTCTGACTTGTGTGACAGTCTGTCAGTGAACGTGTGTCAGTCTGTCAGATTGTGCGTTACACAATTATGCCTAAAACCAATGTTAAGAATACTTCAAGAATGCAATTTAAGCAGTTGTATTTTCTGATGTATTTGATGACGCCTTTTGCAGCTTGAAAGCAAAAATGGCTTTTCAAAGGTGGCATTACCACAAATGTGGACGGTTCCAGCAGTGAAGGAGGAGGGAGTAAGATAATACAGTCTCTGGGTGTGCGGACAGTGGCAACTCTGTGTGGTCGTGCTACTGTAATTACAGCTGTGTGACAGTGCTCTAAACCTGTGCAGGCTAAGAGAGGCCTTACCATCTGGATCGTCAGCTGGCTGGATGCTCATATAAGGCTCGCCCTTGTCCAGTCTGGACTGCCTCTGTCGGCTCTCCTCCTCTAGAGCCACCTCAGCACGGCTCTTTGCATTGACGTAGGCCAGGTAGGCCGGGGAGTTGTGATAAGCCTTCATGCTCTCATTATACTCAATCTACGTGGGGGAGAGATGATCAGATAGGAATGACGAGGAAACGGAGAAGGCAAGCAGGCGTAACGTGCGGGCGCTCAATTCTGTTCAACTACGACAAGATAAGGAAAGAGGTTTACTCAGGAGTGTTAGAGAGGAAGGAAGGATGACTGGAGGGACCGGCGACGTGTTGGAGGCACATCTATTGGTCACCCATCAGAAAACACCACAAACAAACACCCCTGTGTAAAATAACCAACCTTCTCTGCTTCGTAGTCATTCAAATAATCCTGTTTCTCCTCATCAGTGAGGTCCCTCCACATGCCTCCGATTATCTTCCCAATTTCCCATAGCTTCAGCTCAGGATTGGAGGCTTTGACTTGATCCCAAACCTGGTGATGAGAAGCAGACATGGGTTGTGGGGTTGGGTTGGTTTGGAGGGGCTCTATGAATGCTTATCTGTTTGCAGAGAGGTCACAAACCAGAGGAGGCCGTGTGGTTGAAGCTCCATCGCCCACTATACTGTATCATGTGTCCTAGCTATATATCATTTTCTGGCCTGGCTTCATTATCTAGTTTCACACCTACCTCCATCAACTACTACTACTAGTCTGAAACATCACATATGGCTTACTTACTCTGAGCTGAGTGAATGTCTTCAAAGTCTTGTAATAAAATAACACGATGGTGCAAAAGAAAGCAATGACATATTCGCTTACCTTTCGACTATATCTCATATATGGCATCAACGGCTTATCAGGTGGCTTGGGTGGCTTTGGAATATTTATTCCAGAGGAATTCTGAGAGGGAAAAGAAAAGGAGTGATTAGGCAACCATTTAAACACACTCCCACTCACTGCCCTGCAGCCATCGGGGCGTCAGGCATTGCGATCGGCCATCGAAGGAATGATTCCTTTGCCAGCACGGTAAGGTTCAATTCTCGATGGCTGACGCAGCGTTCTCCCTCATTGTTTTCTGGTGAATCCGTTCAAACGTTAACACACTCTGTGGAGCAACGCTGATGGCAACGCAACGCTGGTAGTGGAGCTCATAGAACAACATGCAAGCACACACGGTTGAATAATCTGACATAAAATTAGCCAAAATGATGCATCAGAGTCATTTCTTAATCAGTTCAATAAACTTCACTTAATTCATGGCAGTTTGAGGCCATGTCAGGAACCCCATAGAGTACAATGGAACAGCACTGACTGGGGGGGGGGATCTCACTTAAACTGAGATTTGCCCACTGCGAGACATAA
Organism: Poromitra crassiceps; assembly: GCF_964638095.1. Lineage (NCBI taxonomy): Eukaryota > Metazoa > Chordata > Actinopteri > Beryciformes > Melamphaidae > Poromitra > Poromitra crassiceps. The sequence continues at coordinate 15,562,028 of NC_139646.1, forward strand.
CGCCATTATCAGAGTCAGCCAACCACAGCTTGCATGCAGCGACTGAATGACTGCTCAGCAGCCAGAGCCATGCCGAGCGGCGAGTCTGTAAAGCCATGGCAACACTGGTGGCATGGGTTACTTAGCGTGGTCGTCAGAAATGCAGACTTTGAAAGGCAGGTGGTATTTGAACACACACAGATGGACTCTTAGCCAGTCTGCACTGTGATGGAGGCAGCAGAGGGAGCTTGAAATGACAGACATCTTCAGGAAGTCTCTGTAATGGAATGAGCACAGCTAACCATCCAACCGTCCATTCTGCGGCAGCTGCTCTCTTTGGAGAGTGGGAAATGCAAAAAATACATCTAATCTCGTTCTTTCTGAACAAAGCAAGGGTCAATCTTGTGAAAAGCTGCAGTGCTATTGATGCTCGCAGAGGCTACTGCAAAGTCTTGTGTTGACTGAGCAAGTTTGATTATTCTTCAGTGTACAAGGAGTCTCTTGCCCTTCAGCCCCTCCACAGAGGGAGGTTGGTGCTCTTAGTTAGAACAGGACAGTATACTGTAAAAAGAACAGTTCAATGGGCCACTTCTCAGCGACTGAACCCAAAGAAGATACTGGAGCACATGATTGACTGGAGAAGGTTTAATGAGGAAGGGAACTGGTGGGAATAGCGTGATCCTCCCATGTGCTACGCCCTACCGGAGAAGCTCCCCGCTGTCATGTGGAAAAAAAGCGGCTGGCAACTGCACATGCGTTGGAGGAAGCATGGTGCTAGTCAACGGCTCTCCCAAGATCGGCAGAGGGGGTGGAGCAGCGACCGGGGCGGCAGGGGGAAATTGGCAAAAGTACAATTGGGGAGAAAATGTTGGAAAATCTGTGAAAAAAGTTTAATAAGGTGCAACAACTAACGTTTCGACGCAAACAGCGTCTTCATCAGAGTCAAAAGTTTACTGTGATGAAAACGCTATTTGCGTCGAAATATTAGTCATTGCACCTTATTTAACAAATTTAACACGAGAGGGAGGGGGTTGTGGGCACATTTACCACTGGTACAGGGTTGTGGCACGAGGCGAAGCCGAGTGCTATAAACCCTGTACCAGTGGTAAATGTGCCCACAACCCCCGACCTCGAGTGTTAAATTTGTTTTCTACAACAGCTACCAAATAATATAAAAAATACACAATTGTAACATCCAATTCATTTATTTATAATCATTACTGGTTTCAGAATACATTTATCCTTCCGCCACAGAATATAGTTCCATACACAAGATCAATGATTGCACTAAACATTTAGTTGCCTTTGAGCCAAAAAACAACTAACCTATTCCTTAACGGGATTCACAGTTATTGATACATTGCCTGTAAAAGTACAGTTATTTAAACAGTTATCTAAAGCAGCCCGTTTTGGTGGTGGTGTGTTGATATCTGGTGACGGCAGAGGGCGTTTGTTTGTTTGACAGTCCCAGGTTCGGGGTCCGGGCGCTAGTCCGACCTCCCGCTAGTCCGACCTCCCGCTAGTCCGAACTCGTGACAACTCAAGCTCAGCCACTACGAAATCGGACATTTCCTTGTGTTAGAGATCGGCCATTTCCTTGTTGAAGATTTGCAGACTGACAGGCTAACAGTGGGCGGAGTCAGCACAGGGAACGGAGTCAGCATCAGGGAGCGGAGTGATACTGCGGTTGGAGCCGAACTGTAGATTGTTGGCGTATTTACCACTGTTGCTAGCCAATCAGAATCCAGTATTCACTCATGCCGTTGTAGAATAAACCTTTTCCAATGAATCATGTGCTCCAGTATCCTCTTTGGGTTCAGTCGCTGAGAAGTGGCCCATTGAACTGTTTTTTGATTATTCAGTGTGGTGTGAAACCGAAGTGGAAGTGAATTGCTAGAGATTGTGTTTTGTCCAGCTGTTTGTACCCATCATTTTCGGTCACCTTGTTTTCTCTTATGTTAACTCATTGAATGCCAATGACGACAGCTGTCGTCAATTCAAATACTGACGTAGAGTGCCAAAGACGACGATTGTCGTCAATTGCGTTTTTTGACGGTGGGACGTGGATCAATCCCTGATACATCTCTGGTACAACTATTGTAGCTATTGGAGGTCTATAACCTATTTTACAGAACCCTTAGGTGGCGACAGTGCTCTCCACATAACAGAAAGGCAAGGAAAAAACAAAGAAGAAGTCGTTATGGAAACGGAAATCGCATCGCATCCGTATGCATCGATATGCTGAAGCACGTTACTGCAGCTGTGCCTGCAGCAGCCAATCTGCTCCCACAATTGAGCCGCTCCGTGTCGGTTGCGACAGCACATCCGCACATCCACACCGTGGAGTTGTTATTATTCTCAACTGGAAGCAGAAGCATCGTTGCCGGTGACAAACACACGCGGAACGCTGTAAAAAAACTGGATGTTGCGCACCCTTCACTGTGCGCACAGCAAACTCAGCAGAGAGCCACCACAGACAGGAGGAGGAGTGTGCAGTGAGGCGAGGCGAGGCGAGGCTGGGGGGGGGGGCACGCAGAGCAGCACGCAACACCCAGACAGACCCAGGCAGCAGGACAGGATTGACAAACGCAAGCCAGAATATCCGATGCCCACCAGCAGCAAATCAAGACCAGCAAGAAGCTGCAACCAGCAGCGCACGCAGGGGCCAGCGCTGCTGGTTGTAGCTAAAAATATTATTCTGCCAAACAAAATTCCCTGGCCTAAACTGTTTTATTGAAGGAAATTATTTTTGAGGTGTGACTACATTAGAAAAGATTAGCTTCAGAGTCAGTGATGTGCTTGAAATGTTTAATTTCACAAAAGGCCAATTATCTCAGCTTCTAGAAAAAAATTGCTGTTTTTGGATGAATCAAGCTATCTTCTCCGGCTCATAACTAAAGAACGGAAAATGGGATCAATAAACTTTTTTTTGCAGATGATAGAATAGAGTCTCATCGTTCTTTGTGCGTGTTCAGTGTTTACATAGTAATATCACACAATATTCTGTGGGCCTCGAGAAATCACTGAAAACGCTCTGAAACTCTGGCACTGGGAGCGTCCGTTCTCCAAAAGTGGCTGGCACTCAATGAGTTAATATCCATACCGTTACCCGACTGTTGCTGCCTTGGCTCCCTCCCAGTCTGTAGTTGTTGTAGGCCAGATGGCTGTATGGGTTGTACCCCACAAACCCAGGAGTGTTGGGCAGTGTTTGCTGATGGAAACAAATGAGACAGAAACATGAATGAGAAATGGCATAAAAGAAGGGGGGGGGGGGGGGGGGGGGGTCAAGCCCAGGAAGAAAATTAAATAAATCCATGCAAAGAAGCTGGGAAAATGTAAAATAAACAATACACTTGCATTCATGCTGGGGTTATAAGGAAACAATAATTTCAGCAGCAGCATATTGTCATATCCTATTGTGTGAATAGCAGGGTATGGAGTCTCCAAATAGGCAACATCAATATTTTGGGATACCCAATTAATATTGGGTACACTACTTACTGTTGTAGGGGCTGGGGGAGGGGGAGGGGCATAGGATGGCCTCTCTGTTGTGAAAGAAAAGGTCCAAATGAAACATCAGCATCAGCCCAATGAAACTATAGGCTATTCACAATCCTTTGGGGGGTGAGATCAAACCTTCGCTCAATTCTACCCTTAACTATTTGCTAGTGAAGTATTGTAAATAAATGCGTTCTTTGTAGGCTTACTAGGCTATACATTAAAACAGACCTGGGGATTATGTGGCCCGGGGGCCAGAACTGGCCCTCATGATGGTTCTGCCTGGCTCGGTAACATTGCGTCACCAGGCTCGCATTATACATAACCAGGTCTTTCCCCCTAAGACCCGCCCCCGGTGCTTTGTCCCTCATAGAAAGATGGTTTTAGTGTTTATTGATGTTAGTTCATTTTATTTTTGTAGCTACATAGCTAGATAACGTGCATCACATTTATTTATGTTACTATGACGCCCTGTTTTCAGAGCAGAATTGTTTTTTGGAGCCGTTCCCGGTGTTTCCGCCGGAACACCGTGGTGTTTTCGCCAGAAGACTGTGGTGCTACGCTTTAGGCTTTAGGCTCGGGAGGTCTAAGACAAACCACACCATTTTATTTATGAAGCTAAAACATCAAATGAGATTATTACCTACATTGACGTTTGGAGTGATTTTCAATATAATAAATGCTGAAGAATAAGTGCACAAATATTTCTATACTTTAATCTGCGTTACAAATTAGAGGTTATGGCATGACAACAACACAAAATTGGGCTCCCTGCGTTTCTCATGTGACCCCCAGGAAAAATAATCTATTTTGCAAAAATAGACCTGTAAGGACGAATCAGCGTGACGTCCCTTGCCACCCAGAATGCAGAACCCTGCGGCAGTTAATAGTATGAGTTGTGCCAAACAAACGTTGATATCTCAAAAACTATACATCCCATCGCTTATATTTTGACATTCTGAGTGAGAGCAGAATTAGCTCAAGAGTTTGATGTATAATATATGCATGTCGTGTTAAAGTTGTGTGAACTGTCGCAGTTTTTAAAATGTAAACAGAGTTAGCCGGCTAGAGTCAGACACACAAGCCTCGCGCCTGGGCTCCATAGGGTTCCATTGCCGTTGCCACCCAGTGACGCGGTTTGTTTACCAAAATGATGCTCGGCTGATCCCTCGTATTAGGGGAAAGTCAGTATGTTAATGATTGCAATGCATATTTGATGTTACAGTGTGATATCAATTCACTTGGATTTATGGAAATGTATGGTATAACATCAGCTCAAATGAGTTTAACACAACAGTCCGACACTCAATTCCTTACTTGACATCTTGTAGTGAGGAGTGGATGTCAGTCTATTCCAGTCATTGGCTCTGTAAAAAAAAACACATTAATAGTGGGGAACAGCGTTGGTTAGATGAATGCGGCTGACAGGGTCGTTCAATCACAGGACAAAACAAAGAGATGCCGATGATGAGTGTCAGACTACGCAGCTAACGTAGCTAACGTTAGCTCTAGCGCTACTGTAACATTATGAGAGATACAGCGCTCCAGACAAGTCGGGGAAGGCTGCTGGATACAACTGGCAAGCCGTTCGGTGTCAGCGCAAGAAATTGGTTAATTATCGTGTTGTTGTTCGCGAACACACGAAGTGTGCTATAACAGTTTGAATGCGGTAATTAACGTTAGTAAAGTAACGTTATGTTGATGGTCAGCATTTAACTAGCGTTATGTCATGAGCTATGCGGTAACGTTATCCAACGAAGCTCTGCTACCTTGAAGATAGCGAGTACTAGCTGTATGCTAGCTGGTTTGTTTTTTCTGTTTGTCGAACCAGCTAGCAACAGACACAGTAGTAGGCATGTTTAAGCTATACCCAACTGCAATTGTAACGTTAGTGTTATGTCCATTTGCGAACCAAGTTGGCTAGCAAGCTGCGCCGCAATTGACGTTAGCTGGCATAGTAACGTTACCAGCAGGCTGACGTCTTGCTAGCTATAGCTACCTCAATGAAAAGAAAAATGGCATCCCTAAGAAATTATTAGCATGCAACGGTAGTCAAACCAACATAATCTATAAATATATTAAATTCCCATAGTCTTTTCTGTGGCTAGCAAGCATGTATTCTTAAGCGATGGCCAGCAAACTCACCCTAAAACCCTTTGTCCCCACCACAGTGAGTGTTGTGGCTACAGTATAACAGGGAAGCTAACACACCTAGAAACAGTCCCCACAATAAACCAATGAAATGGGGTCCACTCATAAGATTCCAATAGAATCTTCCAGAATTGCACCCCCACCCTCTCCTCATTACAGCTGCTCTGCCTCTCTGATGGTGTTTGCCCTGAACTGTCACTACTGCAGCCATCAGCTATTGCTGTAGCTAACATAAACATTCATTTTCAATTCATTCTGCTCAAGAATATATATATATATATATATATATATATATATATATATATATATATATATATATCTCCATGATGTAGTTAACAAGAGTACTATAATAGTGTAAAAAGTTCTGGTAGGAGAGGTAGTTATAGTAATTCAATGTAACAAGTAGTCCAGCTGCTGCTACTGTGAAGTGTGTATGATTGGGGGGGGCTCATGTCAGTAGGGGGGATTCGGCTGTGCTTGGGGGGGGGGTGGTAGAGTCCTTAGTAGAGGGGGCTTTCGGGCCTTGTTGATGAGGCTGATGGCAGTTGGGAAGAAGTTATTTTGGCGAGAGGTTTTGGTCTTGACAGACCTCAGTCTCTTGCCGAGAGGGAGCATTTCAAAGAGCTTGTGTCTGGGGTGGGAGGGGTCGTGTGCAGGTCCTGAAGGGATGGCAGGTTGCATGGAAGCAAACCGCTGACCTAATATTGCTCCCCTGAGTGACTTGCAGAATAGCATTCCAATAACACATCAGTCAATGTGAATAATGTGTTACAATAATATAAGTTTGTGTTGCGGCTCGACAGTGCACACCAATTCTTTTCTAGGTATTTTATCTCAAGTCTACAGTAGAAAGGTTGATACGATTCATTATGTCACCATCGCACAGAGTTGATAATGCTTCACAGGCTAGTAGGCTTTTGAGAAAATCAACGTTGATCTATTCACCGTTGCCTTGTTGTTAGAACTGAAATACTTTGCATTCTTGTTCACATTGTATGAGAACCGCACAGGTCACCTGTTGTAATGGTGTAATCCCTAATGATAACAATGCAAAGCCTCGAGGATTTAGCCTACATCTCTGCCCATTCAACTGGAGTAGTACCTCTTTTGGATTTGTTAATTGATTGTGTTCATTGTGGCCCCTTTTCTTTCTGTTTACATTGTACACTTGATAGATTATTCCATTTCTGCTTGACCTGTGTCCTATATAATATGCATTTAGACACAGTTTGGATCTTGTGTTCAGGTGTGGTGGTTCATTTTCTCTGTCAACCATATATCCATCAGTCAGAGGTAACAGAATGTATTAATTGGACAGAGAGTGGATTCCAGACAAGAAAAGGACCTCATTTGATGTTGTAGGATACCTGTAATGGTGTACATTTTGGAGGTGAGGTGGAGGTCACATGCCTCCTGTAAGCTACAGTGCAGGCTTTACACACACAGGGCCTCCCAGGCACAGCTGTGGGATTGTGGATGCCCAGAGGCAGAACAGGGCCATGTGACATTGTGAATCGAGCAGAGGAGTACCCGTAAAGCTGTCCTTCCCATGCAGATTCAGACCCAGTTCTTCTTAAGCCTATAGAGCTCTCCAAAATAGACTCAGGCAGTGGAACTAAGCAGACTTGAAAGTTTACTCTGGTGGTGGACGCTGGAGGTATTTATAGAAGCCGCTGCAGTCAGATTATTATGATGTATCATTCCAGAGGTATTCCTTGGACAAATGCCTTGAGTATTATCATTAACTTGTGTGTCTAACCAGTGTTTTTGTTATAGGCCCAGCAAAAGGCACGCTAAAGAGTTTTAGATTCAACCTTAAAAAGAGCGAGAAACGGCAACGTTTTTACAAAACTGTGACATAGCATGTTTATTGTGAAGATCGATGCATATTGGCAACAAGGGCAAAGTTTACTAACATAAACTTTGACATCAGCCTCCTTCATCTGTCATGCATGCTGACTTTGCTGGTTTCATGAATGCATAATGTGTTATTTTATGCCAGGCCTAGAGACAGCAGTTGGACTGTTTTACCATTTGATAGAAGCAACAGGGAGATTGAAAAGCTCTGAAGTAGATCCTAGTGCAGTGGTGGGTCTGGGGACCCCCAGGCGTCCTTGAGGGGGTTCCAGGGGGTCCCCAGCAAAAAGGGAAATGATTTATTTTCAATATAATTCCATCCATAAGTAACACAATGACAGAATGTATGGTTATTTTGGTACTGGGTTTCAAAAACTTTCTGCAATAAAACATCTAAAAGCAAAGATGGGGGACCCTGCGACAAAATTGTATCAAATGGGGGTCCATGGTCTAAGTTCTGTCAGTTTAGGGGTCCTTGACGTGAGCAAGTTTGAGAACCACTGTCCTAGTGTGCATACTTATACAGCACATTACATGTATGTACACTTGCAACTGCAACCTTGTGTTTATCTCATTTTTGATTGACACAATATCTATAGATTTGGAAAAGTGCTATATAAATAAAGTTATTATTTTTTATTTTTACAGAATAAACTGTGCATTGTGAAAAAGCTGCGACCAGCACAGTAAATAATATAAGGTACTACTATAAGGTCAGTCCCAAAAACAAACAAATCATCACTACATGTAAGTTTAATTTGGTTGGTAAACATATTGTAGGTTTGCCATACCAGAGATGGTGGATTCTGTGCATCCTGCTAGCTCACCTGGTAGCATTCGCGTGGCCGAACCGGGTTCAAATCCGACCTGTGGTCCTTTGCCGCATGTCATCCCCTCTCTCTCCCCACCTTTCCTGTCTGCCTACTGTCCTATATAAAAATAAATAAATGTGAAATGCCCAAAAAATAATCTAAAAAAAAAGAGATGGTGGATTCTAATCCCAAGTGAGGCAGTTTGGCACTAAACTGGTTGAAGCATGCAGCATGTGATTTGTGATAAAAGCTGCAGAATTTTTAATACAGTGCCACCGCATTTTACTCATGACTGGTTGATTTGGAAATCACAGGTTTGGACAGTGTTCTACTCTACTGAGATAACTATGATAAGTAAGTACAGCAGTGAAAACAATCACATACTACTACTACTACTACTACCACTACTATTACTACTACTACTACTAATAACAACAACAACAACAATAATAATAACAACAACAAACGATAACATTGTGATTTCTAATGTGTTTTAATTGAATGTATTACAATGTGTACATTTTCATCAGGTAAACATTTACAATGTAACTAATCATTCCATTAGTTGAAACTCCATTTGAGTTCTTTGATCGATCACTTCAGTGTTTGAATATCACGGCCCTGTTCTGGACAAGATGCACAAGACCTTAACAGTTTCAAACCCCCAGTCCATTGTTATGCATGCACGAGTTACTTCATATCTTCTAACATTAAAATCAACAGATAATGTCAAAGGCAAACAGGAACAGTCTATCTCTCAGAAATGCAATTACAGTACAGTACAGCAAAGTTAGAGATCAAGTAACGTACGGTACTAGTCGCACAAATATACAGTTTATGTAGTTGGAAGGCCTTTCCAGAATCAAAGCCAAAACCATTTGCCATCTCCATTTAAGATTAGAACTATTCAACCAAGAAATGTGTTTTGCAACATTGGTTGATGGATGATAAACTAGCATACGGTTCACTGAATGAGAAACAATGCCTCCAAATCCTTTATCTAATGGTTGTTGTGGTCTTTGAAAAGATTTTTAGAATATTTGGTTCTTGATATTTTTAAGCTGTAACAACAATTCTCTCTTTTTGTATTTTGGTGAATAACCTTTGGATAAAACTCTTTTATTAGTATTAATTTGCCTAATGAAACTGTACATCTGATGACAATACATCATCTCCAGCATTGGTGAGGTTGATCCTTGACTTAAATGCTTATATTGAATGCCTCTAGGTACTGTAGGTACAATTGGTAACTGATGAACCATAACATGGAATTATAGCTGAGAGCAAAGTGACTAATATTAAGGACGACAGAATAACAATACAGAGACACATTTTATGAATGTATATAAAACAAATCAAATCCTTAAGCTTATGATTAAACATTATTCTTGCAACATTGACATATCCATCTCTTTGCTAGGAAGAGATTGCACTTTACAGTTTTTTTCCCTTCCAATTTTTTCATTCAGTTCCATAGCAAAACTAGAAGTGCATTGGAATACACCCTCTATGTTTTCGCATGTAGTGATTTTTTTTTTTTTATCCCAGGCACTGGAATAAAATACCGTAAATTCCGGACTATAAGCCGCACCTTTTTTCCCGTTTTTTGGGCTTTTTTGGCCCCTGCGGCTTATATAACGGTGCGGCTTATCTATGGATTTTTTCAAAAAAAAAAAAAAAAAAAAAAAAAAAAATCTCTCTTTTTTAGCACTCTTTCTAACTATAAATCCTATATAACTATAATAAGTTTTAATTTCCTCTCTTGCCCTCTTTTCACCACACTGTATGACACTGTATGACACTGTGTGCACTGTAAAAAACAACACAGGTGGTGTTGTGTTATGTTGTTTTGTTGAAATGTTAATAAATGGGAGCTTCCTCTACAATCCCCTCTGTGCATGAACCCTTACATATGGTAATTAAACATTAAAACAAAACAAAAAAAAAACAAAAAAAAAACATTAAAACACCCGCGGCTTATAGTCCGGTGCGGCTTATATAAGAAAAAAATAGTCAACTTTGAAGGTGCGGCTTATACACCGGTGCGGCTTATAGTCCGGAATTTACGGTACTCCAGAATTAGTACGCCCAACACCCTAAAGACCCATTAAAATGTATTGAAGAGACCTGACATAAGAAGAACCTGCGCCCCGACAACTTCACTCTGATAATAAGAGCCAAACTCTGTCAGATTCATTTTGGGAAGGGCTGGCCCAAATTGGGTGTCCACAGTTATCTCTTAATTGGGTTGAGTTTACTGGGAGAAAGCAATTACTTTTCACATCTGAAGATTACGTTTGATTACCTTGCATACCAAACAATTGAGAGAAGCACCAAAATTAGTGGATTTGGTTATCTCTCTCAGACTATTTATATCTATAAACTACTAAAACCTAGAAAAAAAATATGAAACCAAATTCAATGTGCAAAAATGCAGAAGATCAAACAGGGGTGAATACTTTTTCATGGCACAGTATGTTATTACTATGTGGAGTTGAATGAATCTCCCTTCAGTGTGTTTTGCTCTACCAGTCATAGTTAAAGCTTAACCTGTTTTGAGGTAAAATCAAAGGCTGGAGTGAATGCAAAATAAATCAATATGACATTGTAGTGTAGCTGTGAGCCTCTCGCTGCATTTCCTCTCTATCTTTTCATCTGCAACATCATGTATGATTCTACTGTACCATGGTCCACACAACTAGGATTTTTTTTTAAATGAGGCCAGTGCACTATAATGTGAGGGAATGACCGGACACTGTTCCTGGACTTCCCACACCCTTCCTCCCTCCTCCTTTCGTGAACTCAGAGCCAGGCTCTAATTGCCAGTGTGATACCACACCAATAATGAGCGTCCATCTAGACAAGATGAATCCTTGTTGAAGTCAATTAGTAACCCCAGTCTCCCAAGGGACAATTAGCTAGAGCAGACTATCCATTTCTGCTGATGACAAACACAGGCTTTGCTTAAACCTTCGTCTGTCCTGCATATACAGTATAGGCCGCTCCACCATAGGATACAATCAAATTGCTGTAAGAATATTAACAGTCTTGCCTGCAGTATGTAAAATGTTGAATGAGTAGCTATAGCTTACATGGTAATGCACCCTATATTATGTCCTTAAACACAATATAATCAATGGTGTGCTGCCCTAAGGATGATATAACCGGGTAACTGGCCAAAGTGACAGAGGAAATTAAATGAAAACGCCATAATCATTATACTATCTTTGATCCAACTCCAGAGTCCTCCAGTCAGAGTTTTAGAGCTCCATCATTCAAAGTCGTTACGCTCCGGCTTGCATCTTTAAAACGTATGCAAGTGATTTCACTACACTGGTCAATGGAACGATCAGCCAGGTAGCTGCAGTGATAGTGCAAAATAATGTGGGAATTTACGTTTCGATTTTATTTTGTCAATAACATTATGAACACACGGGAAAGTTGAGTCAATAGCCATTGCAGATGGTCACACATTCAGGCCATATCCTCACACTCGCTGATAACTCTTCCACTTCCTGGAAATCCCAGTCTTCAGTTCCAATCTAAAACAATGGCCAGAAAGTGCAGAGGGCATTTTGTTTCTGTTTTGAATTTTGGCACAATCAGTATATAGCACCACCAAACTGCACCATTCTGCCAAGCAGTCTGTTTGGAGAGTAATCCTGTATGTTGAAGCACATTCACACAAACATGAGAGTGGCACTGGCGTCTTAGCAACAGCTGGAGAAACAAGATTACCCCTATCAGCAGTGTGCAGCACTTTTACTTCTGGAGACCAGTGTGCTAGAGAGAGCTCATCGTCAAAGAGAGGGGGATGCAGAGAGAGCGAGGGGCTGATGGAGCACATCTATTCTGGCCCGTGGAGCCTCTCTCAGAGGAACAGTCTTTCAAAGTAATCTCTTTCAGTGTAATCACTTTCACTTTGCTCTCTAAATGTTGTGAAAAGCCGATGGCTTATCCTCAGTTGGTATTTCAAGGCAGAGAATTGTTGCATTCCATCTCTACCCCTTTTTCTTTCCATGATAATCATCATCTTTTCTCATCGCATCTTCTTTGCTGCTGTTGCAAATGCATTTCCTGGCTTGTTTGAACCTACTTAGATGCCTGATGGGTGGGGCTTAGCACATAAGACAATACAATGAGAGCCACAGATTTACACATTTACAAGAAGTATATTTAGTATACTATCCTTTGATTGAGAACTTACCTAATGTTATCTGAATTATCCGGATTCGGTAAACCCCATCCATCGAGAGCTCCGAAGAGGCTAAAACAAATGCTAACAATTTATTTGCAGCTTCTGTCAGCCCAGGTCTGATTATCACGTTGATCATCTCATAGCCTTTTAAGGGTGACACCTTTTAGGGCTGATGCCTTTTTGTCCCTCCTTGTTTGAAGGACACTATTGAAGCATGTTAAGACGAGGGAAAACTGATTTTGTTCTCTAACAAAGATCGCAATTGTTACCTGGGGAAGATTTTCCTGCCACCTGATACTTAAAGCGCATCTGTCTAAAGAATGTCTGACTAAGTTCACATAGTAAAAACAATACACACAACGGGTGCTCAAAAGACTCGTAAAGATCACATACTCCCACACGCACAGAAACAAAATAGCAAAAGAACACAATTCCATGGTTTCCTTTTTGTTTTTCGCCAAACTCAAGTACCGTTGGCCTCGGGCGAGGCTTTAGGGTTAAGTCCTTTCCTCATGTAGTTCTACTCATCAGCACCAGTAGAAATTCAGCTGGTCCTGAAGCCTCCCAACCCCCCCTCCCCTCCCCTCCCCTCCCCCTACCCCATGCCACTCCTCACTTCTTACTCCCTTAGGGTAGCAGTCATTAATTGGTGGCAGTCCAGCTCCCCTCGCAGCTCCAGTGGCCCTGGCAACTTCATGCCCGTCTTCTGGTCCACACACCAGCACTTCCCCCGCTGGCCGTCACGCGCTGGGTGACACTGTGGGCATAATGCACAGGACATGGCAGTGAAAAGATATGACAGCATAGCGGGCTTTCAGTTCTTTTTGCCACAGGTTCGTCTAGACAGATGGTATGCTAATAAACAGGCTAGCTAGTTTTTTTACTTTCAGCTACTAAACAACAGGCTAGAGACCAGTGTGAGTATCTTGAAACAATAGCAGGTGGGAGAGTCCTCGTTCTCTGAGTTAATATATTCACCATGAGCCCTTGGGATGCCCACCCCATGAACTTTAAATTTTAATTTGATAGCAGTACAGTTCTATAGATAGAACAGAGAACATTTACCGTGTGAATTTGTACTTTGCCTGTACTGACTTAAAAATAGCCTTGCGAGACCAGTTACAATCTTCTAGCCATTTCTATTGTGCCATGAAATGATTCCCAATGGTCCCTGATGACCTGTGCTGTGCTTGCCAATGAGTTTTACTATAGCGCAATTTGAGTTAAACAGTTAACAGATGCCTTTGAATCGGCCTCAGAAGGACACTATAAAGACCAGACAGGGTTTCTCTAACCGTGTTACACAATCAACGTAACGCCGACTCTGGATCCCTGGTGCCTTTAGCAGGCTTTTCCTTTTATCACTCACTCTGCGTCTGTTGCTTTGATTGCACATACGCCTCACGGCAGGCTGCACAGTCTTATCTGTGTTTTTATGTGCACTGATTCTCTTACTCTTATCTACACACAGTTGCCCAATCTTACAAAGGCAGAATAACACATCGCACACACACACACACGCACGTACGTCGTACGGACGCACACGCACACGCACACGCACACACACGCACACACACACACACACACACACACACACACTCAAAACCTAACTGCATCCAAAAGCTAATAGCATTCATCACGGCAATGATGTGATTATTGTCCAACAGTTTGGGAAAACACTTTACACAGTTCAGCAGCTGTTTATTTCTGGAGGTAAATCACTTTTTGTGTGCCTAAAGAGAAATGAGGTTTTGGCATTTGCACGCTCTCACAAATCAGTTTGGAGACAGGTTTATTCGTGTTGATCTTGATCTGGCAAGTCAATATTTCCTCCACTGCAGCCGTGTTTGGTGCTTTGTCTCAAAGAATGCTGATGCAGTTTGAAGGGGGACTGTTTGGTATAAGAATAAACTATAATGGGTTAAATATCCGATTAATAGCTAGCTACCAGTATAAGTGGCTAAATAGTGGCCTGCAAAGCAACTGAATCCCAGGGCTGCTTATAATCATAATGACAGTGTGCTTGAAGTCACAAACCTGCTTGGCATGGAAATCTCCATTCTTGTCACAGTTGGGTATGGGGATTGTGTAGAGATCATCATGTGTGCGGGTGTTTGATGCCAGCCTGTCCAGTGCTCTCTGAAGCTCTGCACGACACGGAGCCTGTAGGACAAAATAACAAGACTGTCATCAGTTTTGGAATAAACATGCATAGACACCTGCAGGGTTCCTATACAGGTCATAAACATGCATAGACACCTGCAGGGTTCCTATACAGGTCATAAACATACATAGACACCTGCAGGGTTCCTATACAGGTCATAAACATGCATAGACACCTGCAGGGTTCCTATACAGGTCATAAACATGCATAGACACCTGCAGGGTTCCTATACAGGTCATAAACATGCATAGACACCTGCAGGGTTCCTATACAGGTCATAAACATGCATAGACACCTGCAGGGTTCCTATACAGGTCATAAACATGCATAGACACCTGCAGGGTTCCTATACAGGTCATAAACATGCATAGACACCTGCAGGGTTCCTATACAGGTCATAAACATGCATAGACACCTGCAGGGTTCCTATACAGGTCATAAACATGCATATACACCTGCAGGGTTCCTATAAAGGTCATACACTTGCATAGACACCTGCATGGTTCCTATACAGGTCATAAACATACATAGACACCTGCAGGGTTCCTATACAGGTCATAAACATGCATAGACACCTGCAGGGTTCATATACAGGTCATAAACATGCATAGACACCTGCAGGGTTCCTATACAGGTCATAAACATGCATATACACCTGCAGGGTTCCTATACAGGTCATAAACATGCATAGACACCTGCAGGGTTCATATACAGGTCATAAACATGCATAGACACCTGCAGGGTTCCTATACAGGTCATAAACATGCATAGACACCTGCAGGGTTCCTATACAGGTCATAAACATGCATAGACACCTGCAGGGTTCCTAGACAGGTCATAAACATGCTTAGAACACGGCTCTCTTGAATACTCGATTCTGATTGGTCAATCAACAATATTCACCGGTCATTATTTCTCGACAACCGACCGCTGCTCTGCCACACCTGGATTAATCAGTTGATAAGAGCTTTTTGTCAGCAAGACACTACTAATTAGGCCAACCAGTTGCAGCTGTGGTGTCTTGTGTGCCAATTACGAATGAAACCGCTTTGTCGTTGAAAACGCTATTAAAAAATCTATTTGAATAATTATTTTTGTCAGATTATTGAATGATTTAGTTGTAGGCCGTGTTCTAAGTGGGATAATGTATATTGAGGCGGTGATTACTGGGAAATAATGACCTTCAGGTGAACGATTAAGCCCTCCGCTGGCGCGTCGGGCTCAATCCACCTGTCAGTCATTATTTCCCCCGTAATCACCGCCTCAATATACATTATCCCTTACTTAGAACACGGCTCTCTTGAATACTCGATTCTGATTGGTCAATCAACAAGATTCACCGGTCATTATTTCTCGACAACCGACCGCTGCTCTGCCACACCTGGATTAATCAGTTGATAAGAGCCCTTTGTCAGCAAGACACTACTAATTAGGCCAACCAGTTGCAGCTGTGGTGTCTTGTGTGCCAATTACGAATGAAACCGCTTTGTCGTTGAAAACGCTATTAAAAAATCTATTTGAATAATTATTTTTGTCAGATTATTGAATGATTTAGTTGTAGGCCGTGTTCTAAGCGGGATAATGGATAGTGAGGCGGTGATTACTGGAAATAATGACCTTCAGGTGAATGATTAAGCCGTCCGCTGCGCGTCGGGCTCAATCATAACCTGTCGGTCATTATTTCGCCAGTAATCACCGGCTCACTATCCATTATCCCTTACATAGACACCTGCAGGGTTCCTATACAGGTCATAAACATGCATAGACACCTGCAGGGTTCCTATACAGGTCTGAAAAGTGTGCAAAAGAATGGGCCCCCCCCAATCTCCAGGTATCAAAATAGCCACACACTAGAAAGCAAAGCAATCATGAAAAAGTTTGGGTAAAGTCTGGAAATCAGCCACCAAGTATAGTAAAGGTAACATTTCAATTAGTCATGTGAAGCAACGAACATTGATGTAATAGAATTTTAAAGTGGAAAATATTTAGGAACCCTGTAGACAGATAAAGCAGGAAATAGAAAATGCTGCTTTTTTGGTATTGTCCTTTATTGGACTCCTATTTTGTGTTATCCACAACAGAAGGTCCCTTTAAATTACATTTTTCTTTTTATATTGGACTGGAGGTAGTTAGAGTGTTTTACATCTCTGTGATGGCCTACCTACACAATCTATATTTCACCTCCTGAGCATATTGATTCCAATGCTAATACTCTAATGTGGGAACTCACTGCTAGATGGCACTCAGTAGAACACATAGGCCTACCTCCACCAACACTCTGCAATTATTATGCTAGTTACACATGTTGGGTTTTCACCAAAAGTTAATAATTTCTTCCATGCCCCATTACCAACTTGTTTCCTATCAGGACACAACACCACAGGCCAATCAAAACTAGATTTGTTCAGTGGCCATTAGGGCTACCACTGTACCAAATTAGCAGAGTGGTTACCTCAGAATGGTATGGTAAAGTAAAGGTAAAGTCTCCAGATTGTCACACAATGTGTGAAATTTGTTCTCCGCATTTGACCCATCCCCTGGGGGAGCGGTGAGCGGCAGCAGCGCTGCGCTCGGGAATCATATGGTGATCTAACCCCCCCAATTCCAACCCTTTTGATGCTGAGTGCCAAGCAGGGAGGCAAATGGGTCCCATTTTTATAGTCTTTGGTATGACTGGGCCGGGGATCGAACTCATGACCTCCCAGTCTCAGGGCGGACACTCAGACCACAAGGCCACTGAGCTGGTAATGGTGTGTCCCCATGTTGTTTGATTGCACCAATAATGGAGGGTTTGCCTCTTCTTATGCCCGCGCAGAGGCCACAAAGTTTGATGGTGTTATGTGAATCCACTCCAGTCATATGTTATATGGCTTTTTGTGAGAAGCCACGTCCCCTTTGGCCAATTGGTGTGACAAGTTTATCAGTTCTTCCTTTGCTCCATGACCAATATTTGCACAAAGTTTTGTGCAAATCCATTGATAACTGACTGAGATATTCTACTATCAGTCAAACAGTCAGTCAGTCAGTCGGACAGACAGACAGACAGACATAAACAGACAGACGGAATAGGGTGGGGGGGGGGGCGGTGGGGGGGGGGGGGTGTAATCAGCAGCAAGATAACCGCAAAGGCATTAAAGACCATAACCCAATAGAGATCAGTACACCATCAGGATTATAGATGACCCATCGCACCCACTGCACACTGAGAATGACCTTCTACCCTTTGGGTGAAGGTACAAAACACTTCCTCCTTCATGCCAGGGAACATCCAGGTCCTCGATCAAAGGTATACCAGGCAAATGCACTATTCTCGCTCTTACATCTACACTTTAATCTCAAACACTTATTATTGACAATTCATGAAGCCCCCGTGTATTGTTGATGTGCTTAATGTCTATTTTATTGTGTGTGTTCATTATGTGCAAATCAAACCCCCCTCAGCAATAAAGGTTGTCATTCATTCATGAAAAAGCTATAAACAAAAGAATGTTGCAATAGCTGATGCATTGAGTAAAAAACACAATGTTTGTTGTCACAATGTCAGCAGCTCAACTTAAAAACAATCTGTTCACAAATATACCTAATTTACTTCAAAGTCACTTTTCCTGAAATAGTTGTATTCTTTATTTTTGCTAAATAAAAAAAACACCATAATGCAAAAGCAAAACAATCAAGCAAACATTTATACATAGAAAGTAAAACCCTGAATGAAAACTGATTTTAGAGTCTGGTTTTTACAATGTTGAATCAGCATTTTGCATGGTGATAACGTACACCTGGCTGTGCTTTATTTCACAAAGCGACCATTAAATGAAATGTTACAGTCTGCAAATAACTCATTTTGTGCAATTTATAACCTGACTGTTGTTATCATGCTTGTGGCTTTGGAGCTATAAACTGGAATGTGAAACACCTGCTAGAGCTGTGGCGTGCTGTGCACAAGGGGATTTTCATTTGTTGTTTGCGCTGAAACTGATAAAGGCGTCGGAAGGGCATTTCTCTCACCAGCGCGGCCTTGGTGTCCTCCCTGGCATTGTTGCTCCTCTGATTTGTGGATTTGGAGGGGTGTCGGGCCAGGGTCTTCTGTATGCAGCGCTTATCCTGTGGACTGCACCGGATATTGCTGTTGTTTGGATGCTCGGGGATGATCTCATCCTGCCTGTCCATGGCTGCAGCACAACAAGAGGAACAATACAACATCATCTGTCAGAGGTGTAACATTATCAGAAACATTTGTGACGTGATCACATTGAGGTATAATCGTATAATAAGCATTACTTTTGGCTAGGGTTGTCATGATACTAGAATTCCTAACTTTGATATGGATGACAACAGGAAATTAGAGTCCGCACACTAGATGCTGCTCCCACCATTTATTGGTATTAGCACAGAAAGTCAGCCTGATATTCAGACTGAATCGTCAACTCATAAACTCATTTCCTCTTCTCGCCAAATCCACAACTGTGACGTGGGCGTGGCTTCGAAGGTCTGGAGCCAGGCTAACAAAAGGTGGGACATGAAACAGATAGAGAGACACACCTTCAAATACCTTTGGAATGGGGGAAATGACAACACATAAGAGGCATAAGAATAAACGCAGACAGATGGGCGAACAGACACACGCTTCTAATCTAGGCCTGATAAAAACGAATGAAAAACTTTGCACTTACACAGCAAATTACCCCTGCTCTAGTCATCAGCCTATCCAAAGACTTTTAGCTTGCTGACGCAACAGATACCCACCAATGATAGAGAGGAAAAAATCAGTATTATGTTTGATTTTCCATTAAGAGAAAGCACTGCTGGTATCGATCATTATCTCAATGGTATCGATACTGTTGCATGAGTATTGTATCCGTTTAATTTTTTTGTATCAATACTATTGATACTTTTGACAATCTTACTTTTGGCAACATCCATTCATTTAACAGTTTATTCATTTATCCACTCCCCTATTTACGGTAGCTCACTACACTGCCTTCCCATCTCTGCACGCATCAAATTGGAGACTCAGGTACTCGCCTACAGGACAGTACATCACACTTCGCTCCCTACTCAGGAACTCTCCTACAGGACAGTACATCACACTTAACTTCCCTCCCTATCTGCAATCTATGGTCAGGTTCCAAACCTCCCTCCGCTCCTCGACCCCGCGATCGCTCCTCCACCCCTATGTGGGCTCCGAAGTCGCTCATTCTGGTCGCAACTCTTCTCTTCCCTGGTGAGCTCCCCCCTTCTGTCAGCGCAGCCGAATCACTGCCCATCTTTCAGCGGAGACTAAAGACACATCTCTTCAGGCTACACCTGGATCGTTCTTGACCTAACCTATCTTCTCACCCTAAAAAAAAATCAATGAATGCTACTTATTCCTAAAGTCTTAGCTGATGAAGACTGTGATGCACAGTTGGTTTCACCACTGTTGACAAAATGTACTATTGTAAGTTGCTTTGGACAAAAGTGACTGTTAAATGATGTAATCTAATTACAGGTATTATTAAAAAACAAACAATGTTTTCTACAGTATACCCATATTCCACCACAAATAATAACTTGCTTGGTTGTCAGATATAGAGCAGGAGCTGCTCCACTGCTCCTCCTCCTTTCCTCCTATATAGCTGCTGTCCCATACAGCTGAACATACAGTGATGAAATGTAGGCTAAAAATGAGGCCAGGTTAACCTCAAGGACACCGAGCTGTGTTCCCGCTCTGGGGGGTAATCTGTACCTCAGCTCTTGCCCTGGTACTTCTCAACTGCTGCACCACATCCATGCCACTGGCACTGTGGCATTCTAAACCATACCACCCCCATCCTGCCCACCCCCCTGTCCATTGTGGTCCGTGCCACATTCACCTCTTTGCATCCCTGTAATCCTGTAGTTCTGTGGCCCTGCAGGCAGCCAGCTGCTTCCTCAGGAAATGCCCCCCCCCCACACACACACCTCCCCTCCACACTCCAGCCCTCCACAACAATCTCTCCCTCCCCGTGCCAGATGGAGGTTGTTACAGGGTATTTTGCACTGTCACAAGTGGGCATGACTGGAAGTGGGTGTCGGGGGGGGGGGGGGGGTGTGTGTGCATCCGTGCATGTGTGTGTGTGTGCGTTGGCACGCGTGCGGGGGGGGGGGGGGCAGCATATCATAAGATTGGCAGGATGAGGAATAAAGTGTGTGTGTTTTGGTGTGTGTACGTGCATTTTGGATTTTCACCATTGGCCTTTAAGAGTTGGCAGCGGCTGGTTTGCGCTTGGTCTCTGCTCGTAACCCGTGGCATTTCACAGATTATTGGCACTGCAATCAAAGCAGCTAAAGCCCATGGTCTTTGGAGTGGTGCTTGCTCTGATCACGGAACAGATCTGAGACCTGCTTAGTGTCTCAGGTCACTGCCAGGCATACAATAATTGGCAATAACACACTAAAGGTAGGTCAGTAGCCTCCTTAATCTCATGCAATGTGGTTGCTGCGTTTTCTCAGATCTAAAATGTTACTTTTTTCTTTTTTTATCACCTCACTCAAGAATGAAGAATTAGCAACCAGAGCACGCTTTTCTTTATATTGCTGTGCTTGAAATACCTGCTGAAGCTTTAGTCACGATCAATAGTTGGGCCGTGTTCTCGTGACAAGACTAGATTTTTGACAGTTCGGCAATAGGAAGTGGAAGGGTAGTTTCTTTGAAGTTCATTGACAGCGCTGTTGCTTGGCTAGGGCTTAGCGGGGGGGTGGGGGGTGGGTGGGAGTGTCTCTTGACTGTTTGTATTTTTAGTCTTGTTGCCGTTAGCCTTGCTCATCAGCACTTTCTTCCACAAGACCCAACAGGGTTTCAGCTGTTTCCCCCACTCCCAAGTTGTTCTTTCCCCTCTTTTGCCAGTTCGCAGTTTTCCGCGCTCTTTCACAGGGCGAGCCAAAGTGATTTAGAAGTGGGTCAGGGGTGCCATGTCCTGTTTGCTACCACTGCTGTTTTCCAGGGAGGAAGTCGCCACTTCTCTGTGTGGTTTCATTAGAATTGGAATCCTTTGACAAAGGCTTTACGCCGAAACGTCCGATTTTTCTCTGCCCAATAAAAGGCTTTTTTTCAAATTAGCCTAGCGTGAGTGCCGGCTCTCCTCCTTCATTGTTATCTATTATCCAGGCACCCGGTCTGTTTTTCATATAAGGAGTTGTGCGCTTTACCTCAATTCTTCTTTCATTTGAATTGGATCAGCAGCTCTTGGCTTTTAACATGTAATTCCCACAATGCATTATCAGGCCTGTGTAGCCGATAATGCACTGCAGAGCCAGTCACAGGTGCACAGCAAAGCTGAAGGAGATAATGCACTGCAGAGCCAGTCACAGGTGATAATGCACTGCAGAGCCAGTCACAGGTGATAATGCACTGCAGAGCCAGTCACAGGTGATAATGCACTGCAGAGCCAGTCACAGGTGATAATGCACTGCAGAGCCAGTCACAGGTGATAATGCACTGCAGAGCCAGTCACAGGTGATAATGCACTGCAGAGCCAGTCACAGGTGATAATGCACTGCAGAGCCAGTCACAGGTGCACAGCAAAGCTGAAGGAGTTGAGTTGGATCAAGGTCATAAAAACATGCTTGGAATCAGAAACAGCACGCCCTTGTCTTCTGTGTTCTTTTGGAACTCTATATCAAGTCATAAACAATGTCTGTCTTCTTGACAATATAAGCATTATCTTAATACCGCTACCTGTCAGCAATGGCTCAATGGAAGACAGACGTGCCATTGGAATCAGTTCAAGGAAAGCTTTACGTGGAAAACCTCAAAGGGAAATATCCTTCACGGTGCTCAATGCTCATATTGACTGGTAGAGCGCGTTTAGATTGATAGCCTACTTGTACTACCATGGCTCTTGACATCTGAGTCAATAGATGATACAGATCCTTTACTTACTTAATAATGGTTATGGCTTATTTCTGTTCTATTAAATATAGTATACAGGGAGGAGTCACAAGACACATGAAGTGAGAGAGGGGAAACAATGCAACAAAGGTCACATTTAAATCCCTGCACTGAAATACTATTCTGTCATTTCATCTAGAATTTAATCTTGACCAAGTTGTTTCAGATTCTTCTCCCATTGTCTCCCCAATTGTCCTTGGCCAATTCTCCCTGCTGTCCCGGTCGCTGCTCCACCCCCTCTGCCGATCTGGGGAGAGCCGTAGACTATCACATGCCTCCTCCGATACATGTGCAGTCGCCATCCAGTTCTTTTCGCCTGACAGTGAGGAGTTTCACCGGCAGGGCGTAGCCGTAGCGCGTGGGAGGATCACATTATTCGCCCCAGTTCCCCTCCCCCCCGAACAGGTTTCCCCCCGACTGACCAGAGGAGGCACTAGTGCAGTGACCAGGACACATACCCCACCGGCTTCCCAACCGCAGACACGGCCAATTGTTTCATAGGAACATCTGACCAAGGCAGAAGTACCGGAATTGAACCCGGGTCTCCGTGGTGGTAGGCGAGTGCTTTCCGCTACAATACGCACACACCCCACTATTAAAATCATAATTTCCTTTTCTTTTTGAACACACCACCACTGAAGTGAGATCATTTTCTTTTCTTTTATTGAATCAATAAGTGCCATTCTCTTCTTTCAAAACTGCTTTGGAAACAAGTGGAATTAGCCCACCCCCCACCCCACCAATGGCTGAACTTTTCATCTGTTAAGAATACGTTTTCACGGCTCGATTAAATTACTTGTTTAGGCAGACTGTTGTTGTTTTTGCAGTGGGCTGTTTCAGTCAAGTGCTATGAAACTTGCTGAGCCACTAGGAAGCCCCTGATCACACATCCTTATTGGGAATAATGTCAGCTGTTGCCAAATGACCTGACTGATGCTGTGGCAATGCACCAATGTAGCTTCTCTGTCCGGCTGACCCGCTGTAGGTAAGTAGACTGACTCCTTTAGCCCCTCCCCCCTCCCTCCACTACCCACTCAACCCGCAGCAATCGGCACACAGATCTGACAACTCCCCCCTACTCTAAAGTTGACTTCAGTTGTGGCCACAAAATGTACCATGACATGAGAGGAAATAGCAAAGCAATAGCGCTATCAATATTGCCAACATTCTGACATAATGTTACTCGTTCATGTTCACCGAATATGGGGGTTATAAATTGTAATAAAACCAACCTACAGTGGCTGTAAAACTTGATTAAAAAAGAGACAGAAAACATTCTTGGTAGAACCAAGGTCAGTAGGGCTCAGGCGGTTCTCCTTTGTGACATTCGATTCTCTGGGTCTATTGAACTGAGAGCAGCTACTTTAGATAAATTAATACTCTTTGGGTAGCAGTGCTGAAAAATGTTTTGTAATGCTTTGTTAAGTGGTTGTTTTTCCAGTGTCTAGCATGGCTAGCTCCAAAAGCAGCTAGGCTCACTACCAAAAACTCCTGTCAGTCAACAGTGGGAGCTGCCAGAGTAGCAGAGCAGCGTGTTCCAGGCCGAAGATTTCTTTGAACCAGTTCATCATCATCATGATCAGTGCAAGAAAAGTGTTCAAGACTCTCTCTGCTCTAACAAAGCCACTACTTTAACTCCTTTTCTTATTTGTTTACTTACAAATGTCATTTTTCTAAGGAGAAAAAAGACAAAAATGAGGAGCAATATATGTGAAATACATTTTAACTGCTCATCCCTACTACTTCCAAGTTGCACACGTCTTTTTATTTATTTATTGTAGTGTGAATTTTTAGTAGGAGTATATATGCTGCTAAATAATAAGCCACTGTGGAACTTAGGCCACACAAATTGTGACGGCGATGTTAAAATCATGCATCAAAGTTTGCAGCAGATTTAATTT
Source organism: Poromitra crassiceps (assembly GCF_964638095.1). Lineage (NCBI taxonomy): Eukaryota > Metazoa > Chordata > Actinopteri > Beryciformes > Melamphaidae > Poromitra > Poromitra crassiceps. The sequence goes on from NC_139646.1 coordinate 15,586,497, forward strand.
TGCTGATCTTGGATGAAAGAAGAATTTAGATACTTAAGATACAGCCAAAATAGTTTGAAAAACCGTGAAATATTCCAGCCTAAGGCATGCAGGTCTGGTGTTGTCTGTGATAAATGAGATATAATATAACACATATCCAAGTCGTGTGAGCGGGTGTGGGACAGGGTGAAAATGACTGAAGGATAAGAATATAAACACTTGCGCAGTGCTCCCAAAGGGTGCTCATTTTCACCACTTAGATCATCATGATCATCATCAGCAAAATCATCATCGTTTATCCTGACACAAATGAAAATAAAACACACTTTACAGCGGTGTGTGGCCATTTCCCGCCTTTACTGCCTCCACTGAGACTCAATAGTTTCTGGTTTCAGGCAACATTCTTTTCTTCTGGACAGAAATATGTTTGAAGAGAGCTGAATTTGTGGCAGTCATCCATCACTAACAATCTCACTTAAGTAGTTCAAGTCAACCTCATTCTACAGGGACGTAAATCAGTAGGCTGCGTGGCCTCCCATCACTGCTGCTTAGTCTACATGTATAGCCATATTGCTTCCAGTTGCAGTGAACTGGGTAATCCTAGCCATATATCGCTTTGTTGATGCACTTTGACTGCATGTGATGAATAGAGCCATGAATAGAGGGAAACCTGCAGTAGCACTGAATGAGGTCAAACTATTTTAGGTTATATCATTAACTTCATTTTGAATGGATTGTTCTTGTTTCAGGATAGGTACGGATCAGGGCTTTGATTGGGATTGAAAGCTTTAAAAAAAGAAGGCCGTATTACAACAGTTCTACTACCCAATGCAGTGATTTAGGATTGTTTTGACTAGAGCAGGGGTTCCCAAACTTAAGAATGCCGTGGCCCACTTTGAAATCTGAAAATCCTCCGGGGCCCAACCAACCCTTTAATCACAACTCTGATCAACACACGAGACTAAGATGATGTATTTCCCTATATATTTTTTTTATATATATTTTTTTATTTCATTAACAGAGCATGTGAGTATTTCCCTATATATTTTTTATATTAAATATGTTTTTATTTCATTAACAGAGCATGTGAATTTGGGCATAAGGGAAATTAATAATCCATCCTCATACAAAAACATTTCGACAAAATACCCAAAAGCAGATTGTCAACATTTTCTCCCCCCTTACTCACCAGAAGTATTTGCATGCATAACACATTTATTGAGACAAAATGTGATGAGCAACAACAGAAGAAATCAATCCACAACAAGCTCTTAATGCTAGGCTTTGAAAAATGCTACCTTATCTGTAATGGGGCGACTCGTGGGTACCCATTGAACCAATTTCCATTCAGATAAATTGAGCTGAGAGGTCAAGGGACCCCTTTGAAATAGTTTTCCCTCGCCCAAATTTAACCTATGTTTGGAGCGTTATTTATCCCCCTTCCCGACAAGCTAGCATATTATGCTTGGCGCCAATGGATGCCTTAGGTCTTCTAGTTTCTTCTGATAACAGGCTCTCCACTGTAGCTTTAAAAATGACCCTGCTACAGCCATTTGATTGGAGTTTTGGCAGACCACTCGCGGCCCACCTGCAGTACCTCCACGGCCCACTTGTGGGCCGCGGCCCACACTTTGGGAATCACTGGACTAGGGTATATTTCTGCGGTCTGGCACATTTGTGATATGGTTGGATGACTTGTCATAAACAAAATATTCATGAAAGGCATGAATGAACATTAATGACCACGGCTCAACCCAGATGTTATCAATAAGTGATCTGGATTGCTGCAATCTTCCTGGCACATTGGCTTGAGACTGCTTTAATATGAACTCGCAGCACTTTGATATTTACTGTCCCCTTCAGATTAGCCATGGCCGAGACAATGTTGGATTGTTTGTGTATCTCTACCTCCGCAGCTCCGACACTAGACGGGGGTCCCTCTCCTGTGGAGGAAGGCAATTAGCTAATCACATTGACTCCTTCATAAGAGTCCCAGCTGTACAAACACAAAGTAAGCAAATACACAACACTAGGGGACATCTGCTTTGGCACCGACAAAGTACTCCCACATCTTTCATCAGTTCGTAACTCTCAAACAACAACAAAAACTGACGAAGAGCCTTTCCTCGTTAAGAGCAAGGAGAATGTAGGTTAGCATGCTGGTTTGATCAAGTAAGTTGACTTGAGGCCGCAGGTCTACGCGAATACTTGACGGCTTCTTTCGTCCCACTCGTTTGCTGCCTGTAGGTGTAGGGTTCTTCATTTCTGACATCTGTATCAGTTTGTAAATAATATCCGCTTCACAGTCAGAGGGAAGCATTTGAATAGGACACCAGGGGAGACGCGGCTGGAATGTTGGAGTGGATGCCAACGCATGCATGAAGATTTATTTCTAAGTATTAAGATAGAGAGGCTTTCTAAGAATGGGCTATTAAGAAGCACTAAGAAGCTGCCTTTAGTCCTTGACATAAGATGCAGCATAGTATGGTGTTGCTATGGAAATTGATTTCAAGAAAAGCCTTAAGGTTGATCAATCTTGGAGCATAGACATTTTGAACCAAGGAAAAGGGACTGTTAGCTTTAAATATTTGCCACCCTAATATATACGGTATTAACTTTACTTAAGTAGTCTTTGCACTGGCACTTGGCCTTGAAAATGTTGTGACATAATCATCAGCCAACACTAACAAAATGTTCTGATGCAGTATTACTAGATGTGATGCTTATATCAGTCTGTACTCCTAAATTCCCTTCAGTGGCCCGTCAACATCTGGCTCTATCACTCGTGTCCTTTTCAGTAGGAATTCTCATGGATTTTAAAAACCCTCTTCTATTTTTATCTAGCATGTTCACTGTTGCTAGGAGTGGGGCGGTGTGGGACATGTATTCAGGAGATGCACCCCCTGGTTTAATAATGAATAAGTACGCTGAATGCGCCGCAAAGGAGGAGACCTCCTCCTACTTGTGCCTGGAGTTGCTCTCGCTCCTCTCCTGCGCTCCTCTGACCGTCTCTCCCGTGCCGTGCCAGGGTTTACATTGAACATTCTTATACAGGACATCTGAGCTGAGGAAGAAGAAGAATTGATTTACAGTGGGGTTTATTGGGCAGAGCTTCCCTGCTTTGTTATGACAGGCTCCAGGGGTGAGAAGGAGCGGTGGAGTCAAACAAAACTCGGCACTCGGATTACAGAACACCAAAAACAAAACTTCTGAACTTTGAAAAATGTTCCATCTATCGCCGCCCCACCCTGGAGAAATGAACAGAGGACCAAAGCCCGCCCGCCCCCCCCCCCCCCCCAACCCCTCCCTACACACACACACCCCCTCCACTCCCAGTTCTATCCCCACAATGGAGCATCAAAGAGCATAAACAATGTTTAGGGAGAGCATTCTGCAAGATTAACCAGTGCGGATGGATGGAGCTGGGCCAAGCTGAGGCAGCCTTGCTTTTTTATCATGCTCTGCACAGCTTTCCTCTTCTTTCTGATTCCGTTCAGTCACGCTATGTGCCGGGCCTAACCTATGCTGGCCCCGCACAGAGAGCACAAGGCTCTCATTTGGGCTCTGGCAGCCAGAGTGCCGATGAGCTCATCCTCGTGAAGGAGCTGGACGCGGTGGGCGATGCGCTCGAAGGCTCGTGAGGGCTGGGAGGGGGGAGTGGTGCACCCAGGGCCAGGGGAAACACATGCTGCAATGGAGAGAGTCTCTGGGAGTTTTATGTTGGCCAGGTTGATCCAGAACGTTGGTGTTCTGGCACTAGCACAGAGCCTATTGCCATTGGTAGTAACATTCTGGGAACCCAGACTCAGTGGAAGCAACGTTGAGCCAATTAGTAGATGATCCGGAAAACACATTTTAACAATCGGAAGACTCGTTTAACAATGGCGTCATACGCCATAATGGAAATCAGCACCATGACAAATGGTTTGTAATCTTTCCCTACTTGTGGAGCAGAGGGAGAAGGACGGCAGGAACAGTTTCATCAGCAGTATGCAGGAAGAAGTGGAAGTCCTAAGGAGCGAACTGGAACAGCATTAGGCAAATAACACTGAGTACCAAACATCCTACTGCATCAAAGTGGAAACGGGCTGCCTGCTTTGTAAGAAGAACGCAACTACAGAGGGTAAAGGATCCAACATGCTGAGACAAGTGTGGTAGACATCTCCAGTAGAAGACGACTTAGACATCTGCAGCAGAGAGCAGGAGGAGGAGGAGGAGGAGGAGGAGGAGGAGTAGGAGGAGGAATGGGGGCATCCATGGAAGAGCAAGTGAATTACTGATTGCAGAGAGCTCTAATAGCCCCAGACTGGCCACACTCCATTACAGAGTCATTTCATACAGCAGACAGGCAGCTTTTATTACCTCCTCTCATTACAAACACACTCTCTCTCTCACACACACACACACACACACACACACACACACACACACACACACACACACACACACACACACACACACACACACACAGACACACACACACACTCACTTACACCCTCACAACCCCCGACAATGCATTTCTGCCTGCACTACATGGCTACCTGCATGTGCACATGAAGGACCTCAGTCTAACATTGACATAAGAAGATGTTTGCAGACACAAAGGTTGCAGGTGACGTCAATGATTGTTTTCAGCGTCTGTCCAAAACAAATGCTCGATTCTTTTGAGCTAGGCAATATATCGTTATCCTGATATGAGACTAGATACCATCTTAGATTTTGGATATTGTAATATTGTGATATGGCATAAGCTGCATTACAGTAAAGTGATGTAATTTCCATTTCTGTTCTATCTGTTCTATTATTACCCTGTACCCAATTAGTCATTATATCCACAATCCACATTACTGATTATTATTTATCAAAAATCTCATTGTGTAAATATTTTGTGAAAGCACCAATAGTCAGGGAAGGAAACCCTGCCAATGCATACAGTACTTACAACTGAACATTTAGCGCACTTTGTAGAAAATACCAAGACATATATACTGTAGCTTGCGCAAACACACAGACACACACACACACACACACACACACACACACACACACACACACACACATGTACAGAGACATGCAGACACACATACAAGCTCCTCACACAGCATGTATGCCGACTCACATGCATACACGCCCACTCCAACTATCAGCACAGCGCTGCACTCTGAAGCCCGCTCCGCGTCTTACAGCTATCAGCACAGGCTGCACTCTGAAGCCCGCTCCGCATCTTACAGCTATCAGCACAGCGCTGCACTCTGAAGCCCGCTCCGCATCTTACAGCTATCCGCACAGCGCTGAACTCTGAAGCCCGCTCCGTGTTTTACAGCTATCAGCACAGCGCTGCACTCTGAAGCCCGCTCCGCGTCTTACAGCTATCATCACAGCGCTGCACTCTGAAGCCCGCTCCGCATCTTACAGCTATCCGCACAGCGCTGCACTCTGAAGCCTGCTCCGCATCTTACAGCTATCCGCACAGCGCTGCACTCTAAAGCCTGCTCCGCATCTTAGAGCTATCCGCACAGCGCTGCACTCTAAAGCCTGCTCCGCATCTTACAGCTATCCGCACAGCGCTGCACTCTGAAGCCCGCTCCGCATCTTACAGCTATCCGCACAGCGCTGCACTCTGAAGCCCGCTCCGTGTTTTACAGCTATCAGCACAGCACTGCACTCTGAAGCCCGCTCCATGTTTTACAGCAGGGCCTCTTTCACAGCAAGCGCCTGCAAGACTGCAGATTGACTGTGGGTCTCTCCCATTGGGCGATGCATGAGGAGTCGGTTTGTGTGTATGTGTGTGTGTGTGTGTGTGTGTGTGTGTGTGTGTGTGTGTGTGTGTGTGTGTGTGTGCGTGTGCGTGCGTGCGTGCGTGTGTGCGTGCGTGTGTGTGTGTGTGCATGTGTATGCTCTGGTTCGAGGCTTAGCTGAGATTATGGTAAACAAGCAGCAGATTGTCACACCCCACTCTGACCCTGCCTGCCTCAGGTAAGAGACCCAGGGAGCCGGGAGAGAAAACACTCCGGTCCGCAGGGAGAGATGAGGGCAGAGACAGTCCAGCTTTGGGGAGACCTTGTCAACTGTGGCCTACAATCGTTACATGCTCCATACCATGATAGTCACCACAGTATCCTGGAGACAGACATTTGAAAAGATGTCCAATACTCATACGTCATTCCTGCTGGGG
>NC_139646.1:15600150-15612650 GCF_964638095.1 Poromitra crassiceps
TGACTTGGTTCAGCTTGTTGCCTTCCAAAATATCACTCTTAGCACTGTAATTCTTCTCTGCAGACCATTTTTTTCATCATGAACCCAGAGAATCATCCTGAAGTTAATTCCCAAGAAGGAGACGGGACGAGTGAGTATCTGACTGTCTCTAATGTGAAAATGTATTCACTTCCCGCTACAGCTACCACCACACTGCCTGAACACACATGGCTTCAGAATACTCCACATTGAAGTATATGTATACATATTATTATATGTGGATTGGTATATACATAAGTTAAGTTGTGGATGTCACCAAGACAAGTTCCTGTACATTTATTGTACTTGGCAATTGAAATGATTCTTATACTACATTATTCTAATAGATAATATTAGTTCCCTGACTAACTATAAGCTAATTGAAACCAAAATTAACATATTTTCACCCACAAAACATGTTACTTTCCAGACATTTGCACTGATGTGACAGATGTGAAGCCGCAGGAGGAGGCAGAAGAGACGGAGGACAACTCATTCAGTGGGAATGGAATGGAGACTACTAGTGAAGGTGGGATGGGTTGACACACACACACACACACACACACACACACACACACACACACACACACACACACACACACACACACACACACACACACACACACACACACAGTCATGGTAGGAAATGCATCATCAAGGTCCCAGGTGTCTGTGGGTGTAGTTCAGTCAAGGTTTCTCTTTTTGTGTGTGGCCTACACCGGTGCTGTGCATGACGTTTCATTCTGACTTTGGTCAAATAGTATATGCAAATAATTCTGGGGGGCGGCTGTAGCTCAGGAGGTAGAGCGGGTCGTCCATTAATCGCTTTGGATAAAAGAGGTCGGTGGTTCGATTCCCGCCTCCTCTAGTCTGCATGTCGAAGTGTCCGTGGGCAAGATACTGAACCCCAAATTGCTCCCAATGGTGTGCCAGCACCCTGCGTGGTAGCCTGCCGCCATTGGTGTATGAATGGGTGAATGTACCTACTGATTGTAAAGCACTTTGGATAAAAGTGCTATATAAATGCAGGCCATTTACCATTTAATTCTTAACATTTGATTTAACCTGCTTGTGTGTCAAATTTGTATACTGTAGTTCTCTGTAATCAATAACATAGCAGACACTATTGGAATTTTCTTATGTGTAAATAAAAAACAAACTTTATTTATTTATTTATTTATTTATTTATTTATTCATTTATTTATTTAGTTATTTAGTTATTTAATGTGGTTTTATTCATTACTGCATTGTAGGTCTCCACTTGGGTTGACATATACTGTTTGAAAAAGTTAATACAGTATCTTAATTTTGTCACAGAAATTATTCTATGATGTGATATTTTAATAGATATTTTAGTATATATAAAGGAAAAGGAATTTTTGTGCACCTGAAGGTATTTGAGTGGCAGGTGCATAGGACAAAAGCCGAAAAGATAGCTACTTTAATACAGGGATGTCAAACATACGGCCTGGGGGCCAGAACCGGCCCACCAAAGGATCCATTCCGGCCCACAGGAGGACTTTGCAAAGTGTGAAAATTGCACTGAGAAGTAATTAAAAATGTTCAAGCTCAGGATTTGACACCTAATGTTGATGCACCTGTGAAGTCTAAGAGGTGCCACATTCCAGGAGCAAGTAACAATATTAAGTAGCATATTCATGTTTTCTGTCTTGATTACTAAATAAATGGTAAACTATTTTCAATACCCTTGAATATAGAGAAGAATTGCACAGTTACCGTCAACTGTAATGCACAGTCACAGACAGTAGAATTGATATGATAGGCCTACAGTTATATTTTGCGGTGACCACCTTGCTTCAGATGTGATTATTTTGAATGGGGACTTATTTTCTTACATATAGCCTTGTGGCCTTGGTCCCTCACTTGTCACCCAAAAAAGCTCGGCGTTACAGACGACTCTCCTCTCCTATTTTTGCTGCTGTGCGTCTGCGGCACAGCACTGAAGGCCTGCTGTGCGTCTGTGGCGCAGCACTGAAGGCCTGCTGTGTGTCTGTGGCGCAGCACTGAAGGCTAGCTGTGCACCTGCGGCACAGCACTGAAGGCCTGCTGTGCGTCTGCGGCACAGCACTGAAGGCTAGCTGTGCACCTGCGGCACAGCACTGAAGGCCTGCTGTGCGTCTGCGGCACAGCACTGAAGGCTAGTTGTGCGTCTGCGGCGCAGCACTGAAGGCTAGCTGTGCACCTGCGGCACAGCACTGAAGGCTAGCTGTGCGTCTGCGGCACAGCACTGAAGGCTAGCTGTGCGTCTGCGGCGCAGCACTGAAGGCTAGCTGTGCACCTGCGGCACAGCACTGAAGGCTAGCTGTGCACCTGCGGCGCAGCACTGAAGGCTAGCTGTGCGCCTGAGGCACAGCACTGAAGGCTAGCTGTGCGTCTGCGGCACAGCACTGAAGGCTAGCTGTGCGTCTGCGGCACAGCACTGAAGGCTAGTTGTGCGTCTGCGGCACAGCACTGAAGGCTAGTTGTGCGCCTGTGGCGCAGCACTGAAGGCTAGCTGTGCGTCTGCGGCACAGCACTGAAGGCTAGCTGTGCGTCTGCGGCACAGCACTGAAGGCTAGCTGTGCGTCTGCGGCACAGCACTGAAGGCTAGCTGTGCGCCTGTGGCGCAGCACTGAAGGCTAGCTGTGCGTCTGCGGCACAGCACTGAAGGCTAGCTGTGCGCCTGCGGTGCAGCACTGAAGGCCTGCTGTGCGTCTGCTGTGCGTCTGCGGCGCAGCCTGCGGGTTCTTTGCTCTCAGAGCCTGAGTGGACTCTATATTGGGCCTCTCAGGGCTCCGTGTGTGTGCGAAGTTTCCATCGCACCTCTGAGCCGAGCGCTTTCCACAGTACAAGGCGCTGTTCTTTAGTTCATCATCAGCCACCGCTGAGACCACAGTGTGGTTTCTGGATGGGGCTGTGTATGCTGGGGGTTGGTTGACACTTAGCAAGAGGCTATGTGACAAGGTCGTGCAAGGCAGGCTTCAGGACTAGGGGTGTCAAGAGTTGCGGCGTTGGGCGTCCGGGTAGTACAGCGGTAGGTTCCCTGCCTACCAACACGAGGGTCGCAGGTTCGAGCCCCTGTGTTACCTCCGGCTTGGTCGGGCATCCATACAGGCACAAATTGGCTGTGTCTGCGGGTGGGAAGGGTATATATTAAGGGTATATGTCCTGGTCTCTGCACTCTCAGGGGAGAGGGGAACTGTGATCCTCCCACGCGCTATGTCCTGCTGGTGAAACTCCTCGCTGTCAGGTGAAAAGGAGGAGGAAGCATGTGCTAGTCTACAACTCTCCCCAGATCGGCAGAGGGGGTGGAGCAGCGACTGGGACAGCAGGGGGAATAGAGGCTATGCATGCACAGATGTCACTTTCCCATCGGAACACGCCCCCTCAATCGGGACTGAGTGGCAAAACATTCAGCAGGTTCCTCATTTACCGCTTTCAGACAGACACGGTTCTGGTTCTGGCTCTGGCGCCGTTCTGGAGAAGGTCTCAGAACCTTGGTGCTTTCACACCAGTTTAAGCGGAACCAAAGTGGGAGGACATTATTCGGTAGTCCTTCTTCAGTTTTTTTAGTTTATTAATTATTTGGTCTGGTGTTCGAGTGAACCCAGCCTTGGCCATCTCTTCCGCAAGTTCGGCATACGACTTGCTCTTTTTTGTACTGCTTTCTAGCTTGAGATTCGGTAGATGCCCAAATCGCCACTAAACATTTGGTTTCCTCAGCAGAACACTGCAAATTATTTTTCTCCATGTTGTCACTGCCTTCTTCTCCTTCCTGCTCGTTTTCACAGCCTAGAATGAGACACGCCCACTGATGATGTCACAGTTCCCAAGGAAAAACCATCTATTTTTTGGTTCCGCTGAGAACCAACTTTTCAGGTTCCGAACCAATTATTTTTTCGGTCTGAACGTGAACCGGCCGGTTCAAATTTGGGTTCGGGAACCGGAACCGGCACGGAGCTCTGCCGGTGTGAAAGCCCTAATTGAGGAGCACATGTCATTTATCTAGGCTGATTACTGCATTCAAGCTCAGTCTTGCTGCCACTCGGTGGGCGTGACCCCACAGTGACTTCAGCCTCTGTGACATCACGTGCATACCCTCTATTGGTCAAGAACAATTGGAGAGAAAAATTAAAAATAAAAGAAATGGTAAGTTGTATAGAGGGTATGCACGTGACGTCACAGAGGCTTAAGTCACTGCGGGGTCACGCCCACTGAGTGGCAGCAGGACTGAGTGGCAGCATTGAGCTTGACGCAGTAATCAGCCTAGATCAATGACACCTGCTGCTCCAAACAACAGGGAGGAACCTGCTGAATGTTTTGCCCATAGGTTTTGCCACTCAGTCCCGATTGAGGGTAGCCTGGTAAACCAGCCGGTCACGTGAACTCACATTTCAGTTCGTTCCGCGGGACCGTCTGCCCTGAAGCTTTCACCCAGCGCTTGCAGGGGCGGGAGCATGGGCGGGAGTAGTTGCGTTGACAGACAAATGCCTTCAGCCAATCAGCGTAAAACAAAATAAGTGACGTCATCGCAGTTCAGTGCAGAGCCAGCCACTTTAGCATGTAGCAACATTAGCAAGCTAGCGAAGTAGCGTTATGCCTGAATCTGCTGTAAATGATTTTTGCCAAATCCAGTCGGAAGAATAGCAAAAACGTCTTTTCTGCGAGAAACTCCGCAAGTACATACTCTTGCTCTTGTTTAATTGTCTATTTTTGCAATAACTTCACTTATGGCTGTGTTTATGCTAACATTAACGTGACTGCTAGTGAAGCCGCCATGTTTGCTACACCGTCATCAACTACGTCAGTCCGTCCCTGATTGGCCAACTTGCACTGTCAATCACAGGGCACTGAGCGCAGTCGCTGAATGGCTCGTCCGCTTTGCAGTTTCTGCTAAAGCCCTCCCAGGGTTTGAGGCCAGATGGTCCTGCAGAAATGAGATGTGAGTTGAGTTTACGTGACGGGCTGGTTTACCAGGCTAGATTGAGGGATTGAGGGGTCGTGTTCCGGTGGCAAAGTGACATCAGTGCATACCCTCTATTAAGGTTTTGCTATTAAGATTTCGCAAGGCTACAGAACTAGACTACTATTGGCTGATAATTAGTAGGTATATAATTTAGGACTTTAGGTGCAGACTTTCTAAAGTTGAATTTGGGATTTGATTTTGAATTCTAAAAGCACTCCGACCATGTCTTCTAAGGTGTTTAGGTGTGTTTAGATTGACTATCATGATTTGGAATTTAAACCAGAAAAGTATATTCACGCTAGCTGCTCATTGCATGCTTCTGCTTTCAACATCCTTGATACAGGCAATTCGCAAATCAATCGGAAATCTCTATAAAGGAGATGAGGAATCGGCGCTGTCAGTTTGAGATGGCTACAGCGTCTTCTCCTGCCCTGGTTCGAGTTTCTCTGCATTTAGAGGAAATGCCTTCCCCTTATCTCAAGCCCACATCTTCTGAATCTCTCTCTGACACTGTGCGTCGGCCCAAATTAACTGAGCCCCACTTTGGAGATGTGTTGTTGCTAATACCAAACCATGAATACAAATATAGAAGTGAGGACGTGTCACATTGTGGTTGGTGCCCCTTATTTAGATGTAAGAACAAACATGAACATTAGGACATACAACTATACATCTCTCATATATATATATATATGTATGTATGTATATATATATCAATCAATCAACTTTATTTCAGACACAAGTTGGTCCATAAAAAGACAATACAGTACAATAGACAATACAGGAAACATTTAGGAGTGCATAAAAAAACACACATGCTCTTGCTTCAACAATGCCACATTGGGGAGAACCGTAAAAAACATTAAGAAATATAATTAAAAGATATACAAACTTTGCCGCCAGTGTTTCCAGAAGCATGATGTATACCTCGCTCGTATCAGTCTTAGTTATATATAGTTAACTAAGATATATATGTATTTTATATATATATCTTATATATATACATATATATGTGTGTGTGTGTGTGTGTGTGTGTGTGTGTGTGTTTGTGTGTTTGTGTGTGTGTGTGTGTGTGTGTGTGTGTGTGTGTGTGTGTGTGTGTGTGTGTGTGTGTATATGTGTATGTGTATATATATATACAGTATATATTTGTTAAATATAAAACATTTCGGTATCAGTTATTTCATGTGTTTAAAGCACTGGTTCTCAACGTCCGGGGACCACCTGGGGTCCTTGATGGGGCTCCAGGCGGTCCCCAGCAAACTGATGAATTGTTCAACTTCACCATTATGAATTAATGAATGAATTTATTTTATGATTAAAAAACACATAACACTGCATTGCAGTCATTAAATACAAGGAAATCACCAAGGATGAAAGCACAATAAAGCCTGAAGCCTTATTTGCGAAGGCTTTATTTCACACAAGAAGTTAACACAATTAGAGAATGATGATTTTGGTGATCTCTGTTATGTCTACCTACAATGCAGACAGTCATGGAATTCTGGACAAAATAATATTGAACAATAAAATATCCTCAGATTTGGGTCCACAAAAATATATGATATATATAATCAAATTGGGGTCCGTGGCTCTAATGGGGACTAAATGAGGGGTCCCTGATATGAAAAATGTTGAGAATCACTGCTTTAAAATATAGATCAGACGTTACTCCAAATATAATCTTTGCCTCTCCTGTGCTTCCTCCTTGCCTAGATACGATACACCTGAAGACCGAGGCAGAAGACATGGACAATAGCGAGCCGTACCTCAAGGCCGAAGAAGAAAAAGAGCACACACCACAAGAGGAGGGCGAGGGGGCCAGCGAGGACGGGATGGAGGAAGGCTTCGATGAAGACAGGCAAGAGGAAGACGAGGACGAGGAGGAGGAGGAGGAGAGGGACGGGGACGGGGACGGGGACGGGGATGAAGAGGGAGATGCCCTGAGCGAACCACAGGACCTGTCGCTGGTTGATTACACTCGTTATGAGAGCGCAGGCCTAGCAGACGACGCCCACGCAGCCGTAGCAGCAGAGAGCTACATGGCCCCCCGCAGCAGCCAGGCAGCAGGCAACAAGCTCAACTGTGACATCTGCGGCCTGTCCTGCGTCAGCATCAACGTACTGCTGGTGCACAAGCGCAGCCACACTGGTAAGCACAGGAACACAGCCCAAACACCTGACCTCAAGCAGCAGTTGTGCAATCGGCAAATTGATTGTGGGAGCAGATAGGGCCCTCTTTTCACTAGGTCAAGATGTCTTGATGGAAGACTAGTGTGTTTATGATGCATGAATCTGCATCATACTTTGACGCACATGCCCTAACCAGTGTCACAGCATGCAACTCTGCTTATTTAAGTAGTTGTGCAATATCCTTTATGGTAATACACCTGTAATGTGCATATTGCTTTTCTGTTTTTGTGTTGAAAAGTCAACACCTCATATTATAGCACTATTTATGCGGAATTATGCAATTCCTATACCCCCCCCCCCCCCCATTAGTTTACTTGCTTAGTTTGGCTTAATGCCTGGATGCCTATGGGATCATGAATTTGTTATTTGATCCCATAGACACTCAGCAATTGAGCCATTTTTGGCATACTTCAGTCACCAAAACTCCAAAAAAGGTCTGTCTGAAGGCATTTATGTGTTTCTGACCTTGGGAAAGTGGAAAAAGAAAATGTACTTACTATCTCTCTTGAACTATCTCTTAAACCAAATCAAACTCATTTAGGCTATAATGTGATCTCCTTTTGATAACTACCGTAATGTAATATTTTTCACTTCCATTCACTGAGCCTGCCCGGAAACTGTTTGGAGCCGCCCTGGGAAGGCCTGCCTCCCATTTTGAAAACCTCTGATCTAAAGTATATAAATGAAGTGCATAGTTGCCCATGAAGATTTCATTGCATGGGAATTATACAAAAAGTATAAAAGTATGGAAAAATATGTATTTATCCTTCATACACAACTACACATTTTATGTTTGTGGTTCCAAAGAATAATCCTCATATTGCCCCATCAGCACACATCATGTTAAATGGCAACGGAAATCTACAAAAAATGTAGTCAAGAAATGCAGGTGTTTAGGGCAGCCTTGTATCTCAGTTGGCTAAGGTGCCTAGTGTACCATGTACCCATGATGTCTTGGGATTACATGTTCACTTCATATCTTTATTGTCCCTTGAGGGGACATTTTAATTGCAGTAGCGGGGCACCAGGGCCTTTATCACATGTCATCTCACCCTCTCCCATCTTTCTTGTCTTTCTTCATTGTAATTAATAGCTTTAATAATTATATAAATGCCATTAAAATAATATTTAACACAGATAATTTATGCCTTGAAAAGGTCATCTGGAGAAAGACCAAGATCACACTTAATCCATAATGCATATGTTTCTGCACTCCATCTGAAGCGTTATCTTCAAGAATCCTGTGGCTGATACAATACACATTTTCATTGCAGTCTTGATTTACTGAGGAATGAAACCATCACAGTTAGCAAAAACCACATTCACCTTAGATTACAGCACTTGTATGATCAACACACAAGTAGAATAAATCCTGTATAAACTTCACCTGTGTTTCAACTGACGAGAGGGTGAGTAGATGATGACATAATTTTTTATTTTTGGGCTAACTGTACCTTCAACACCTGCACCAGGCACAGTGCATCTGCAGTGATGTTGCGGTAACAGATTGTCTCATGTGACGTGAGTGAGCCTCCATTGGAGAACAACGCATCTGACGCATTGAGTGTGATCCAGGGGTAGAAAGAAAATGTTACCATATGAAATGTGTGGGAACAGTCTCCATGGGGCCACACTGTGTTTTGTCTCAACCAGGCGAGAGGCCGTTCCACTGCACCCAGTGTGGGGCCTCCTTCACCCAGAAGGGAAACCTGCTTCGCCACATCAAACTCCACTCCGGGGAGAAGCCTTTCAAATGTCCCATGTGCAGCTATGCCTGTCGCCGACGTGACGCCCTAAGTGGGCACCTGCGCACCCACTCTGGTACCGGCTTGCCACCTGCACTCACTCACACACATGCAGTTCATATGCACTGGTATGCACCTGTGAAAGGATCCACTTTTTTATGTTTTATTTTCTTTTATATATGAGCATGCATGGTCCTTTTCAGTAACACCCTGCCATGCCATGCTGTTGGCAGTTACACACATTCACATCTGAGAGTTGGCCAGTACATCTACAGACTTTGACTGTTGAAGTGCCTTGCTCAAGGGTTTTAGTGAAGGGAGAACATTACTTGCTCACTTTCCAGTCAGACTGGAAAGTGAGCAAGTAATAAGTCATGTGCTACACCTGCACACATGCTGTTCATTCTGCTTTACAATTATTTCCATGCCTACTGTATGAAACCAAGTACCTACGTAAATGTACTTGCTGTACCACTTACTGTAGATGTTGCTAAATAGATGTTTCATGTGTGAATGTTTAACTGAAACTCCTTCTCGCAGTAGAGAAGCCCTTCAAGTGCAACCACTGTGGCCGCAGCTACAAACAGCGCAGCTCCCTCGAAGAGCACAGGGAGAGATGCCATGTGTACATCCAGAGCAAAGGTCCTCCTGAGAGAGGTGAGCAGCCTCACACTTGGCCTCGTCTTTTTGACACGTTCCACCCCTCATATCGCACTCACAGAAACAACAACAAGATACCTTCAAACACATCAGTCACACGTACAGTGCACATCACACATTGACTCAGGTACACACACACACACACACACACACACACACACACACACACACACAGATGCATGATTTAAATATATGCAATATTTATAAGTATCGGCAAAAATAATAATAATAATAATAATTTGCGACTTAAAGTTTATTTGAATTTTAAACTTTCAACAAGAGCAAACCATATCACAGAAACACAACAGCTTTCCACTTTCTCATTATCATCTGTTTACCAATCATAATACTTGTGTGAATCCATTATGCTGGGGGTTTTACAGATTGGTCAAATGGTTGAGGATTTCCAAGTATGTATAGAGAGCCGTAGGAATGAGTCCGGAAAACATAGATGCTAACACTTGTTCACTGTTTCTGCCTAAGGGGTTTTTGAATGGGTTTTTGGCGCGATGCTTCAAATGAGGTCTGTGGTTAACGCAAGCTTATTCAAATGCGAACCAGTGTTCAGCAGGATAATCTTCACACATGAGGACCACTTTTATGAGTTTTGAAGCTTTTACGTGCCGTTAAAAGGGCGGCTAGCTAGCAAATGGCTAAATGAGACTACACTGTTGAGTCGACAGGGATATTATACGACAATAACGTCATCACTTCAAAGGACGAACACCGAAATTATCTTTCCCTCATCTGGTTCAGCCCGGGTTATCAGTGCACAGCAGCGCACACGTCAGCAACACTCCAGGTTGAATTTGGCTGTGGTGACGTGACGTGGAAGCCTATGCGACACTGTGTGTAGTTCTGGAATAGCTTAGCATGAGCTTTTTACTTCTAGGGCTCGCATTTACGCTTCAAAACTCATGAAAGTGGTCCTCGTGTGTGAAGATTATCTCGCTGAACACAGGTTCGCGTTTGAATAAGCTTGCGTTGCCCACAGACCTTATTTGAAGCATCGTGCCAAAAACCCATTCAAAAATCCCATAGGCAGAAACAGTGAAGAAACCGGAAGTCCCCGGGACTTCCGCGTTCCGACTACAAAAATACGTCATCCCTGCGGTACTCTATAGCCCTGCAAAAAGCTCATATTCCATCCCCACGATCTCTATGTATGTGTGGACTCTAGTCCAAAAGGTCTGCATCTTTGAGTCTGACCATAGTGCATGGACCAAGTCGCCTACCCCTGTGTCACATCTCCAACAACCTTGTGTATCTTTTAAACCTAGTCTGAATAACCTGCTAGGGTACCAGTAAAAGTGATGGAAAATTTTGAACTGTATTTTTCTGATATCCCTAGAGACATGTTGGGTGGTCCCAATTATTTTATTCTACTCTCTGGTGCCCAAGTCCCTTTGCCGAAGTGTTTTGAGAGCTGTAGTGGTTTTGCTACCAGATTTGTTTATAAGCATAGAATAGTAGAGTGAGGCCTAATTCTGCAATATACACAATCTCTTTGACAAGGTCCATGCCCTGAGGAGGAACAAGGAAATGTCTCAATTGGAGATATCTCTAGAATTGATAATTGGCCAAATTGAACTGTTCAACCAGATCTTCAAATGATTTAAGGACACCCTCTTCGTACAAATCACCCAGAGTATGGATGCGCATATTATTCACCCACTCCCTCCACATAACAGGATTTGCCTATAAGGAGTTTGGGGTTCGAGACTTAAATATGGGTTAATTTGGAAGATACGGGACACTTTCCTCCAGATTCCCTGTAAGTGAGAGATGATGGGGTGGACTCTGGCATTTAGTGACATGCTGGAAGACAAAAATAATAATGTGGGTCAGGAAGGGCAATGCGGTAAATCTACAGATTTATGGGCTCTTCCAAATGTTAATAAAGACATAACTTTTTCAAATTCACAGTGTTACACGTGTTTTTCAGTACGTACAAAATTGGATTATCATAGAAACTTGTTTTTATACAGATCATATCAACATCAGTAAATATCGGTTATCGACCATAACAGCAATGTTAATATCGGTTATCGGTATCCGGCAAAATAAATGTTCATATCGTTGCATCCCTAACAACTATAAATGTTAGTGTATCCAAACCACTGCATGGGCTACATAAACACATTTGTACAAACGCAGCATGCGCACAAGTCAAGCTCCCACATTGCCTTCAGATCCTGTTTTATAGCCCCATTACATTAATGAGCTTATGGTTGTTACCCCATCATTAGGGCTAACTAGGTTATGTCTGCTGTGTGGTTTGCAGCTGTTGCGCTACGGAGACCATTTCTCATGTGTGTAGCAGCATAGGGGAAGCCAAAAATGTAGGACAAACGTTTCACCCACTGCTCCCCACCACCATGCCTGTGGCTGTAACCTCCCCACTGTACCTACTTAATGTACAGGACAGTTGCAAAACACAAACGATGCTCTGCTTTCGTGGCCGCCAAATGTCGTAAGTTTATGCCTGATAGTGCCGTGGCGGTGAGGAAGTACATCCTCGTCCTGCGGTCTCCTCTCCTGTACTGGTGAAGTAAAAAAGCACCAGGAAGTGAGGTCAATGGAGCTTGTGATCTCAAAGTAATATCTTGTTCCTCCCGGTTTGTGTTTGCTTCAAGCAGCTGGGTTGTTTGCAAGATTTTTTTTTGTGTTCATAACCTCAAATGCATTGGGACAGCTCAGTGCGTGTACACTCCCTTCGTTCATGATAGCTCTTGATGGTAAAGCGGCCTTCATTTCCTTCTTTGTCTCACCCTGTCTTTCTCTCTGTCTCTCGCTCACGCAGAGGACAGCCACACACCCAGGACTCAGATGGGCACTGAGCGCGCTATGCTTCTCGACAGGCTGGCCAGCAACGTAGCCAAACGGAAAAGTTCAATGCCACAGAAGTTCACTGGTAAG